>NC_033797.1:51871759-51896815 GCF_001876935.1 Asparagus officinalis | reverse complement strand
ATGCCGGGCCGGCCCGGCCCGGCCAAACGGCCATATTTGGCCATTTGACCAATTTGCCCCTTAAAACAGTCAAAAAACGACTAGAATATGAGGGTTTTTTGGTCATTTACCTAGGGGGTTACCTCTATAAATAGTGGGGGGTTTTACTTCTTCTCCTCACACCAAAACTCTTCTACTTCTCTCTAATACTCTTTTATACAATATTATACTCTCTTATAATCTCTTATATTTTCTAATACTTCTATCAAATGGCTTCTGGATCTGCTTATGAAGAGCAACACCTATCTCCTACCGATCCAGAAATGAGTCCTCCTACAACAACTACTCCTCCTCATATCAGTATTAATCCTAAATCGGGTGTCGACGAATCTACTGCACCAAGAGCTCCTAAAAGGCCGAGATCCGATGTGTGGAATTTTTTTGAGAAGATAGACGTCACCAAGGATGAACACGGTGGGATCATCTCCCAGAAGGCAAAATATGCGTTGTGCAGCCAGGTTTTCCAAGCTCATCATAAGAGCGGCACTAACCATCTCAAACGCCATATAGAAAAACACAACAAATACCAGAATCTTCAAGGTGATATCCGACAGTCTATGATTTCACATTCCTCCTCTTCTGGTACCCTTGGTAGTTAGAATTATGACGCTGCCCGAGCTAGGAAATGGGTAATCAGGTTTATTATTCTTAAAAACCTGCCTTTTAAATTAGTAGAAGATGATGAATTTGAAGATTTGTTTAGAGATGGTTTTTATCCTGCATTTACAAAAAAAATTCGTCAAACCTGTCAATGTGATATTTTAAAATATTATCAGGAGGAACAAGGAAAAATAATTTCTTATTTTAAAAATTTAAACTATAAATTTTCTTTAACTTCTGATATTTGGACATCTAGAGTACAAACTGGTTATTTATGTATCACAACACACTAGATTGATGAAAATTGGCAAATATTTAAAATAGTTGTTTCTTTTATTGCAATTGAAGAGTCACACACTGGTATTAATATTATAATTTTAATAATTGAAGAACTTATAAAACTAGAAACTGATCAAAGAATATTTTCTCTTTCACTAGATAATGCAAGTAATAATAATGTAGATGTTGATTTTATTAAAACAACTCTGTCATTGCCACGTCATGATAACCTTTTTCATGTTAGATGTATCTGCTATATTTTAAATTTAATTATTCAAAGTGCATTTTCTGAAATTAAACCCATGATAGAAAAGGTTAGAACAGTATTCAAAGTGCATTTTCTGAAATTAAACCCATGATAGAAAAGGTTAGAACAGTTGCTAATATGCATAATGCTTCTGAAATATAGAAAAGGTTAGAACAGTTGCTAATATGCATAATGCTTCTGAAATGAGAATTAAAAGATGGAAATAATGTTGTAAAAGGAAAAATTATAAGCCTAGACTAATTCCAAAAGATGTTGACCATAGGTGGAATTCCACATATGCAATGTTAAGTGTAGCAATAGAATATAAAGAAATTATAAATGATTTTATAATTTTTATGCTTCTTGTTCTAGCTCTGGTAGCACTTATAGAATAAGTGAAGATGAATGGACAATTATATGTAAATTAAATAAGATGTTATAAGTTTTTTATGATGCTACTATGTTATAATCTAGTTGTTATTATCCAACTATTACTTTAGCTGTTTTACAAATTTTAAATATTCAAAAAAATTTGCCAAATATCGTATGGATGATATTTTTGAAAATATAATTTTTCAAATGGAGAGCAAATTTAATAAGTATTTTAGGTCTATTTCTCATATTTTTGGTTTGTGGGTTCTTATTGATCCATGTTTGAAGGATATTGGTCTTCGAAGTTTGTTACATTCATTGTATGGTGGACAGATTATAGACTTAGATGATGGTTTCATCCTTACTGCTACTTCTCATCATTTATCCATTAGAAATTATTTTCAAGCATTATATGATGAGTATGCAGCTAGACATGGTGTAGCTACACAACAGTCTACAGGTTCGGCGCCTTCGGCTTCGAGCACATGTCAAGGTAAAAGTGTAAGTTTTGATAGGTATGCAATGGTAGCTGAACTAACTGGTGGATCTGGAATTGGTTCAGGATTAGAGGTTTCTGAATTAGATGAATATTTTTCTGCTTCCTTAGTTAAATGTCAAGGAAATGCTTTAGATATTTTGCAATGATGGAGAGTATATGGATCAGTTTCATATCCTATACTTTCCACGATGGTTCGTGACTTATTATCAGTACAGGTTTCGACGGTAGCTTCGGAATCCGCCTTCAGCACAGCAGGACGTTTGATCGACGACCACAGGACATGCTTAGATCCGTATACTGTACAAGCGGTGATGTGCTTACAAGATTGGTGGAGGTACGAGAAGCGAACACAAGGCATCGATCGGATTGCTATAATTGAAGATAAATTTGAAGAGTTGGGACTAGCAGATATATATAAAGATTAGATAATATTCATCAAATTGTAATTTTTATTTCTTATCTTTAAATTTGTAATGAATTATTTTGAAAAAAGTTAAATATGATAGTGATATGGGTAGGTACCAACCTAGTTGGGATTTACTCATCTATTGTGATGCGATGAATTTTGAAATAAATTTATAATTGTAAAGGATTTACTGATTATTAATAAAGAAATTATTTTTATCATCTTTTATTTTTATTATTTATTTTACTTGTAATTTATGTCATTTCAAGTTATTAAAAAAATTTATGTCATTTTCTGTAATTTTTATGTATATTTTATAATTTATTATTTTTTTTAAAATTTTAAAAAAATTAAAAAATGAGAAAAAAACCGGGTCGGCCCGGAGTCCGACCCACTCAGGCCCGGACCCGGCCCGGGCCCGGTTTCCCGGGCCGAGTCAGGACCGGCCGGAATGGACACCCCTAGTTGCGGTCATGATTGAACGGTTAAAAAAATATTTTTTTTAATTAATCCACTATATGGTTACCTTTATTCTATATGGGTATAGTTGATTAAAAAAGGGAGCAGCCATGGGCACAAAGCATTTCCAGATAAAAAAAATTTTCCAGCAGTTTGACGACAAACGAAAAATTACCCAGATGCAAATCATTGAATAATTTCCTTTTTTTTAAATTAATCCGAAAAAAACTTCAATTATAAATCAAAAAATCATGCACAATCTAGCTCTAATACCAATGTTGGATAATATAACGATCTAGACATAAATAATTGAACTAGAAATCCATATTAAAGTTATCGTTCACCGTCGATAACAATAGAAGTCTTCTCCTCTCTCCTCCCGTAGCCAACGATGAGAATTAGGTCTCTTTTTCTGCGTACGGTTAGAGGAGGAAAAAATGGAGAGAGGAGGGACTCTCTCCCTTTATATAGATATTTGTGATTAACTCTATCCATCATGATTTAATCACAACCGTGGGATTACACTCCGATCGATCCTATCCTTTAAATATTCAACATAACCACCCAACTTAATAAACATAAAACTGTGTAACCAGATCATGTGGTTAGCATCCTGATCCTAACTTGAATTGATGATAACTTTAAATCAAATCCCAAATCGAGTAGGTTGGACCACATGGGTTCGTTGGATTAATCGAACCCAACAAAAGATACAAATTTGTAGTCATGTCTCACTCAACTTTTTAGAGTTTGCTCTCGAGTTGCTCTAGCCACTGAATTCTTTCAAGTTTGCTCTCAAGTTACTGTATTGCAATGAAGGTTCTTTTTAATGGAAAAAGACTAAATTTATTAGCTCAATAAAGAAGAGCGCACATCCATAAAAATTAAAGGGAAAAGAAAAGATGGAGGATTCTCGATCCAATAAGATATCCCTGTGGTTTGAGCACTCTCCTTAGTAAGCAAGTGCACTGTCTCATTAGCCTTCCTATTGACAAGACGTAGAATCATATGTGGATTATTTTGTAAGAGATACCGAACATCCTCCAAAATAGCGCCATACGATGTAAGACAAGGAGATAAGGAAGTTACTGTTGTAAACACTACGCTTGAATCTCTTTTTATATTCAAATATTGCAATCCGGTGTATAATGCGAACTAAATACCTTCAAGAATTACGACTGCTTCCGTTGTGCGGACTGAATCACAGAAGCCCCCATTTCTCGCCATTGCTGCAATAATTCTCCATTACGGTGTCAAAAGATGCATCCATAACTCAACTCCGCACTATAAATTATGAGGATTGGGATCCTCTACTAAGGCATAGTGCCTCCTAATATCTTCTAATGCATATTCACCTTTCATTGTATAGTACCTCCTCGTATTTTGTGCTTATGCACAAAATAAAAGGTGGAGATGCATTAGGAGATATTAGGAGGCACTATGTCTTAGTAGGGGATCCCAATCCCAATTTTGAAGCCCGCATCGCAATTCAACTTTATTTTTAGATGGAGAGGTTTTCGCGGATAGTCCCTCACAACTGTGGGTTAACCTCTAGATTCTTGGCCCGCTATGAATTCATTCAAATGGGACCTAATAAATTGAGCAATCTGCGTGTTATGGTTATCTATGATTTCCACCACAATTAACGCTATTTCGTTCTGTCCACATTGCCCATAATGTAATAGTGGGTTAACCTTTCCCCACTATTCTCGAGAGCACCAATCCTGTAGCAAGTGTGGTTGACAATTAGGATGCATTTCTCCCATACCTTAGTTGCGAAAACACATGCATAGTGTCCTCCTCTGCGCTGTTGCAGCCATCACAAACTTCGTTATCTAACTAATGCCTCTTAAATAATAACTCTTACAGTCTTACCCTCCAAACAATTTTTTTGGGAAAAATGTGTCCAGGCCCCAAAAGCAGAAACTTCATGTGACAAGACCCCTCATAGTTTCCCCTATGTGGATCAGCCCATTGAAATGTGACACTTTGTACTGTAACCCCTTTTTATCAATTATTACATGTCAGCTAAGCTAAAATCCCCAAATTATCCTTATCCTCTCTCCTCAATCTCTCTGACTCAGCACTCATATCATCTCTCTCTCTCATCTCCTCTCTCTCTCTCTCTCTCTCTCTCTCACCTCTCCCTAAAACTAAGAGCTTTCTCAAGCTCATCGTCCTAGCCCTCGCCCTCCTCGTCGTCGTCGCCGCCGCCTCTGCTCAGGCCCCCAAGACTCCCATCGAGTTCGTCGCCGCCTCCCCTCTCCTCCTCCGCCCATTCTCGTCAACGTAGATCGCCACCGCTCCCCCGTCGTAGATCGCAGCCGTAGAGCTTGAGGAAAACACTCGAAAAGCTCGGGCAATTGAAGATTGTTGAGGAGTGCAGGGAGATGATCCGAATGTATGATGTTAATGGAGATGGTGTTTTATGCTTTGATGAATTTAAGAAGATGATCCTACGAGTAGGTTGGTTTTTGAGATTGATATTTACCGTAAATAATGATGTTGTTGTGACCCGTTGAGATTTGGACATTACTTTTTCTTTTTTCTTTTTAATTTGAGAAGACTTTGATCAATTGAGGGTTCATGTTGACAACATATCTACGTTTTTAATTTCTCACATGACAGTGGATTTATCCTTATGAGCTTCTGTATTTGTAAATTGTGATCGATTCTGTTGTGGATGTTTTTTTAGTTACTAGGCCGAGACGCACAGACCATTAATCTATTAGCTAGAAGAAGAAAAAAAAGGAAAAAAGAAAAAAAGAAAAAAGAAAGGTAAGGAGAAGTAGAGTAGAAGGGGAATGAAGAGAAATGTCGTAATTAAGAAAGAACGAAAAGGTGTATTAATGTATCTCTATGAATGAAATTGAAATGAAGAGAAATGTCGTAATTAAGAAAGAACGAAAAGGTGTATTAATGTATCTCTATGAATGAAATTGACACGGTACCGTCGAGCGATATTCGAAGCAATATAACGAGAGATAGAAAATGAGCCCAAATGAAAGGAAGATACTGTGTGATAGACAATATAAAGGGTTACACGCCGGCGAAGACAATAGTGAAAACGGAGACCGGAGGTTGCCGTAAAACACGCGCGAAGTCGGCACGGCATTGCTATTTTCTGCTCGCTGCTGCCGTCGAGCGATATTTCGGACGTTACCGAGAGAGATAGAGAATGAGTTAGAGTGTGATACAAATTGGAGGTGATAGGCAACATGTAGGGCTACTCACCAAAGAAGAAATCGGCGGAAACGGAGATTGGAGGAGATCAGAAAGTGCATGCGAAGTCGGCACAAAACTATAGTTTTCTGCAGTGCAATTTCTCACCGTTCGGGTTTGTTCTTTGCTGTTTGGAGATTTTCGTCGCTGTCCGGGCTTGCCGGAGGTGGGAGGAGGTTGTCAGGGTCATCGGACTGTCTCGGTGGGCTCCATCGGAGGTGGGAGGAGCCTTTTTGTGTTCCCAAGAACCTAGAACTAAGATGAATTAGAGCTAGAACTAGCTAGAACTAACATAGATGTGGGCTAGAACCCTTGTTGGGTTTAGAAGCCAGAACTAACGTAGAAGTAAGAATTAACAAGTGAGCATGTAAAAAACCCTTGTTGGGTTTAGAACTAGCAAGATAGAAGCTAGAACCGGATGTATACAAACTAGAACTAGGGTAATAGAAGCTAGAACTAACGTAGAAGCAAGAATTAACAAGTGTGCATGTAAAAAACCCTTGTTGGGTTTAGAACTAGCAACAAGGGTTTAGAACTAGCAAGATAGAAGCTAGAACCGGCTGTATAGAAGCTAGAACTAGGGTAATAGAAGCTAGAACTAACGTAGAAGGAAGAATTAATAAGTGTGCGTGTAAAAAAGCCTTGTTGGGTTTAGAACTAGCAAGATAGAAGCTAGAACCGGCTGTATACAAACTAGAACTAGGGCAATAGAAGCTAGAACTAACGTAGAAGCAAGAATTAATAAGCGTGCATGTAAAAAATCCTTATTGGGTTTAGAACTAGCAAGATAGAAGCTAGAATCGGCTGTATACAAGCTAGAACTAGGATAATAGAAGCTAGAACTAAAGTAGAAGCAAGAATTAACAAGTGTGCATGTAAAAAACCCTTGTTGGGTTTAGAACTAGCAAGATAGAAGCTAGAACCGGCTGTATACAATCTAGAACTAGGGTAATAGAAGCTAGAACTAACGTAGAAGCAAGAATTAACAAGTGTGCATTTAAAAAACCCTTGTTGGGTTTAGAACTAGCAAGATAGAAGCTAGAACCGGCTGTATACAAGCTAGAACTAGGCTAATAGAAGCTAGAACTAACGTAGAAGCAAGAATTAACAAGTGTGCATGTAAAAAACCCTTGTTGGGTTTAGAACTAGCAAGATAGAAGCTAGAACCGGCTGTATACAAGCTAGAACTAGGCTAATAGAAGCTAGAACTAACGTAGAAGCAAGAATTAACAAGTGTGCATGTAAAAAACCCTTGTCGGATTTAGAACTAACAAGATATAAGCTAGAACCGACTGTATACAAGCTAGAACTAGGATAATAGAAGCTAGAACTAACGTAGAAATAAGAATTAACAAGTGTGCATGTAAAAAACCCTTGTTAGGTTTAGAACTAGCAAGATAGAAGTTAGAACCGGCTGTATAGAAGCTAGAACTAGGGCAATAAAAGCTAGAACTAGGGTAGAAGAAAGAATTAACAAGTGTGCATGTAAAAAACCATTGTTGGGTTTAGAACTAGCAAGATGGAAGCTAGAACCGGCTGTATACAAGCTAGAACTAGGGTAATAGAAGCTAGAACTAACATAGAAAAAAGAATTAACAAGTGTGCATGTAAAAAACCCTTGTTGGGTTTAGAACTAGCAAGATAGAAGCTAGAACCGGCTGTATAGAAGCTAGAACTAGGGTAGATGTAAGAATTAACTGGTGTGCATATAAAAAACCCTTGTTAGGTTTAGAACTAGCAAGATAGAAGCTAGAACCGGCTGTATACAAGCTAGAACTAGGGTAATAGAAGCTAGAACTAACGTAGAAGCAAGAATTAACAAGTGTGCATTTAAAAACTCTTGTTGGGTTTAGAACTAGCAAGATAGAAGCTAGAACTGACCGTATACAAGCTAGAATTAGGGTAATAGAAGCTAGAACTAACGTAGAAGTAATAATTAACTGGGGTAATAGAAGCTAGGTTAATTCTTGCTTCTACGTTAGTTCTAGCTTCTACTACCCTAGTTCTAGCTTGTATACGACCAGTTCTAGCTTCTATCTTGCTAGTTCTAAACCCAACAAGGGTTTTTTATATGCACACTTGTTAATTTTTGCTTCTACGTTAGTTTTAGCTTTTATTACCCTAGTTCTAGCTTGTATACAGCCGGTTCTAGCTTCTATCTTGCTAGTTCTAAACCCAATAAGGGTTTTTTACGTGCACACTTGTTAATTCTTACTTCTACGTTAGTTCTAACTTCTATTATCCTAGTTCTAGCTTGTATACAGCTGGTTGTAGCTTCTATCTTGCTAGTTCTAAACCCAACAAGGGTTTTTTATATGCACACTTATTAATTCTTGCTTCTACGTTAGTTCTAGCTTCTATTACCCTAGTTCTAGCTTGTATACAGCCGGTTCAAGCTTCTATCTTGCTAGTTCTAAACCCAATAAGGGTTTTTTACATGCACACTTGTTAATTCTTGCTTCTACGTTAGTTCTAGCTTCTATTACCCTAGTTCTAGTTTGTATACATCCGGTTCTAGCTTCTATCTTGCTAGTTCTAAACCCAACAAGGGTTTTTTACACGCACACTTGTTAATTCTTACTTCTACGTTAGTTCTAGCTTCTATTGCCCTAGTTCTAGCTTCTATACAGCCGGTTCTAGCTTCTATCTTGCTAGTTCTAAACCTAACAAGGGTTTTTTACATGCACACTTTTTAATTCTTTCTTCTACGTTAGTTCTAACTTCTATTACCCTAGTTCTAGCTTGTATACAGCCGGTTCTAGCTTCTATCTTGCTAGTTCTAAACCCAACAAGGGTTTTTTACATGCTCACTTGTTAATTCTTACTTCTACGTTAGTTCTGGCTTCTATTACCCTAGTTCTAGCTTGTATACAGCCGGTTCTAGCTTCTATCTTGCTAGTTCTAAATCCAACAAGGGTTTTTTACGTGCACACTTGTTAATTCTTACTTCTACGTTAGTTCTGGCTTCTATTACCCTAGTTCTAGCTTGTATACAGCCGGTTCTAGCTTCTATCTTACTAGTTCTAAACCCAATAAGGGTTTTTTACATGCACACTTGTTAATTCTTGTTTCTACGTTAGTTTTGGCTTCTATTAACCTAGTTCTAGCTTGTATACAGCCATTTCTAGCCCACATCTATGTTAGTTCTAGCTAGTTCTAGCTATAATTCATCTTAGCTCTAGGCTCTTGGGAACGGAGAGAAGCTCCTCCCACCTTCGACGGAGCCAACCGAGACAACCGACGACCCCAGCAACCTCCTCCCACCTCCGGCAAGCCCGAACAGCGACGAAAATCTCCGAACAACGAAGAACAAACCCGAACGGCGAGAAATTGCACTGCAGAAAACTATAATTTTTTGCCGACTTCGCACGCACTTTCTGTTCTCCTCCAATCTTCGTTTCCGCCGATTTCTTCTTTGGTGAGTAGCCCTACATGTTGCCTATCACCTCCAATTTGTATCACGCTCTAACTCATTCTCTATCTCTCTCGATAACGTCCGAAACATCGCTTGACGGCAACAGCGAGCAGAAAACAGCAGCGCCGTGCCGACTTCGCGCGTGTTTTACGGCCACCTCCGGTCTCCGTTTCAGCAGCGCCGTGCCGACTTCGCGCGTGTTTTACGGCCACCTCCGGTCTCCGTTTTCACTACTGTCTTCATCGGTGTGTAGCTCTTTATATTGTCTATCACACGGTATCTTCCTTTCATTTGGGCTCATTTTCTATCTCTCGTTATATTGCTTCGAATATCGCTCGACGACACCGTGGCAATTTCATTCATAGAGATACATTAATACCTCTTTTCGTTCTTTCTTAATTACAACATTTCTGTTCATTCCCCTTCTACTCTACTTCTCTTTACCTTTCTTTTTTCTTTTTTTCTTTTTTTTTCTTTTCTTATTCTAGCTAATATATTAATGCTCTGTGCGTCTCGGCTTGGTAACTAAAAAAACATCCACAACAGAATCGATCACAATTTGCAAATACAGAAGCTCATAAGGATAAATCCACAGTCATGTGAGAAATGAAAAACGTAGATATGTTGTCAACATGAACCCTTAATTGATCAAAGTCTTCTCAAATAAAAAAAAAAGAAAAAATAATGTCCAAATCTCAACGGGTCACAACAACATCATTATTTACGGTAAATATCAATCTCAAAAACCAACCTACTCGTAGCATCATCTTCTTAAATTCATCAAAGCATAAAACACCATCTCCATTAACATCATACATTCAGATCATCTCCCTGCACTCCTCAACAGTCTTCAATTGCCCGAGCTTTTCGAGTGTTTTCCTCAAGCTCTGCGGCGGCGATCTATGGCGGGGGAGCGGTGGCGATCTACGGTGATGAGGACGGGCGGAGGAGGGGAGGGGAGGCGGTGGAGAGAGAGAGAGAGAGAGAGAGAGGGGAGAGATGAGAGAGAGAGGAGATGAGAGAGAGAGATGATATGAGTGCTGGGTCAGAGAGATTGAGGAGAGAGGATAAGGATAATTTGGGGATTTTAGCTTAGCTAGCATGTAATAATTGATAAAAAGGGGCTGCAGTACAAAGTGTCACACTTCAAGGAGCTGATCCACATGGGGAAAACTATGAGGGGCCTTGTCACATGAAGTTTCTGCTTTTAGGGCATGGACACATTTTTCCTTTTTTTTTTTAACTTTGTTATGGGTTTTTAATTTCCAAACCCCCATCCTTACATTGTCTCGTGGGACCATTGAAATTACGTTAGCACCCATATTGTCCAAAATAGAATGATAGGCTGATGGTACTGAGAATGTCCCCGACGGTGTAGTTGTCCAGATTAATCTATCTTTGTGCTCCCCTGTGCTTCTTGCTATGCTTAAACTTGTCCTTGTATTACAATGAACTTGCACACAAAGGAAATGAACCATCTGCAGAAAAATCATGCTAAAACATGAGTCTTAATTCTTTGAAGTCTGCAACTTGAGCAATAATAAGAGAAAGAACTTGGATAAGTCATAATTTCAATTATGATAAGTACAATAATGTAATGAATATCCGTAAGGGTACATATTTCAGTCTTTAATGTCGCTTTTAGGAGATTAAGGAGGATATATGTAAAATAACATAAATTTTTGTGACACTTCTCATATGGGTGCTTTTATAGGGACCCGAAAATGAGACAGATAGGGGAAGGACATGTGAGGTGTCCCCTCTTAATTGCATAATGAGCTGGTCATGGCCAGCTCATTATGCAATCAGAGGGGGACACCTCACTTGTCCCCCTCTATCTGTCCCATTTTCGGGTCCGTGAGGCATTTTTGTTCTCATACTTTCCGTCTCCAAAAGATGGAAGGATTTTTAAATGAGGACCCATTCTGTTACTTTTGAGGACTTCACATTCTTAGTTACTTAAAATCTTCTAAAATGCAGTCTTTAACGGAGACAAATGGCTGTGGGAAACTTGTCATTTGGATATTCATTTTGTACGTCAATGAATAAATCACTCATGGAGTTGCACAAAAATGAGTTTTGTTTTCCCCCACATTCCGTCATACTTTGTTAATCTAAGATCTCATTAGTTGAGCATTAATCTATCCGAACCAATTTTACATTCTTTTTAGATTGGTTCGGGTTGTTAAAAAAAAAAGCAAATTGGGTATGATACAGTTGTGTTCCATCTAACAACATTTCAGTTGCAATATGTACAAAGACAAGAGTCCTACTTGTATTATGGTTGTGTTCCATCTAATCAACACCTCAATAGCAGTTTGATCATTTAAAAACCGTTACCAATATTCAATTGTAATCATTTTTTATTACACAACATTACAATCTTTGTTAAGAGAACCTTATTTGCCTATCGAAACTAGTTATCATGATAGCCTTGATACTTGTAAATATAGCATTTACCTTTGATGAAGCCTCTATTAGATTTGGGGTTCATAGATTTCTAAAGGGAAAAAACATTATGAAAGAAAAGCTTAATCAGCCCTCGGAATGACCCGTACATCAAATTGCTGAAAAAATACAACACAATTCCCAAAATCAGGTAAAAATTACCCCCCTCAGCAAACGCTTGAACACCATGCCGAGACAATGTGAATGACAAATGACACCGATGACAGATTTCATCCGCGCTGCAACTAAATATTTTCAATCAATAATGTTATATCCTCAGCATCCCTAACTCAAAGATCTAAATCCACAAATGAGAACACAATAATACATAATATATTCGAATTCACAACTGAAATCCCCACACTAAAAGATCAAAACCACATTTTTAGCTCGTGAACAAATGAAACTTCAGTCGGCAACTACTTCCCTTCATTGCCTGCAGGGCCGACAAGCACACCCTGAGCCGTTCCTTCCTTCTTCCCTCCCTCACCTTCGTTAGCATCATCTTGTCTCCTTATCTTAATCTTGTGCTTCAGCTCAAAATCTGCTATCTCCTTCTTCTTCTTCTCCAACGCTTCGTTTAAGCGAGCAATGACCTCTTCAAGGCCTTCCTTGTTGCGTTGCACTGCAGGCAGGACCCCTTTTATTGTTCGCTCTACAAGCACCCCTCCAATCATGCGGTAGCAGCGCCTTGATGGATCGAGTGGTTCTATTGCTCCGATCACAAGGGTGTGCTCGCTGACTTCCATTTCCAGCTCTGTGATTTTTGAGTAGAGTTGGTTCATCTCGGAGCGCAGAACACCGTACATGTTGGCGATTGCCTGCTCATTTATAGGTCCTTCGCTGCTGGCTATACTTGCCATGGTCCTGGAATCAAATAGAAGTTTTGAGATTATAGGTAATGTGGATTTTAAAAATGCAATAGTAACATTGAATCTTGTAGGGGATCAGGTGAAAACATTATATTAATCCAAGAGAAGTAGGTTTTGACAGGAAAAGACAGCATCAAGTTTTCAATATATCCATCAACTATTCCCAATCATTAATAGAAGAATCTTTACTGTGATAATGTTTAACACAACATTAACTAAACTGTACCTATACACCAGGTCGATTAAATTACATACGAATTTACAACATTCAAAGAGTTCAATCATCTGATCCTTCAGATATACTTTGAAACTGTACCTAAATCCGGTATATAACTGGAACTTCTCTGAAGGCATACACGTTATCTAATTCATTCCAGGTCAGTACACTCCTTAATTTTATTAATGGATTCAGATAAAGACTTTATCTAGATGATCTAGTTGATGATAGAAATGCAAGTTGAGAGTTAGTCTGGGTCAACTAATTGGTCTTCTGGTTTATTCAAGAAACTTGCTGAATATTTTATGGTTCATTTTTTATCTTTTTCGGCACGTATATAACTATTAAGTACAGAACTTAGGTATTGTTGTTTGCTCCTCATACATTTTTTAATCGAGATAGAATATGTGTTTGTTTTCCTTAAACCTTTCACTATAAATATACTTCGAACAGCCTTTTCAATCTCGAATGCCCCCCAATTCCCATTTCGTCTTTAACCATGAGCTCCAAAACCTAAAGCTTTGGTTTCAAATTCAATTTTGTTTCCGGTCACACTGTTCCAGATTTGAGTTTTGTTTCAGTTACAATCTCGAACACCCCCAATTTGCATTACCTCCTTATTCTATTTGGGTGTTTCAGTTACAATCTCAAACACCCCAATTTGCATTACCTCATTCTATTTGGGTGCAGAAAACTCCCCAATTTGTATGTTGCTCGCAATATTCGCAACAATTGCATGTAGTTAGTTCTCCAGTGAGATCCAAAACATTGACAATCCGATTCCAGATTCAATTTTATTTCAGTTTACTCTACAATGCTTCCATTTGTAAATTTAGTACTGGTCAAGTATTGTCGATAGAATATAAGAATTTAGAGTTTATAAGTGGATAAGGGTCTGTTCAGGGGAAAATATTAACCAGACCTCCTGTTCCAACTCAATTAGACCCAATTGCTATGTCCATAAAAAAGCATTGCTGTAATGGTTATAGAACGGTGGCCATTATTATTGGAACTTAATAAATTTTGTCATGAGTGCACAATTATTAGGTCCTGCAGTTTGCTCAGAATCCCCTCTCCAATATGTGTCTTTCAAGCTAGTTGTGAGAAGCCTCTGTACCCATAAATATACCTCTAATAGAATATGTAATCTGAGCAAAGTTTGACTACAGCAATTAGAAATTGAGAAATTCTGAAATCAAGATGAAGGGCTTATGGTACAGGAAGCAGCAATTGATGGTTGGAGGTGGTATAAAAGCTTTAGACCTGTGCCAGTAGACCTAATACATAATTCAGACGAGAAAAAGTATTACGAATAACTAAATCAATACATCTAATATGCTGGTATCCTTGACTGCCAAGGTCAGTGTCACTAATTCATGTACGACGATATCAAGCGAGTTTGTGAAGTTTTAGACTTGGTAACATATCATGTTGTGTTTGATAATTTTGCTCGCCAGGAGGTTGCATGAATCATACACACTCATTTCAAAAGGTTTTTGTTGACACCCGACCATTAACTACTTTTGTTCATGAACATCTCATCTACGGTGATCCTACTGATCTACAAGTATAGCAAAATTTCACTAAAAATTCGCAATATAGGTTTGTTTGGTTAGCATTGTAAAAGGATAAAATTGGTTTCCAAGGATAAAATTGGTTTCCATGCTTACCACATCACCTTTGGAAATATCAAGCCAGAAAAAGTTTACATTTATTATGTTTGATTGATTTGATAATCTATGGAGTTTATGGAGTGTTGCTAGGATCCAAAAAGAGGACAGGTTTTTGGGACAAGTGAGATGGCATCCTGTCCCGTCTCTCATTAATTTTCTTCTTTAATAGGAAGAGTACTTTTGTTAGATAAATATGCCTTTCATCTCTTCTAAATTTAAGATTAGCTAAATCCATCTCACATTAAACTCTTCTAAGCTCGTGTATTGCCGATCCATCCCTCTTATTCGATGATGACTTCTACAGCTCATGTTCATTACAACAGCAAAAAATAATAAATTTCTAAACTATCTTGAGTCATATTAAAATAAAAGATAGTTTGTTAGCAAATATATTATTAATCCATTGAACGAATAATCCCCAAATACTTTTCTTACTAAGATCATTCATTAAAATCACATCTTTAAAATGAAAATTTTGATTATCCTCTAGTTTCAATATAATACCTCAATCCAATCTGTATCCCAAGTTGATCAGGGTGAGAAACATGAGCTAGAAATAGGTATTGTATTGGAAATTCAAGAACTTCAAAAACAATAGCACCGCTCTCAAGGACTGCGAGCATCGAGCCAGAAAAATGAAGTACACTGTGTAATCCCAAAATCGACCATCCTTTTAAAATATGTGGCAGAGAAAAAGAATCAAAACCTACGAATCCTAGCATCATATATTGCTCCGATCCTTGATGGCTCACAAAAATTAGCTCCAGATCCTAAGGTATCCTCTCTGGCGATCCCATATTTGTACGATTTGGAAGTGAATCGGAATGGAGGTAGGAGGTAATCCGGATAGGTTGAGGGTGAGGATTGCTATAGGTATCAATATTTGATTATCACCGCACATAATGATACCATCCTATCCAAAAGAATCGGAACATATACGATAAAATAATTACAAATGAAAGAGTTTTAGTTTTATGATACCAAGAGAAGATAAAGAATTTGAGGGAAGGAAGGACACTGGCTTCATTTTTAAGAAATCCCAAACTACCCTTGGGTAGTGTTTTCATGTGTCTGGCTGCAAAATAAAAGCAATAAATTCAGAAAATGACTATCCACATCAAACATGTCCCATATTTTGGATGCAAAAAAATATTAACCAACATAAAAGAGGCCTTGAACAACCCCGCCGCATCAGTTTTTTCATGAAACCCATTTCAACCTAAACAATCTCTTATGCAAGTTATATACTTTTGAAAAGGAGCAGTAGTCCAAAGAAATTTTTTTGGTATAATCAAATTCATAGAAACCAAATCAATCCATGCGAGCACGAGCCCAATGCTTGTTCATATATGAATATACAAACTCTTAGGCAACATTCTAATATCTAGGTTAGTAGAGAGCTTAACCTGGTTAAAGGGTCAAAATGTTTGGGTAAAACTGAGCTAACTCTAAACTTGGTTTTTTTAGTTCCAATTTGAGCACTTACCTAGGATAGGATTTCACAACTAACCTGGTTAAGGTATTAACCTGGTTTAAGGGGCAAATAGCCAAACACACCCTTAGGGGTATCCTTATTCAATTTTAGTTCTAATTTACATGTGATGTAGAATAGAAAATTGCAATCAAGATAATACTTGCATTTTTTAATGATTTTGTAGCATATTTGAATCTCGGCATCATTATCAATATGATTATCGAATGAAGTATTAGCCTTGATAGTTTCAAATGTATATATATATATATATACTAGTTTTTACACACGTGCAATGCACGTGATTTAATACCATGATTAAGTATTTTTGGCAGTTTGTGCTTATTTTTTTCTTTAAACTCTTACATCCCAATTATTTTTTTATGTTTGTTTAAATGGGATACACCCAATTTAAATTTTCATGTTGATATTTGAATTAACAAAAAACAAATATAATTTAAAAATGATTTAAATTTTCATATTATTTTTGACCGATATGAAACTAAGCTTTATTTGAAAAAGTATATCATTACAAAGTGACAAATATTAAAATAGTGTTATACAAAGAATGTGAATATTTAAAACCAATATGGTAAAATGATTGATTTAAAGTATGTTAAAACGATGCAAAAGAGAATATGAAGTTTATTCCTAATCATTGATAGACTTCATAAAAAAATATAAATTAAAGATTAATGCTAACTCTAGTATACTTTTATATGATAAAAACATCCACATAAGAATATAAAAGTACTGAAAAAAATTCATGAAACTCCCTTCTAAAGATTCCTAATTTCACTCAAAATAATTAAACTATTCTATAAAATATTCAAAAAATATTATTTTTTATTTCTTCTATTTTATTTTTTATTGAGTTAAGATCAATCCTTCTTCAGGTTTATCTTTTATCATTTCTCGGGTAATTCTAGAGTATTATCTTCATCATCTGCATCAATTATGACATCAGACCAATTTTGTATTTTTTATGCTATTATCTTTCCTGGGCTCGTTAATTTTTTATCATCTCATTTTACTTTACAAAGAAGTCAAATGTACTTATGATGTTCAACACAAACTGCTCAAAATATAGACTTTGATTTTTTTTTCTATTTCAATGAGAATAAATATTAATTTCATATATATAAAATTCTTTGTGTTCCTAATTTATTACTTAAATAAATTAGAAGCTATCTCTTTATTTTCCTCTAAAATGAATTCTTCTGATGTGCATCCAATAAAAATTTCTGTTATTTCAATAATATTACCTTTGCTCTATCCCTGTCATTTTCCATAAAGATCTAAACTAAATACCTGCATTATTCATTACCAATTTCTCTTAGATTATAATATTAATATTTAATTTGAAGAACACAGTATGGAATTTATGAATACTTACTAATTTTTCTTATGTCTTCCATGGAGATTTTTTCTTTGATTAGGATAAAGTTATTAAATTATTTTTTAATGTAACTCATTCAGTGCTTCATTAATAGATATGTCTTATGTTAATGCCAATTCAAGTGATTCATTGACGTTTTCTGAATTTTAGATTTATTTCCATCACTTTCCCATTTGCAATGGAAATAACTCAATTCTTTTAAAGTTATCTCTAAATATTCTAATAGTTTCTCCATATGTAATTCCTTGTATTCTTTTACCCTATAAATATTATTAACGTCAAAGATTAAAGTTTCTAAATTAAAATCAATTAATGCTAAGGTATAATATTATAGTGTTTTATCATTTCTATGGATTTAAACATCTATCAATTAATGTTACGAATGTATTTTGGCTACCCCAACTTATTACTAAAATTATATGAAATTACTTTAATTTATATAGTGCCGATAATTTTTAATCTATAATATTTTTAAAAATTTTATCCATTAACCGGATGTTTTTAATCAATTCTTATTGTTTTTGTTTACCAGTATCAACTTAGACTATTCTTAGATGCTGAAAATGGATAGTAAATCCCTAAATTAGAAATTTTAATATATATATATATATATATATATATATATATATATATATATATTTATATACTATTATGAAAAATACCAACAATTACACTTTTCTTTGGCAAGTTTTAAAATTTTAGCCCATTTTTATGGTTTTAAAACTTTGAGGGTGTGATTTGTAATTTTTAAAATTTGAAAGAGTTTTTAAAAAAAATTACTTTTAAAGTTTGGTATTGTAAATTATATGTTTTCTGGTTGGTGGTAATTTTTTAAATGTTAGTATATTTCTTGTTAACTCTAAAATTTTGATGGTGTCTTATTGCAATTATTAAAATTATAGATTAATTTTGAAAAATATTAAATTTTAGCGGTACAATCGACGAATTTGATGTGCGCTAGTTAAAAATTTTGAAAATTTAGAGTTTTTTACAATTTTTAAATTTTGAAGGAGTTTTTTAAAAATTTTGAGGTTAATTTTTGGAAAATTTTAATTTTCAGTGTCTAAGGGTATATCTGGAATTCCATCTTATGTTATTTACAAATTTTAGAATTTTAGGGTGGCTTTTTATAATTAAACTTTTGAAGGTGTTTCTATAGATTTTGGAGATATTGAGGGTGTTAATTAAAAAATTTAAATTTAAATGTCAAAAATTTTAGGTGTATCATGGTAATCTTTGAAATCATCTGTGTTGTTTGTAAGTTTTTAAAATTTTAGAATTTTAATGCTTCTGATTTAAACTTTGAGGGTGTTTTCTATAATTTTTGAGGACTTGAGTGTAACTGTAATTTAAATTCTTTGCAAACTGATGTTTAATTTTTTTAATTTCAATGTTTTTTATTTTAAGTTTTGAGACATTTGGGATGATTTTTTATAATTTTAAACTTTTTAGGGTCTTTTTTGCAATTTTAAAACTTTTTATGTGTTTTTTGCAATACTTCATGTATTATATAATATGTTATCTACTTGTATTTCTTTATCTTAACAAAACTAATGATCATTTTATGTTTTATATATTTTATTAATATTAGTTTTTTTTAATTGTTAAGCTAAACATGGTTCACATAGGATTAATGATAAGATATGATTATGATTAGGATAGATTAAGATATAAATAAAATATTCAAAATAGTGAAGGGTATATATTGACCATTGAAAAATAGAATTTGATTATAGATAAGGTAGTTCAAACTATAAAGGGGTATATTTGTCTAAAAAGATTTTCCGAACTCGTGCTTTTAAAGGGAGTATGATATATATATATATATATATATATATATATATATATATATATATATATATATATATATATATATAATATATATATATATATATATGCATGTTGTATCGAGTACAGTAAAATAACTATTTTGGCTGAACTTTTCTAAAGTTAAATTATTGATTATAAAATTTCTCATTTTCTGTTAATAAATGAAATATGAACTAGCCTTTAATGAAATAATGAAAAAAAATGATAGTTGCTAATGCTGCATCGTTTTAAAAAATAACACATTAAATGATATCTATATAAATTTCATGTTATTGCCCTGCTATTCTATAACAAAGCCTTTATCCCAAAAATATAGGGTCAATTACATGAATCATATTCTTTCATTCTGTTTTATTATGGCTCATCTCCTCTATTAAGTTAATCATAATCATATCCTTTTTAATTATTTACAACCAATTTTTTTAGGTCTATCTCTATATATCTTTACTCCATTAAGTATAATATTAGCAATTTAGCATTTTTATTAACTGGTGCACTAAGAGATCTCTGTTGTACATGACAAAGTCATCTTAATTGATTCTCTCTCATTTTATCCTCAATAAGAGAAAACTCTAATATAGACTCATTTCTTAGCTTATCTTTTAGTGTATATCCACAAGATCATCTCAACATTCTCACTTCTGCTACACTCGCTTTTTTGCATAAGTTTTTTAATCACCTGATATTTTGATCCATAAAACATTGTTGGTCTTAAAATCATCTTATAGACTCTTTGTTTGTCACATAGTTATTCTACGATCACACAAGACTCCCGAAGCACTTCATTTTAACCATCCCGATTTGATTCGATCGACAATAGCATCCTCAACTCACTATCATCCGAATAATTGACGCTAAATAACGAAAATGATTACTTTTAGATATTTCTTGACCACCAATATATACTTTAGGCTCTTTTTTTTAGTTTTACTAAAAATGCATGTCATGTATTCTGTTTTTTCTACTAATTTTAAAACATTTAGTTTCAAGAGTTTGTCTCCACCTTTCTACTTTAGAAATCATACATTTTTTAAATCTCGTCAATTAATACCATATTATCAGCAAATAATATACATAGTAGCACTTCATCTAAATATATCTAGTAAGTTGGTCGATAACTAAAGTAAAAAGATAAGGGCTTAAGTTTAATCCTTGATGTAAACCTATAGTAATGGGAAACGATTTAGTCTCCCCTTCATTAGTTCTAACATTAGTTATTACTCTACAATACATTCTACTCACATCAATATACATGTATATGTACATATATGCATATACACACACACTAGATACATTTTCTTTTCTAAAACTCACAATAGTACCTCTCTAGGCACTCTAAAACTTTTTCTACGCCAGTGAAAATTATATGTAAATATTTTCTCTTCTTTCTATATCTCTCCATCAAAAATTTCAAAAAATGTATAGGTTCCATACTCTATAATTTTATAGTATTTAAAAAATCCAAGGCATTATTTTTAAAAAGCTAATTGATATTTTTAATGTTTTAATATATTTAAATTCAAAAATATATGTAGCTATTAGTTAAATTATTTTATTATTAGTTGTTATTTTTTACATTTTATTGCAACTATTAAAAATTAAATTTAATGCTTGCCTATAGTGTAGGCCGCTTTAGTCATTAATATATATATATACACTGTTTTAAAAAACCTCCGCCTAGTCCGCTTAGGCGTACGCCTAGGCCTAGGCGGTACCTAGGCTGCCTAACTAGCGCCTAGCGCCTAGGCGGTATTTAGGATGTCCACCTAGATTTTACGAGCGTTTAGAGGAGCATTGTCTGCTTACGTGGATTGCACCCTGTAGACCTTGATTGTGATTTTATATGTCGTAGCCTACACGTCCTCCAAACTCCATTAACCTCCAAATATGAACACCTCCACTACCTCCTCCGATTAAGTGGACATCCACTAAACTTTTTAACCCTTAGATGTTTCCTAGGGATCCTTGCATGATATGAAGTGACTTTTTATATGTTAAATGAGTGGATATAAAGTTTGGTGGACACACTATTCACTATCCACTTAAGTTGACACAAGTTCTACTCTATATATATATATATATATTAAATTTCTATTATGAACAAATTCTTGCTACAACAAATCATTGTCAACATAGGGCAAGGATGGTCACCAAGTTAGTTCTATTAATTCCTCAACATAAATCTAACAAAACAAAATAACAGGACAAGTCAGGCCTTGCGTGCTCTAAAAGTTATTGAATTCTAATATAAATTTGAAATTTCGAAAATTAAAAAAAAGGAGCTGCTAGATATTTAGTCATTGGCATGAGATTCTTATAGGACATTGGAGTCTTATAAGATTTCAGGTTTAGGCCCCTAACTGACACAATATATGGGTTGTGTCAGAAACCAAACCTGTTTAACTTGATAACTCTAAACAAAACCCTTCTTGGTACATCCGACCAGATCCAAGTTGGTAGCTTGGCTTTGAATGATGATGATAATATCTTGATGAAGGAACAAGTGTTGTTTTATCAGTTACCGGACATGATCTTCGTTTTATTTTTTTAAGGCTTTATCCTTTAGCATAAATAAATAAACACGCTTTATTCCTAAGGTCATTAGAAAATAGGGTCATATATCCATCCATACAAAGGTATAGTGACCCTCACTTTACTATAGATAAAAAAGAAAGGGAACAAAAAAGAAAAAAAATAATATAAAAGAAAATAAAAAATGATATGTTTTAAGGTTTAACCTGGTCAAAACATGGTCATATCAACTATTGATCATTAGAAAGGTTAAATTTCAAGGCTAAATTTAATTGAAGTACCATGATCATTTATTGTTTTTTATTAAACTATCATGAACTTCTTTAGATAGTAGTAAAATACCATGTCACAATTAAACTCTCTGATGACATTAACACGAATATACACGCCCATAATCTAAAAAAAAAAGTTTCATCGACTCAAAAACTTCAGATCCTCTTACATTATGGACATCTCCACCAGATTCCATCACATACACATCATGTACAAGGGTAACGATTACTGAAAAAATGTTTAAGCATAATGTAGTATGATGTTAAAAAAATCCATGATAGGTTAGTCTCATAAAGAGGAAGCTCATGTTAGTCGAAGAAAAATGACGAAAAATCCAGTTCATTCAAGAAATTTTAGAAATTGAAAGAAAATAGGAAAAATATTACCTATATCACTCTCCCATTCTTCAAACTAAACTGCAGAACATTTCATGTTTCTTAACCAAGAATTCCCAAATATCTCTATAAGCTTATTAAGGATGCATAAGATGAAGGTATAACACACTTTCAATCCATATAGATCTCTAGGCCTAACCTTACGATGCTCCAAACTATACCTTTTTCTGATCCTTCAACCCTTAGGATTGAACCTATTAATTGCCTTGAATGTGAAGGGGAAAAAATCAAATCTGAACTTCTCTTCTTACCACATTTAGCATGTATAAAATTAAATTGGGTTACTATTACGCCAGATTTAGCCAACTATTACACCTAGCAAATGATAATTAGCTAATCAAGTGAAAAATGAGAGGTTCTACGAGGATTTCATTCACTATAAAAGGGATGGTTAGGAATGATGAAGAGGGGTGTGAGGAAACAAGAGCAAAACAAAGACGGATTCTAATATGTTCTTCTCTTTACTTCATCATTGGGTATATTTTGTGGGCTTGGATGAGTGAGATTAAAGCGCGATCGCTGTTCTAATCTCCTCTTTGATTAGTGAATTTCTTTTTTCTTTTTTGTGATCGCCTTTAGACACAGATCAAACATATCGCCTGAATCATGTTAAATCTTTGTATTATTCTCTTCTATATACAGCTTTGTTCTTCTTGCTCTACTTTTTGTTGACATCTCCCCTATTACGAAGCCCACTGCTGCAACAGTACCCTTCTTCCTTCACTGATACTATAATAGGAATTCTGAATTCATATGAACAATTTAACTAGTTCAACAAGAACTCTAGAGCATAAACAGTCACACTTTCTACTGTCTCAAAACTGCGGATTTTAGATCTGATGGCATGCTGACTCAATACCTTTCACAAGTCAAAAAGAAACACCACAAAGCTTTTCAGATACAGCTTCCTATGGTTTACTCACTTGGTTATGGGTCATTTGACCTCCATTATCACGGCATCCACATCTTCTAAAAGTTCACTTCATAGGACCCTGAGAATGTGTTGTTATTCCTCATCAGCTGCCTAAAGAAACCCTAGCCCTTCATCAGGGTTGCAACGTTGATAAGAGTATTACACATAAGCACATCAAAGTATACTTTGCAAAACTTTCATCCAAATAACAAAGCTGGGCAAAACTTTCATCCAAATAACAAAGCTGGGCATTAGAAGACTAGACTTTAAAGGGAAATCAAGATATCTTTAGGAAAATTTTAAGTAAAACTACATTCACCCTCTCATTTAAAATCCTGTCAGAATGCAACAAAGTTCAAAATGTTAGCAAGTACACATAAACTATAAACCCTAGAATTCACAAACAGCAACACAGAACACGCACATATCAAAATTTTATCTACTACAAATGGAGAAAGAGTTGAGAGAGCGAGCACCTGCCACAAGAGAATCTCGCGGCGTTTTCCAAGTCAAGATTGTATCACTGGCATCAGTAATGAGATCGTTGCTGTCTGTCACTGAGCGTCCCTCTTTCTATTTCTCTTTGCGTGTACCCTCTAGGGCTCTAAATGGTTAGCAAAAGTGAAAAACCCAAAATCCAATTTGATTTTGAGGTATAATTAGATTCGCGACCCGAACCATAATCGATTGGATTGTATTTTTTTAAAGTATCGATCGGATTGTATTGGGGAAGTTAAAAAGATTCAAAACCAAAGTCAACTTTATATGCCTAGTTGGAGTAAGGCCGAGGCTGTGTTTGGCAATTTCATAAGTTTCAGTTTGGACTAGTATTTTAGGGTATGTTTGGGTACTATTGTGTTTTTCTTGTTCTGCTTTTCCAAAAAAACACCATGGTGTAGAGTTTTTCTCCAAACCATTTTGACAGTAGCGTTTCGAGTTTCGGTCAACAGACTCAACACTAGTTTCACCCTATGCACAATGCAGACACTATCAATACCCCGCCATGCTTCCACCCAAACCACCACCGCCACCACCTGCTGCCGCACCCCCGACAGCATATATCATGTTTTTCTACGCAATTTTCAATCTCATGCTGATGCTTCGGTTATATAAATTGTGTACTTTTTAATCATGAAAAATATAGAAGAGAAATTTCTCACATACGCATAGTATTCTAGCACAGGGTCTGTCCGAAGACCATATCTAGAGAGAGCAAGAGCATGATGCGTCCACGGCAGAGGAGATGCATGTTAGGGAAAAAAAAATTAAAAATAATAAAAAACTGAGAATAAACTGTGCAAAATGAAATTGGAAAAAATTAACAATTAGGGCAAAATGAAATTGGCACAAAATAGGCGGAAAAAAAATAAACTCCAACAACAAACACAAACAAATTAGGGAAATGTTTGACGAGAAAAACTCATGTGGAGGAGGTGAAGTGAAGAGAAAAACATGAGAGGGCTGAGTAAAAGAAAAAGCTTACCAGGGGCGGTGG
>NC_033797.1:51870691-51871749 GCF_001876935.1 Asparagus officinalis | reverse complement strand
GACGACTTCCGATGAGGTGGAGAAAAAAGTTTAGAGAGGAGCCGCGTGAGAGGAGTAGCGTAGACTGGGTTCTGAAACGGAAACCCTATTAACTCACAAAGATCTTTTTTTTTTTTTGGGTGTTTGCCGCATCCGTTACTGTTGGGCTGGGTCATACTTGAGCCCACTTATTTTTCTGTATATCATATTTTTAGCCCATTTATTCTGGGCTAAGTCACAGTCGAACCCAAAACAATAGCGCTTCGTATCGAAAGTCCGTTTCGATTGTTGACAAAATTAAAACGGAAGCAACCAAAACACAGTGACGGAGCGGGTCCACTTAGGAATTGATTGAAAAGAAAGTTAGCTTAAGGATTACAATTTGAATTAAAAAACCAGCTCAATTGTGGCACAAGTTTTGTGAAACTATAAAGTAATTTTTAGATCATACTTAATCTACTAGTGCGCTAGAGCTGATAAGCACACCCTGACTTGTATAGTGTGCTTTTTTTTTGTGCTTTTCAGTATAACCATTTCAATGAAATATGGCTAATTAGCACTTTATGATATTTTTAATAAACCCATGTAGATATATCTAATCTTAGGGTTAATTATAGAAAACCACCATGAACATTTTTGAGAACTTGCAGTAAACGGATCAACCTTTTTTATTACGTAAAATGCTCAACTTTAGGAGTTGTTACACGTGATGACCCTCAAGAACTGTTTTATTTCACTATTTTTTATATGAAAATTTCTTATTTAATCTTTAAATTAGCACAATCTATTCTATGATATCATGTGGCAAGTATGTGTAAAAAAAAAGATGAAAATAATTCTTTAGTCCTGAATTTTTTTTATCTTTTCTTTTAATATAAAGGGTGTTTTTGAGACTAAGAAGGAATTTTTCGTCTTATTTTTTCGCGCTATGCTTACCAGTAATATGTCAGAGTTGATGGTGGAAATGTATGGATTAAAAGATAAATTTTTAGATAAGATTCATTTAAATAAAATAGTTCATACGGTTACGTACAATAACTTCTAAATTTCAAAGAGGGTTATGTCTAATAAAAATAGTT
>NC_033797.1:51869210-51870681 GCF_001876935.1 Asparagus officinalis | reverse complement strand
GTTCACGTGGGTTTTCTATAATTAACCCTTAATTCTAGCCTCATCATTTTGATAGCTAAGTTTCCTGCGAAATTATTTTCTTTGTTATGATCGCTAAATTTATGATTTTTTTTTTGTTTCGATAGCAGCTAAGTTCATGATTTGAAAGGGAATGATAATCTTATTAGAACAAAAGACTATGCGAGAATATCTCTACCACAATTATTACCAAAATACCCTGGTTGTTATTTTCATGTGTGGATCAGAACGCCCCACATTGTGCAGGGCGTTCTAATAAAAATCACATTCTCATTGTAAACCCGAGATAATTCGTGGCTTATTAAGAAATTTGAAATAGTTCCCTGTCACGAAGGTTTCTGTGCTAAATCAAAATTTAAACTTAAAGTTGCATGCTAACACAAATTAGTGCTTGTGGCATTTGCCATTTTAGGCATCAGTTGGCGTATATAAGTAATACCCTCAAACATTTAAGTTAACTCGTCCTTGTTAACAATTATTAAGAAAAACAAAACTAACAAGCAAAGACACAGGTGCAAGCCCATAAACAATTGCACGCCAGCTCCTAATGTTTGCAAAAATAGTCTCCAAATTATGGATCCTTCAGGTCTTCAATTCGATGGTAATTGGCCATGAACTAATCAGCCTAATCTTTACCTTCAATTCTAATTTTAACGGCTGAGTTGATGTCATATCAGAAAGCTCCTCTTTTAACTTTGGACAGTTATCGGAAAACTCATCTTAACTTTCAAAATATCATAAAACCCCCATTGAGTTTAGAGATTATCACAAACTCTGCGTGGCTTTTGCGATAAAATCTCAAGGTTAAAGAGGGTTTCTGATAACCCCAACTCTAAGGGGGTTCTTTGACACATTGGAGGTTTTGGGTCCTACAAAAGATCATCTTAGCTCTTGAAATTTAGATAGACAGCAAAAATTTATAAATTTTTTAATAATCTTATCTAGAATTGAATCTAAGATCGTGAGAATTGTATTAGAACCTTTTAGCTGTCCGATTCAGCCATGGTGAATTACAATATTTAGATTATCTCCAATTACCATATAATTATCTGAATCCGAAAATTAAATGGCAAAGACGGCAACCTCCTCGTCCGTCTCAAATCTAACCATCTCCTCCCCTTCAAGCGTCACCCAGGCTTCTATCCCCTCACCGCCACCAACTGCCCCGCATCTCCTCGTCAGCGTAATCAAATTCCTCATAAGCGGCCCACCGATTCCCATCCAAATGGGCTTTCCCCATCCAAAATCGGCCTCATAGAAAGAAAACCGGGTCCAGCTAGAAAACCAATAGGTATCCCAATAATCCCCGATCTCTGCCCTAATTTCCTTTATCGTCTCGGCGGTGAACGGCCACCCGTCCTCTTCTCGGTACTTCCTCAGTTTCTCGCCGTCGATCTCTAATATAGCTTTGTTGACTTTCTCCTCGAACTTCGACTTCGATTCTCCGTCGGCG
>NC_033797.1:51827969-51868210 GCF_001876935.1 Asparagus officinalis | reverse complement strand
GGATCTCCTCCTCCGTCGAGCGACATTCTTCTTAGCCTGCTTCAAGGCCTTTGTCGCCTCCATGGGCATCTTTCGACCCGATACCCGTCGTCTTGGCGCGGGTTTGGCTGAAGCTTAGCCCACTCCATCGGAGGAGGGGCTGTCCAAGCAATCTGGCCCAAAGGAGAGGTCTTCCTTCGGCATAGGATCAACAGTTGGAGCTTTAGTCTCTTTGGAGACTTTGTGGATGTTGCGCATAGCCTTGGGGCTAAGGGATCCGGAGGAGAGGGCTTCCTCGTACTTGGCTTGATCAAACTCTACCACGAGAGTTTCGACGGTTATTCCAGTGAGATGAATATCGGATTGCGCCACCACTTTTTCGTCAGAGAAGCTTGTCCCCAGCGGAGTCGCCATCTTTTGTTTGTGGAAAAATTTTGCAGTAAAAGAAACAAAGGAAAATTGATTTGTATTCCTTTAATCTCAATTACAATTGGATTTCCTGATTACAAAAGAGAGGAGAATGATCTGGATTCTCCCCTTTGTTTAAATCTTGGTTCTTCACGGTGGCGATTGTTAGACCCTAGAGAGAGGGTGATTAGAGTCTTATGCTAATCTAATCCGATTAAATGCCAATTAAAACTAATTAACAAATATATTCTTGCAAGATAGATATACAAAGAGTTATGTGCAAGAATATGCAATATACAAAAGGTGATATATCCTATATGATAGAAATATATGCAAGGATATATAAACAATAAGATATATCCTAACAAAGAGATATAGACAATGTATGTGCAAGGATATAAAACTAACAAGAGGGGTAAACAAATTAACTACAAATGTGATATGGCAAAATGATCAACAAGCAATACACAATGGCGATGTAAGATATGAATATAAAAACAAGTGCGCCAAAGCAATCACAAACAAAGGATATGTTTACGAGGTTCGGTCCCCACGACCTACGTCCCCGCTCCTCACCTCGAGGAGATCTCCACTATCACAACCGGGTTTTCTACGTTCACCCAAACAACGCTCACAATACAATCACTATGCAATCACACCTCACTCACTAAGTGTTGGTCCTAGCCCGTGTCCTCCTCTTCAAGTGCTCGGTTACAACCTCTCCCTAGGCACGTCAACCGACGCCACTCCTCTTGGATTCGACCCCGTCTCTCACCACACACTTCTCTCGGTGTACAAGTGTATTACAATTGACTCCTCACAATTAGGCTCAAAATACAACAAGATTGTTCTCTACAATAAATGAGAACTCAATGTAAGCTCACTCTCTAAGTCACACAATCCCACAACCTAATTATACAATGTATGCAAATAAAATAATCTCAATGGTTGTGTGTGTGCAAAGAGATAAATAAAATCAAATCAACTAAACTCAAATATAAAATCTAGCTTAAGAACAATGATAATCAAACAAGTATATAAATGTAAAGCTAGAGATTGAGTTTAGAAAACTTCTCCAGTAGATGACAAGATGGAGAGATGGAGATTGGAGCCCAAACAAGAAGATGATCTCCTCCACTTGTGAAAACAATCTTTAAACCAAACAAACACTAAAACACACTTAAACCCTTGTTTAAAACTCTTTAAACTTGTTTAAAACATTTCTTGAGTGCCCTTAGAAGTATGAGGGCATGGGGTATATATAGGCTCATGAAACAAGCCCAAAAACCCAAGAAAACCAAGCAAAAAGACAAAAAAACGGATATATATCAAAATCTGGGAATTATAGCCGTTAGCTACAGTAACCAACGTCCAGAGACATTTCCGGTCGACCGGATTACTGTAGCAGTACGCAGCTATTTTGTAAAATCAATTTAAAATAGTAAATGAACTCCAAAAATTATGAAATTTTGCGGGAATGTTCTAGACATGTAGAATAACATGTCAGAGAAAGAATTTCTGAAAAATCTTTTCCCAGTTGAGAGAAATAAATGTTTGAACACAAAAATACAGTTTCTGAAAATCTGCTGTGATACACGATTTTGTAAAATCAATTAGGCACAGTAAATCAACTTCAAAAATAGTAAAATTTTGAGGAAAGTTTTTAAACATGTAGATAAACATGTCAAAGAAAGAATTTAGTGAATATCATTTTCCATTTATGAAAACTCATCTATTTTGTAAAACATGCACGAACATGCACGAATGAAAATTATGATTTTGTAAATTCCATTAAACATAACAAATCAATTCCAAACTTGATGAAACTTTGAGAAATGTTTGTAAACATGAAAACAAACATGTTAGAAAAAGAATTTCTCAATTTGCATTTATAATTTGTGAAAAACACTGTATTCTGCAAAAGCACTAAAAGACGTATATATGAAAAACATGTGATTGTTATTTTTGACTCAAAACAAGTTTTGAAAACTTATGGAATATTTATATGGACATAATAAAAGTTGTTTATGATGTAAATATAGTCCAAAACTTATTTTGCATAAAAACACTTATAGTTACGAAAATCACAAATATATATGTGTGTGTATGTTTGAGCTTATAGAATTAACACACATGATATAAACCTATACTAAATATACCCAAGCAATGATCTTGATCTTCATTGTAGCTCAACTTGGTACACGTTGCGGATGAAGCTAAACTTGGATCTTGAACTTGAATTGTACGATGCTTCACTCCATAATTCCGCCAACCTCCATTTGATATCGTCGTTATGGCGCAATCCATCCATCCTCCAACTACGTTGTTTGTCTACAATACATAGGAATGCACAAACACTAGACAAACAACATTAGTAGTAAATTGTTTGTAAATCATCATCAAAACAAGAAGGCCAACAATCTCCCCCTTTTTGATGATGACAAACAATTTACAAAAAGGATATATGCATGAAAGGAAAAGAATATACAAAGTATAATATATCATGCATATAAGCAAGAAATAATATACTCACAATATTTATCCCCCTTTGACAACATCAAAAAGGGGACAAAAGAATTAAGAGAGCAAAAGCTCCCCCTACAAATAACTCCGAAAAGTATACGAGTATAAACTGCTTCTTAATACTCCGAAAAGTATACGAGTATAAACTGCTTCTTAATACTCCGAAAAGTATACGAGTATAAACTGCTTCTTAATACTCCGAAAAGTATACGAGTATAAACTGCTTCTTAATACTCTGAAAAGTATACGAGTATAAACTGCTTCTTAATACTCTGAAAAGTATACGAGTATAAACTGCTTCTTAATACTCTGAAAAGTATACGAGTATAAACTGCTTCTTAATACTCCGAAAAGTATACGAGTATAAACTGCTTCTTAATACTCCGAAAAGTATACGAGTATAAACTGCTTCTTAATACTCCGAAAAGTATACGAGTATAAACTGCTTCTTAATACTCCGAAAAGTATACGAGTATAAACTGCTTCTTAATACTCCGAAAAGTATACGAGTATAAACTGCTTCTTAATACTCCGAAAAGTATACGAGTATAAACTGCTTCTTAATACTCCGAAAAGTATACGAGTATAAACTGCTTCTTAATACTCCGAAAAGTATACGAGTATAAACTGCTTCTTAATACTCTGAAAAGTATACGAGTATAAACTGCTTCTTAATACTCTGAAAAGTATACGAGTATAAACTGCTTCTTAATACTCTGAAAAGTATACGAGTATAAACTGCTTCTTAATACTCCGAAAAGTATACGAGTATAAACTGCTTCTTAATACTCCGAAAAGTATACGAGTATAAACTGCTTCTTAATACTCCGAAAAGTATACGAGTATAAACTGCTTCTTAATACTCCGAAAAGTATACGAGTATAAACTGCTTCTTAATACTCCGAAAAGTATACGAGTATAAACTGCTTCTTAATACTCCGAAAAGTATACGAGTATAAACTGCTTCTTAATACTCCGAAAAGTATACGAGTATAAACTGCTTCTTAATACTCCGAAAAGTATACGAGTATAAACTGCTTCTTAATACTCTGAAAAGTATACGAGTATAAACTGCTTCTTAATACTCTGAAAAGTATACGAGTATAAACTGCTTCTTAATACTCTGAAAAGTATACGAGTATAAACTGCTTCTTAATACTCCGAAAAGTATACGAGTATAAACTGCTTCTTAATACTCCGAAAAGTATACGAGTATAAACTGCTTCTTAATACTCCGAAAAGTATACGAGTATAAACTGCTTCTTAATACTCCGAAAAGTATACGAGTATAAACTGCTTCTTAATACTCCGAAAAGTATACGAGTATAAACTGCTTCTTAATACTCCGAAAAGTATACGAGTATAAACTGCTTCTTAATACTCCGAAAAGTATACGAGTATAAACTGCTTCTTAATACTCCGAAAAGTATACGAGTATAAACTGCTTCTTAATACTCTGAAAAGTATACGAGTATAAACTGCTTCTTAATACTCTGAAAAGTATACGAGTATAAACTGCTTCTTAATACTCTGAAAAGTATACGAGTATAAACTGCTTCTTAATACTCCGAAAAGTATACGAGTATAAACTGCTTCTTAATACTCCGAAAAGTATACGAGTATAAACTGCTTCTTAATACTCCGAAAAGTATACGAGTATAAACTGCTTCTTAATACTCCGAAAAGTATACGAGTATAAACTGCTTCTTAATACTCCGAAAAGTATACGAGTATAAACTGCTTCTTAATACTCCGAAAAGTATACGAGTATAAACTGCTTCTTAATACTCCGAAAAGTATACGAGTATAAACTGCTTCTTAATACTCCGAAAAGTATACGAGTATAAACTGCTTCTTAATACTCTGAAAAGTATACGAGTATAAACTGCTTCTTAATACTCTGAAAAGTATACGAGTATAAACTGCTTCTTAATACTCTGAAAAGTATACGAGTATAAACTGCTTCTTAATACTCCGAAAAGTATACGAGTATAAACTGCTTCTTAATACTCCGAAAAGTATACGAGTATAAACTGCTTCTTAATACTCCGAAAAGTATACGAGTATAAACTGCTTCTTAATACTCCGAAAAGTATACGAGTATAAACTGCTTCTTAATACTCCGAAAAGTATACGAGTATAAACTGCTTCTTAATACTCCGAAAAGTATACGAGTATAAACTGCTTCTTAATACTCCGAAAAGTATACGAGTATAAACTGCTTCTTAATACTCCGAAAAGTATACGAGTATAAACTGCTTCTTAATACTCTGAAAAGTATACGAGTATAAACTGCTTCTTAATACTCTGAAAAGTATACGAGTATAAACTGCTTCTTAATACTCTGAAAAGTATACGAGTATAAACTGCTTCTTAATACTCCGAAAAGTATACGAGTATAAACTGCTTCTTAATACTCCGAAAAGTATACGAGTATAAACTGCTTCTTAATACTCCGAAAAGTATACGAGTATAAACTGCTTCTTAATACTCCGAAAAGTATACGAGTATAAACTGCTTCTTAATACTCCGAAAAGTATACGAGTATAAACTGCTTCTTAATACTCCGAAAAGTATACGAGTATAAACTGCTTCTTAATACTCCGAAAAGTATACGAGTATAAACTGCTTCTTAATACTCCGAAAAGTATACGAGTATAAACTGCTTCTTAATACTCTGAAAAGTATACGAGTATAAACTGCTTCTTAATACTCTGAAAAGTATACGAGTATAAACTGCTTCTTAATACTCTGAAAAGTATACGAGTATAAACTGCTTCTTAATACTCCGAAAAGTATACGAGTATAAACTGCTTCTTAATACTCCGAAAAGTATACGAGTATAAACTGCTTCTTAATACTCCGAAAAGTATACGAGTATAAACTGCTTCTTAATACTCCGAAAAGTATACGAGTATAAACTGCTTCTTAATACTCCGAAAAGTATACGAGTATAAACTGCTTCTTAATACTCCGAAAAGTATACGAGTATAAACTGCTTCTTAATACTCCGAAAAGTATACGAGTATAAACTGCTTCTTAATACTCCGAAAAGTATACGAGTATAAACTGCTTCTTAATACTCTGAAAAGTATACGAGTATAAACTGCTTCTTAATACTCTGAAAAGTATACGAGTATAAACTGCTTCTTAATACTCTGAAAAGTATACGAGTATAAACTGCTTCTTAATACTCCGAAAAGTATACGAGTATAAACTGCTTCTTAATACTCCGAAAAGTATACGAGTATAAACTGCTTCTTAATACTCCGAAAAGTATACGAGTATAAACTGCTTCTTAATACTCCGAAAAGTATACGAGTATAAACTGCTTCTTAATACTCCGAAAAGTATACGAGTATAAACTGCTTCTTAATACTCCGAAAAGTATACGAGTATAAACTGCTTCTTAATACTCCGAAAAGTATACGAGTATAAACTGCTTCTTAATACTCCGAAAAGTATACGAGTATAAACTGCTTCTTAATACTCTGAAAAGTATACGAGTATAAACTGCTTCTTAATACTCTGAAAAGTATACGAGTATAAACTGCTTCTTAATACTCTGAAAAGTATACGAGTATAAACTGCTTCTTAATACTCCGAAAAGTATACGAGTATAAACTGCTTCTTAATACTCCGAAAAGTATACGAGTATAAACTGCTTCTTAATACTCCGAAAAGTATACGAGTATAAACTGCTTCTTAATACTCCGAAAAGTATACGAGTATAAACTGCTTCTTAATACTCCGAAAAGTATACGAGTATAAACTGCTTCTTAATACTCCGAAAAGTATACGAGTATAAACTGCTTCTTAATACTCCGAAAAGTATACGAGTATAAACTGCTTCTTAATACTCCGAAAAGTATACGAGTATAAACTGCTTCTTAATACTCTGAAAAGTATACGAGTATAAACTGCTTCTTAATACTCTGAAAAGTATACGAGTATAAACTGCTTCTTAATACTCTGAAAAGTATACGAGTATAAACTGCTTCTTAATACTCCGAAAAGTATACGAGTATAAACTGCTTCTTAATACTCCGAAAAGTATACGAGTATAAACTGCTTCTTAATACTCCGAAAAGTATACGAGTATAAACTGCTTCTTAATACTCCGAAAAGTATACGAGTATAAACTGCTTCTTAATACTCCGAAAAGTATACGAGTATAAACTGCTTCTTAATACTCCGAAAAGTATACGAGTATAAACTGCTTCTTAATACTCCGAAAAGTATACGAGTATAAACTGCTTCTTAATACTCCGAAAAGTATACGAGTATAAACTGCTTCTTAATACTCTGAAAAGTATACGAGTATAAACTGCTTCTTAATACTCTGAAAAGTATACGAGTATAAACTGCTTCTTAATACTCTGAAAAGTATACGAGTATAAACTGCTTCTTAATACTCCGAAAAGTATACGAGTATAAACTGCTTCTTAATACTCCGAAAAGTATACGAGTATAAACTGCTTCTTAATACTCCGAAAAGTATACGAGTATAAACTGCTTCTTAATACTCCGAAAAGTATACGAGTATAAACTGCTTCTTAATACTCCGAAAAGTATACGAGTATAAACTGCTTCTTAATACTCCGAAAAGTATACGAGTATAAACTGCTTCTTAATACTCCGAAAAGTATACGAGTATAAACTGCTTCTTAATACTCCGAAAAGTATACGAGTATAAACTGCTTCTTAATACTCTGAAAAGTATACGAGTATAAACTGCTTCTTAATACTCTGAAAAGTATACGAGTATAAACTGCTTCTTAATACTCTGAAAAGTATACGAGTATAAACTGCTTCTTAATACTCCGAAAAGTATACGAGTATAAACTGCTTCTTAATACTCCGAAAAGTATACGAGTATAAACTGCTTCTTAATACTCCGAAAAGTATACGAGTATAAACTGCTTCTTAATACTCCGAAAAGTATACGAGTATAAACTGCTTCTTAATACTCCGAAAAGTATACGAGTATAAACTGCTTCTTAATACTCCGAAAAGTATACGAGTATAAACTGCTTCTTAATACTCCGAAAAGTATACGAGTATAAACTGCTTCTTAATACTCCGAAAAGTATACGAGTATAAACTGCTTCTTAATACTCTGAAAAGTATACGAGTATAAACTGCTTCTTAATACTCTGAAAAGTATACGAGTATAAACTGCTTCTTAATACTCTGAAAAGTATACGAGTATAAACTGCTTCTTAATACTCCGAAAAGTATACGAGTATAAACTGCTTCTTAATACTCCGAAAAGTATACGAGTATAAACTGCTTCTTAATACTCCGAAAAGTATACGAGTATAAACTGCTTCTTAATACTCCGAAAAGTATACGAGTATAAACTGCTTCTTAATACTCCGAAAAGTATACGAGTATAAACTGCTTCTTAATACTCCGAAAAGTATACGAGTATAAACTGCTTCTTAATACTCCGAAAAGTATACGAGTATAAACTGCTTCTTAATACTCCGAAAAGTATACGAGTATAAACTGCTTCTTAATACTCTGAAAAGTATACGAGTATAAACTGCTTCTTAATACTCTGAAAAGTATACGAGTATAAACTGCTTCTTAATACTCTGAAAAGTATACGAGTATAAACTGCTTCTTAATACTCCGAAAAGTATACGAGTATAAACTGCTTCTTAATACTCCGAAAAGTATACGAGTATAAACTGCTTCTTAATACTCCGAAAAGTATACGAGTATAAACTGCTTCTTAATACTCCGAAAAGTATACGAGTATAAACTGCTTCTTAATACTCCGAAAAGTATACGAGTATAAACTGCTTCTTAATACTCCGAAAAGTATACGAGTATAAACTGCTTCTTAATACTCCGAAAAGTATACGAGTATAAACTGCTTCTTAATACTCCGAAAAGTATACGAGTATAAACTGCTTCTTAATACTCTGAAAAGTATACGAGTATAAACTGCTTCTTAATACTCTGAAAAGTATACGAGTATAAACTGCTTCTTAATACTCTGAAAAGTATACGAGTATAAACTGCTTCTTAATACTCCGAAAAGTATACGAGTATAAACTGCTTCTTAATACTCCGAAAAGTATACGAGTATAAACTGCTTCTTAATACTCCGAAAAGTATACGAGTATAAACTGCTTCTTAATACTCCGAAAAGTATACGAGTATAAACTGCTTCTTAATACTCCGAAAAGTATACGAGTATAAACTGCTTCTTAATACTCCGAAAAGTATACGAGTATAAACTGCTTCTTAATACTCCGAAAAGTATACGAGTATAAACTGCTTCTTAATACTCCGAAAAGTATACGAGTATAAACTGCTTCTTAATACTCTGAAAAGTATACGAGTATAAACTGCTTCTTAATACTCTGAAAAGTATACGAGTATAAACTGCTTCTTAATACTCTGAAAAGTATACGAGTATAAACTGCTTCTTAATACTCCGAAAAGTATACGAGTATAAACTGCTTCTTAATACTCCGAAAAGTATACGAGTATAAACTGCTTCTTAATACTCCGAAAAGTATACGAGTATAAACTGCTTCTTAATACTCCGAAAAGTATACGAGTATAAACTGCTTCTTAATACTCCGAAAAGTATACGAGTATAAACTGCTTCTTAATACTCCGAAAAGTATACGAGTATAAACTGCTTCTTAATACTCCGAAAAGTATACGAGTATAAACTGCTTCTTAATACTCCGAAAAGTATACGAGTATAAACTGCTTCTTAATACTCTGAAAAGTATACGAGTATAAACTGCTTCTTAATACTCTGAAAAGTATACGAGTATAAACTGCTTCTTAATACTCTGAAAAGTATACGAGTATAAACTGCTTCTTAATACTCCGAAAAGTATACGAGTATAAACTGCTTCTTAATACTCCGAAAAGTATACGAGTATAAACTGCTTCTTAATACTCCGAAAAGTATACGAGTATAAACTGCTTCTTAATACTCCGAAAAGTATACGAGTATAAACTGCTTCTTAATACTCCGAAAAGTATACGAGTATAAACTGCTTCTTAATACTCCGAAAAGTATACGAGTATAAACTGCTTCTTAATACTCCGAAAAGTATACGAGTATAAACTGCTTCTTAATACTCCGAAAAGTATACGAGTATAAACTGCTTCTTAATACTCTGAAAAGTATACGAGTATAAACTGCTTCTTAATACTCTGAAAAGTATACGAGTATAAACTGCTTCTTAATACTCTGAAAAGTATACGAGTATAAACTGCTTCTTAATACTCCGAAAAGTATACGAGTATAAACTGCTTCTTAATACTCCGAAAAGTATACGAGTATAAACTGCTTCTTAATACTCCGAAAAGTATACGAGTATAAACTGCTTCTTAATACTCCGAAAAGTATACGAGTATAAACTGCTTCTTAATACTCCGAAAAGTATACGAGTATAAACTGCTTCTTAATACTCCGAAAAGTATACGAGTATAAACTGCTTCTTAATACTCCGAAAAGTATACGAGTATAAACTGCTTCTTAATACTCCGAAAAGTATACGAGTATAAACTGCTTCTTAATACTCTGAAAAGTATACGAGTATAAACTGCTTCTTAATACTCTGAAAAGTATACGAGTATAAACTGCTTCTTAATACTCTGAAAAGTATACGAGTATAAACTGCTTCTTAATACTCCGAAAAGTATACGAGTATAAACTGCTTCTTAATACTCCGAAAAGTATACGAGTATAAACTGCTTCTTAATACTCCGAAAAGTATACGAGTATAAACTGCTTCTTAATACTCCGAAAAGTATACGAGTATAAACTGCTTCTTAATACTCCGAAAAGTATACGAGTATAAACTGCTTCTTAATACTCCGAAAAGTATACGAGTATAAACTGCTTCTTAATACTCCGAAAAGTATACGAGTATAAACTGCTTCTTAATACTCCGAAAAGTATACGAGTATAAACTGCTTCTTAATACTCTGAAAAGTATACGAGTATAAACTGCTTCTTAATACTCTGAAAAGTATACGAGTATAAACTGCTTCTTAATACTCTGAAAAGTATACGAGTATAAACTGCTTCTTAATACTCCGAAAAGTATACGAGTATAAACTGCTTCTTAATACTCCGAAAAGTATACGAGTATAAACTGCTTCTTAATACTCCGAAAAGTATACGAGTATAAACTGCTTCTTAATACTCCGAAAAGTATACGAGTATAAACTGCTTCTTAATACTCCGAAAAGTATACGAGTATAAACTGCTTCTTAATACTCCGAAAAGTATACGAGTATAAACTGCTTCTTAATACTCCGAAAAGTATACGAGTATAAACTGCTTCTTAATACTCCGAAAAGTATACGAGTATAAACTGCTTCTTAATACTCTGAAAAGTATACGAGTATAAACTGCTTCTTAATACTCTGAAAAGTATACGAGTATAAACTGCTTCTTAATACTCTGAAAAGTATACGAGTATAAACTGCTTCTTAATACTCCGAAAAGTATACGAGTATAAACTGCTTCTTAATACTCCGAAAAGTATACGAGTATAAACTGCTTCTTAATACTCCGAAAAGTATACGAGTATAAACTGCTTCTTAATACTCCGAAAAGTATACGAGTATAAACTGCTTCTTAATACTCCGAAAAGTATACGAGTATAAACTGCTTCTTAATACTCCGAAAAGTATACGAGTATAAACTGCTTCTTAATACTCCGAAAAGTATACGAGTATAAACTGCTTCTTAATACTCCGAAAAGTATACGAGTATAAACTGCTTCTTAATACTCTGAAAAGTATACGAGTATAAACTGCTTCTTAATACTCTGAAAAGTATACGAGTATAAACTGCTTCTTAATACTCTGAAAAGTATACGAGTATAAACTGCTTCTTAATACTCCGAAAAGTATACGAGTATAAACTGCTTCTTAATACTCCGAAAAGTATACGAGTATAAACTGCTTCTTAATACTCCGAAAAGTATACGAGTATAAACTGCTTCTTAATACTCCGAAAAGTATACGAGTATAAACTGCTTCTTAATACTCCGAAAAGTATACGAGTATAAACTGCTTCTTAATACTCCGAAAAGTATACGAGTATAAACTGCTTCTTAATACTCCGAAAAGTATACGAGTATAAACTGCTTCTTAATACTCCGAAAAGTATACGAGTATAAACTGCTTCTTAATACTCTGAAAAGTATACGAGTATAAACTGCTTCTTAATACTCTGAAAAGTATACGAGTATAAACTGCTTCTTAATACTCTGAAAAGTATACGAGTATAAACTGCTTCTTAATACTCCGAAAAGTATACGAGTATAAACTGCTTCTTAATACTCCGAAAAGTATACGAGTATAAACTGCTTCTTAATACTCCGAAAAGTATACGAGTATAAACTGCTTCTTAATACTCCGAAAAGTATACGAGTATAAACTGCTTCTTAATACTCCGAAAAGTATACGAGTATAAACTGCTTCTTAATACTCCGAAAAGTATACGAGTATAAACTGCTTCTTAATACTCCGAAAAGTATACGAGTATAAACTGCTTCTTAATACTCCGAAAAGTATACGAGTATAAACTGCTTCTTAATACTCTGAAAAGTATACGAGTATAAACTGCTTCTTAATACTCTGAAAAGTATACGAGTATAAACTGCTTCTTAATACTCTGAAAAGTATACGAGTATAAACTGCTTCTTAATACTCCGAAAAGTATACGAGTATAAACTGCTTCTTAATACTCCGAAAAGTATACGAGTATAAACTGCTTCTTAATACTCCGAAAAGTATACGAGTATAAACTGCTTCTTAATACTCCGAAAAGTATACGAGTATAAACTGCTTCTTAATACTCCGAAAAGTATACGAGTATAAACTGCTTCTTAATACTCCGAAAAGTATACGAGTATAAACTGCTTCTTAATACTCCGAAAAGTATACGAGTATAAACTGCTTCTTAATACTCCGAAAAGTATACGAGTATAAACTGCTTCTTAATACTCTGAAAAGTATACGAGTATAAACTGCTTCTTAATACTCTGAAAAGTATACGAGTATAAACTGCTTCTTAATACTCTGAAAAGTATACGAGTATAAACTGCTTCTTAATACTCCGAAAAGTATACGAGTATAAACTGCTTCTTAATACTCCGAAAAGTATACGAGTATAAACTGCTTCTTAATACTCCGAAAAGTATACGAGTATAAACTGCTTCTTAATACTCCGAAAAGTATACGAGTATAAACTGCTTCTTAATACTCCGAAAAGTATACGAGTATAAACTGCTTCTTAATACTCCGAAAAGTATACGAGTATAAACTGCTTCTTAATACTCCGAAAAGTATACGAGTATAAACTGCTTCTTAATACTCCGAAAAGTATACGAGTATAAACTGCTTCTTAATACTCTGAAAAGTATACGAGTATAAACTGCTTCTTAATACTCTGAAAAGTATACGAGTATAAACTGCTTCTTAATACTCTGAAAAGTATACGAGTATAAACTGCTTCTTAATACTCCGAAAAGTATACGAGTATAAACTGCTTCTTAATACTCCGAAAAGTATACGAGTATAAACTGCTTCTTAATACTCCGAAAAGTATACGAGTATAAACTGCTTCTTAATACTCCGAAAAGTATACGAGTATAAACTGCTTCTTAATACTCCGAAAAGTATACGAGTATAAACTGCTTCTTAATACTCCGAAAAGTATACGAGTATAAACTGCTTCTTAATACTCCGAAAAGTATACGAGTATAAACTGCTTCTTAATACTCCGAAAAGTATACGAGTATAAACTGCTTCTTAATACTCTGAAAAGTATACGAGTATAAACTGCTTCTTAATACTCTGAAAAGTATACGAGTATAAACTGCTTCTTAATACTCTGAAAAGTATACGAGTATAAACTGCTTCTTAATACTCCGAAAAGTATACGAGTATAAACTGCTTCTTAATACTCCGAAAAGTATACGAGTATAAACTGCTTCTTAATACTCCGAAAAGTATACGAGTATAAACTGCTTCTTAATACTCCGAAAAGTATACGAGTATAAACTGCTTCTTAATACTCCGAAAAGTATACGAGTATAAACTGCTTCTTAATACTCCGAAAAGTATACGAGTATAAACTGCTTCTTAATACTCCGAAAAGTATACGAGTATAAACTGCTTCTTAATACTCCGAAAAGTATACGAGTATAAACTGCTTCTTAATACTCTGAAAAGTATACGAGTATAAACTGCTTCTTAATACTCTGAAAAGTATACGAGTATAAACTGCTTCTTAATACTCTGAAAAGTATACGAGTATAAACTGCTTCTTAATACTCCGAAAAGTATACGAGTATAAACTGCTTCTTAATACTCCGAAAAGTATACGAGTATAAACTGCTTCTTAATACTCCGAAAAGTATACGAGTATAAACTGCTTCTTAATACTCCGAAAAGTATACGAGTATAAACTGCTTCTTAATACTCCGAAAAGTATACGAGTATAAACTGCTTCTTAATACTCCGAAAAGTATACGAGTATAAACTGCTTCTTAATACTCCGAAAAGTATACGAGTATAAACTGCTTCTTAATACTCCGAAAAGTATACGAGTATAAACTGCTTCTTAATACTCTGAAAAGTATACGAGTATAAACTGCTTCTTAATACTCTGAAAAGTATACGAGTATAAACTGCTTCTTAATACTCTGAAAAGTATACGAGTATAAACTGCTTCTTAATACTCCGAAAAGTATACGAGTATAAACTGCTTCTTAATACTCCGAAAAGTATACGAGTATAAACTGCTTCTTAATACTCCGAAAAGTATACGAGTATAAACTGCTTCTTAATACTCCGAAAAGTATACGAGTATAAACTGCTTCTTAATACTCCGAAAAGTATACGAGTATAAACTGCTTCTTAATACTCCGAAAAGTATACGAGTATAAACTGCTTCTTAATACTCCGAAAAGTATACGAGTATAAACTGCTTCTTAATACTCCGAAAAGTATACGAGTATAAACTGCTTCTTAATACTCTGAAAAGTATACGAGTATAAACTGCTTCTTAATACTCTGAAAAGTATACGAGTATAAACTGCTTCTTAATACTCTGAAAAGTATACGAGTATAAACTGCTTCTTAATACTCCGAAAAGTATACGAGTATAAACTGCTTCTTAATACTCCGAAAAGTATACGAGTATAAACTGCTTCTTAATACTCCGAAAAGTATACGAGTATAAACTGCTTCTTAATACTCCGAAAAGTATACGAGTATAAACTGCTTCTTAATACTCCGAAAAGTATACGAGTATAAACTGCTTCTTAATACTCCGAAAAGTATACGAGTATAAACTGCTTCTTAATACTCCGAAAAGTATACGAGTATAAACTGCTTCTTAATACTCCGAAAAGTATACGAGTATAAACTGCTTCTTAATACTCTGAAAAGTATACGAGTATAAACTGCTTCTTAATACTCTGAAAAGTATACGAGTATAAACTGCTTCTTAATACTCTGAAAAGTATACGAGTATAAACTGCTTCTTAATACTCCGAAAAGTATACGAGTATAAACTGCTTCTTAATACTCCGAAAAGTATACGAGTATAAACTGCTTCTTAATACTCCGAAAAGTATACGAGTATAAACTGCTTCTTAATACTCCGAAAAGTATACGAGTATAAACTGCTTCTTAATACTCCGAAAAGTATACGAGTATAAACTGCTTCTTAATACTCCGAAAAGTATACGAGTATAAACTGCTTCTTAATACTCCGAAAAGTATACGAGTATAAACTGCTTCTTAATACTCCGAAAAGTATACGAGTATAAACTGCTTCTTAATACTCTGAAAAGTATACGAGTATAAACTGCTTCTTAATACTCTGAAAAGTATACGAGTATAAACTGCTTCTTAATACTCTGAAAAGTATACGAGTATAAACTGCTTCTTAATACTCCGAAAAGTATACGAGTATAAACTGCTTCTTAATACTCCGAAAAGTATACGAGTATAAACTGCTTCTTAATACTCCGAAAAGTATACGAGTATAAACTGCTTCTTAATACTCCGAAAAGTATACGAGTATAAACTGCTTCTTAATACTCCGAAAAGTATACGAGTATAAACTGCTTCTTAATACTCCGAAAAGTATACGAGTATAAACTGCTTCTTAATACTCCGAAAAGTATACGAGTATAAACTGCTTCTTAATACTCCGAAAAGTATACGAGTATAAACTGCTTCTTAATACTCTGAAAAGTATACGAGTATAAACTGCTTCTTAATACTCTGAAAAGTATACGAGTATAAACTGCTTCTTAATACTCTGAAAAGTATACGAGTATAAACTGCTTCTTAATACTCCGAAAAGTATACGAGTATAAACTGCTTCTTAATACTCCGAAAAGTATACGAGTATAAACTGCTTCTTAATACTCCGAAAAGTATACGAGTATAAACTGCTTCTTAATACTCCGAAAAGTATACGAGTATAAACTGCTTCTTAATACTCCGAAAAGTATACGAGTATAAACTGCTTCTTAATACTCCGAAAAGTATACGAGTATAAACTGCTTCTTAATACTCCGAAAAGTATACGAGTATAAACTGCTTCTTAATACTCCGAAAAGTATACGAGTATAAACTGCTTCTTAATACTCTGAAAAGTATACGAGTATAAACTGCTTCTTAATACTCTGAAAAGTATACGAGTATAAACTGCTTCTTAATACTCTGAAAAGTATACGAGTATAAACTGCTTCTTAATACTCCGAAAAGTATACGAGTATAAACTGCTTCTTAATACTCCGAAAAGTATACGAGTATAAACTGCTTCTTAATACTCCGAAAAGTATACGAGTATAAACTGCTTCTTAATACTCCGAAAAGTATACGAGTATAAACTGCTTCTTAATACTCTGAAAAGTATACGAGTATAAACTGCTTCTTAATACTCCGAAAAGTATACGAGTATAAACTGCTTCTTAATACTCCGAAAAGTATACGAGTATAAACTGCTTCTTAATACTCCGAAAAGTATACGAGTATAAACTGCTTCTTAATACTCCGAAAAGTATACGAGTATAAACTGCTTCTTAATACTCTGAAAAGTATACGAGTATAAACTGCTTCTTAATACTCTGAAAAGTATACGAGTATAAACTGCTTCTTAATACTCCGAAAAGTATACGAGTATAAACTGCTTCTTAATACTCCGAAAAGTATACGAGTATAAACTGCTTCTTAATACTCCGAAAAGTATACGAGTATAAACTGCTTCTTAATACTCCGAAAAGTATACGAGTATAAACTGCTTCTTAATACTCCGAAAGTATACGAGTATAAACTGCTTCTTAATACTCCGAAAAGTATACGAGTATAAACTGCTTCTTAATACTCCGAAAAGTATACGAGTATAAACTGCTTCTTAACACTCCGAAAAGTATACGAGTATAAACTGCTTCTTAACACTCCGAAAAGTATACGAGTATAAACTGCTTCTTAATACTCCGAAAAGTATACGAGTATAAACTGCTTCTTACTCCGAAAAGTATACGAGTATAAACTGCTTCTTACTCCGAAAAGTATACGAGTATAAACTGCTTCTTAATACTCCGAAAAGTATACGAGTATAAACTGCTTCTTAACACTCCGAAAAGTATACGAGTATAAACTGCTTCTTAATACTCCAATAAGGTATATGAGTATAAACTATTCCCTATTTTTGGTTTGAGAAGTTCCTGGAGAATATTGTTTATAAATATTCTTAAGGATAACTCAACCACACTACGCCGGACAACGCGTTGTGCATAAAGACTCGACGCCACAATCAATGGTCAGCTCAAAGGAATCGACTTCAAGTTCAGAAAATTCCGACAAACGGTCAGACAATAAATGCAGCACCGGAACTCTTACAGACTTTCGACAAAGCACCGAAAAGCCTGGAGAATTGAAGGAGTCAAGAACAGAAGCCATTTCGAGGTCCCGTTATACCGACTGAAGGTAGGGACAATCATATCCAAAGTATCCCAGACTCTTCTATAAAAGAACGAGACTGAAATACTTTGGAGGGGGTATCTGTAGGCATATAAAATTGCTTATAGGTCCCCTAGCATAGCTCGGCACAAACCGACGAACCAACGAGGCGACGAGATCGACGAATCGCACAGAAGCGACGGAATGCATCCACCCGCGTGCAGAATCAAGCTAATGAGTTGAGGAATCAACGAGTCATCCAACCGAGAGCGGACTCGGACGAATCACGATCGAATCAAGATCAATTTCGGACTCGAACTCAGAAGCGGATTTACTGCCAAATCAGGAATCCAACTTACTGCCAAATCAGATCAACCAATCAGAGTCTCAATCAACCGAATCACGGACAGAACCGGAAACAACGGAGGCCATGAGCCGAGCCACCCCAAGGTGGCTAGGCACAGTGTCAGCCACCCCGAGGTGGCCGACAGTGGCCCGAGGTGGCCGACAGTGGCCAGAGGGGGCGGCTCGGCCATGAGCCGAGCCACCCCAAGGTGGCTAGGCACAGTGTCGGCCACCCCGAGGTGGCCGACAGTGGCCCGAGGTGGCCGACAGTGGCCAGAGGTGGCCGACAATTCTCTTTTTGCAGCCACTGTCCTGAGAGCCTATAAATAGGCCTAGAGATGTTCATTTTCAGAGGTCGAATTTTCAAGAGCCGAAACTCTGCCGGATTGAAGAGTGAACTCGGAGCTTGAAGACCAGAAGACTTGCACATTCAGATCTGATCCTCGGCGACCATCCACGTCAGAAAAGGCAGGATCTCGAGAGGAAGAAAGAACAGATCTGAGATCTACACGAGACTACACTCCAGATCTAAGCTTGGTCTTAGATCTCGAGATCTGAGCGATTATTCCCTTGGTGGATTAATCCCTCCCGGCTATTATTCCCTTCGTGGAATAATACCCGCATACTCGTGTAGATCCGACCGGATCTAGATCACGCGGTGGTCCACGGATTAACCCCGGCGCAGGCAAAGAACCCACACAAGCGAGCGACCGCAAAACAGGAGCTCGTGATTCGTTCGATAAAAGAGGAAAGTTGTAATTTTTTTTTTCTTTGATTTAGTTGTAACCGGATCTATAAAAGACCGGATCTTTGTAACCCAAGATGACAATCATTTCAATGAAAAAGATGACAGTTTTCCACGCGAACACCATGAGATAAGCATTACTGTTATGGTGTTCTCAATCGTCAAAGTGTAACCATTTTGTCAGCAACAGACAAGTGTACTTCTGTATGTAATACCCTAATTAAATTGGTGGCCAAAGACCAATAAGGATTCTAACTTGGCTGACTCACCGAATCAACATTTCTTCATGTCGACTCGAATGGAGGAACTTGTCAGCCCTCTTATCGAAGACGACTTGCAACAAGACCACTCGACCAATTATTCGATGTTTCACGAGGACAACTCGAAAGGCATTACTTATTAGCGAATCTAGAGGACGACTTCAGCCTCGAGCCTCTCCCGTTGACACAACATCGGCGTCGCATTTAATACTTGCAGGCACCATCATACCTCTAGCTCCGATAGTCTTCATGATTCATCGGACTACGTTGGCACCGTCATGTGTCAGATCGCTTCACATTTAATGCTAAGGTGATCTCTCCTCCACTCACTGAGTGACGCATGTAAAGTATATGCTGATGTAGCCGCCATCTCGTACTTCTTCACCGTCATGCTGTGCTCGGCCGAAGTGTCCATTCTACCCTTATACCATCAGTATAAATACAAGTACTATTCTAAACAAAAAAAGATCTTTTGGTGGTTGGAAATTTGGTCATCTAAGATATTTCTGCAAATTATATTGCACACACAAGAACTCAGAGTTCTTCATTTTCCCCATTCAAGTTTACCAGCTGACTTAATCATCGGAGGAACCATGGAGGAACCAATCCCCATCCTCTCATGAGTTTCTATTTGTGCAGGCTTCACCCACTCAACTCAGAACGGATATTCGGGGAAGGAAGTGGCCTCTCATCATCTTCACCCCCATCCAACTATTTTAATTGACTGTGTGATCATTTAACATCAACAATTACCAAAATAAACTTTCTGATAAAACATAACAATTTTTCCTCCTTAGAAATCTAGCCACATTCCAGCATCATCAATAAGACAAACACTGGTTCTTTGCAATTTATGGAACATGCTTCACATTCTTGAGAGTAAGAGTTTTTCCAAAAGTAAGTGTTATCACTAATATCCTAGTTCTAAGAATTTTTGCAGTAGAGAGTGATTAGCCATTAATACATTCTCATTAGCAACAACATAAAAAGTAAAAAAGCTTTGCAAAGTGGCCCTTCTTCATTATGTTTGACTTCAGCAAGATGGTTGACATTGTCCATATTCATTGGTGCTTTACATGCTTTTGCAAAGTGCCCCTTCTTCCAGCAATTGAAGGATCGACCATTCTTCTTAAACTCCTCCTTTTGTGCATTGACATTCTTTGAAGCAATGAACTTCTTCTTAAAATTCTTATGTTTATTATTGTTGAAGTTGTGGACGACTTTGGTAGACACCATGTTAGCTGACGCATTTTACTTAGCAAGCAACTCCTTTATAGTGCGAGTTCTGATCTCATCGTCAATCTGGATGAACCTCTTCAAATTTACTAATAAAACTTGTGTTTTCTTTCTATGAATGTCTGTTGAGAAAGACATCCATGAAGGAGGGAGTTGTTTTGACAATATCGGCAGCAATGAAAGTGTCATAGAACTCGATCTTCTCATCTTTTAACTTCATGATAGGTTTTTCAAGCTCCTTGAGTTGAGGTATGACCTCTTTGTTATCTTCAAACTTGAGGTTATAGAACTTTGTCAATGAGGTGTGTTTTGGAAAGCTTCTCCTTGTCCTTGTATTGTTGCTCCAAAGCACTTTACATTTTCTTCGTAGAGACTTGGTGGGTTTAAACATCTGCAAGATAGTAAGACAATTGGAGAGACAACTCCCACAAAATGTATGGTCCCAATTTTCTTTGCCTGTTGTGTCGTCCTCATTGAATGTCGATTTGTGTCGCATTGAACGTTGGTTGTGTCATCCAGCATTGACATCAATTCCAACAAGGCTCTTGGTTTCAGGCAAGCAATTCCCCTAGTTCTTACAGAATCCATTTTGAGACTACAAATCATGCTTTAAGAATGTTAGAACAAAGAGAAGAACAAGACAAGAAATTGGAACTTTCCTAAGATACTTGTTGCAGAAAAACTGTTCGAGTTGTTGTCTATCCTAAAATGTTAAGCTTAAAACTGGATTCAGACTATTCTAGTGCAAGGATACCAAGACTAAATTGCTTTCAAGAATAGCAACTTGAGTGTAGTAGTATACACCAATCAGACTCTCCACAGTCACATTGAGTGTACTGGTATCTACCAGTCAGACCCTCCACAATTACCTTGATCAAGTTCAAGCACTAAATGGCCTCCTCAGTCTGACTTTGGATATGACCTCCTCGGTCTGGCACAACTTTGGACTTATAAACAACACTACAGTTTTCTAGAGGAAACCTCTAAAAAAGAGCATTCATTTCAAAAGACTTTATATAGGTCTCTAATCTAGCAAAGAGTTGCTAGCTCATTAATGAGGGTCAGATTAGTTACACCTACTTAACCTACTAATTGCATTAACTGGTCTATTTAATGGGTCCATTAAATAGATCAGTTCAGAAGCCCGATAGTTATTCTTTTGCAATTTTTTTGGCCAACTCTTCCAACAAGTCTAAGTCCGAGTCGAAAGACATCTTTAAGTCAAATTCCATCACACAACAAGTCCAAGTCCGAGTCAAAAGGAGTCTTTGGGTTCGATTCTACTAGAAAACATCTAAAGTGAACCTAAAATCACAACTGCAATTCAATATGAATCCGAATCTTAGTCCAACTTTGAGTTCAAGTTTGAGTCTAACAAAGTCTACGTCCGGGTCTGACTGAGCCCGAGTTCATGTTCGACCGAGTCCAGATCCGGATCTAACCGGCTCCTGGTTCGGGTCCGACGGAGTCTGGGTTCAAATCCAAACTTACGTAGATTTATTAGATGAAAAGAGTTAAGGTCAAGCCTCAAATCCTACTGGACCTTTGATTTGTTCAAAAAGGTTTTGACCACTGAGCTACATTATATTTTTGTTATTAAAATACATACCATAATATACACATAGTTTGAAACTTAGACCATATTTTTAGTAAACTTTTACAAAAACTCTAACAAAACTAATCCAAATTAAATTTTGTTTGCTAAGATGGTTGGCTTAGAGAGCTTTGTCGTTATCCTAATTAAGCTCCTAGTCCTCCGTGTTTTCATGTGGGAGAGTGGGAGTTAGCGACGGTGGATGAGTTCCCGAGGTAAGTGCACGTGATGTCATATGAGTTGATTGAACGGAACCAATTGGAATGGGTTTTGTTTGATTTGGTGTGCTTGGGTCAACCCCACTAGTGTCCATTGGATGTGACTAAACTTGTATTGGAATTGAATTTTGGTTTGGCATGAAATATTGAGTTTTGATTGTCATGAAACACCTCTTCTCTGCCTCACCATTTGAGGATTTAGAGTGTCGATAAGTGTTTTTTGCTTGTTTTCCTTGGGGGGGGGGGATCAACAAGCTTAAATATGGGTTTCAATTCATTTTCTACAATTTTGTTGAGAAATAAGTTTTCTAGTATGGATCAATTAATGCAATTGCAATAACTAATTTTTTCAAAAATACACCTATGCAAATATAAAAAATCTTTTCAAAAAAATAAAAATAAAAAATCACTTTTAGACTATTATTATTTTCATCAATAGATTTCTACTAATTTCTTACCCTGCCAAATGTCCCCAATTCCGAACATACATTTATAAAAATATCCTTTTATAAATACACAACTAAGTAACATACAAATTTTATTAAAAACACGAAGTGCACTGGTTTTTCATTGGTTGAAACTAGTACAATAACATTTGCTAAAAGTGCATGAGATTTTGAGAATTGTTATTAAATAAGAAAATTATTATTAGAATTTACATATCTTCAGTGACGGATTCAAAATTTTGTCCTTGTGGTGTCTCCATATAACTTCATCATGGTGGTTGTTTAAGATCTAATGATAATTTTCAAATGTTATCCTCCTTAGTGATGTCTTTCCTTAATGTTAGTGGTGTATCTAAGCAATAAATATATGTAAAAGTAAATAAAATAAATATATATAAATTAAAATCTAGTTGTGTTGTGTTAACCCTTGTACACTATATAGCTTGACAATTACTGATATTGTAGAAATTCTGAATCAGATTAAATTAAGAGTAGATTGTTTGTTAAGGAAATCTGATGGGTGTTTTATAGGCTGTGAATTGTTTGTTGTTTTCATTAAATGTTGATTCCTTTTGCCTATGAATTTGGCTTGTTACATAGAGCACAAGTTGCATATGTAGTTGATCTTGAGATAATACTAACCAGTTTAATTAACTCAAGCTTTCTGACTTAAGATAAGCTCTAAGAAATATCAGAAAATAAACTCCACTAGTCATACTATTGACTTCTATTTGATTTAAGAAGTTTAAGATTAGCAAGTATTATTTTGTGTAGGAGTTTGGACCCCGTACGTCAAGTGCAACTATTTTAATGAATAGTCCAATATAACTACGAACATCTGATGCTCGTGAAGTAACAACTCATTTTGCTAAATGAACTATGAGAAAATAAAAATTGAAGTCTTGCCACTTTTGACTCTTCCAATATCTCCCATACTGAATGCAAGACAAAATTGTCATATTCTCCACCTTAGACTTTGTATAAAGCCAATTTTGAAAATTGATAGTTCCTTCCTCATAATTGTTAAATATTGTAGTTGAGTTATTTTTTTCTTTATATTATAAGCATTAATCCTGTGCTCAAATGGATCATTTTGATTCCTTTGGTTTATATATTTTCTTTTATATGCTCTTCGAATTAATATGATGAGCTATCCTAGTATAATAAGAGAGATTATTGATTATATTTTTTGTAAACTATAACTTACAGATCATCTATCAACTATTCATTAAGTGTTTATTAAGGAATTAATAGACAATGGGTATCTAAGTTTGCTTTGTTATGAGAAGAAGATAATAGAGTTTTTTTTCTATCACTTCAAGTAGATAGTTTGAGTAGTAGGATTTTTCTTAGATAATAGAAATATTAAACCTTTTTAAGGGTATTTGAAAATTTTGAAACTTTTATGTAGTTGTTTGTAAAATTTTTATGGAGTTATAACAAGTATTTCGAAATATTCAACACGATGTTTGCTTGAAATTGTATTTTGTAAACTTTTTTTAGGAAATATTGGTCATTTTTAAATCTTTCAAGAGGCATGTTGTAAACGTTATAGGGTTTTGTTTGTTAGACATTAGTGATCTATTTGTAGTTTTTGAACTTTACATAGGATTGCTCATAGTTTTCAAAATCTTTAGGGTTATTTATAATTAATGGATTCCAAAAGAGCCGTTTATAATTTTCTAAATTTTATCATGCTATTTGTGATTCTCAGATCTCACAAGGGTATATTTATAAATTTTAAATGTAAAGAAATAGTTTGCAAATCTCATTGGGCTAATTGTAATTTTCATATTTTTCCTTTAGTGTCTGTAGTTTTTGAAATTTTTAAGGGTCTGTTTGTACAATTTTTATGAAGTACTTTATAATATTTTAAAAATTTCAACAAGCTATATGTTATTTTTTATATCTTTATGGGTTTAGTTAACATTTTTAGAGGACAATTTGTAAAATTTTAAGGGGATATCTGTAATTTTAAAAACTTTTAAAATTTTAGGAAGCTATTTGTAATTTTTAAATTTTTCATATGACTTTTGTAATTTTTGAATTTTCTAGAATTATTTGTAATTTATAGATATTAAAAGGGACAATTTATAATTTTTTTAAATTTCATGATGCTATTTGTAATATTCAAATTTTTAGGGGTTTATTTATAATTTTTAAACTTAAGGGAGTGTTTATAAATTTCTTAATTTAAAGGACCTATTTGAAGTTTTATATTTATCGGGAGTTAATTTCCAATTTTTCTATCTCAAGGGGTAGTTTTTATTTTTATTTTTAACTTTTATGGTATTGTTTGTAATTTTTGAGTTTTGATGGGAGCATTTGATAATTTTCTAATTCTAAAAAACTCTTTCATATAAATGATAGTTTTAATTTGATAAGGATTTTTAGGTAAAGAGGATTTGAAAGGAGGATTTTGACTATTAGATTTAATTATGGGCTTTTTAATTTGATTAGGATTTTTAGGTGAAGGATTAGGTATCAACATGTCAATTTCTGATAGGAAAGATGATTATGCTATTTTTTATTTATAAATAATTAGAATTTCATTAGGATTACCAATTATTTGACTATTATAATTTTGTATTCATGGATAGTGTTAAATTGATGAGAATTCTTAATTAGGTGAGATAAGGTTAGGTGTCCACATGTCATTTCTCAGTAAAGGATTTGTTATTTTCGCAAAGGGATATGATTATGAGATTTTTTTAATTATACATAGTTATAGTTTGTAGGATTACTAGTTATTTAATTATTAAAATTTTATAATTATAGATAGTTTTAATTTGATAACAGTTTTTAATTAGGTGAGATAAAATTGGATGTCCACATGTCATCTTTCACCATGAATTAATTATTTCCATAACATTCATAAGCTAAGTTGTTAAAATTTCAAAGGACTATTTATAAACTTTTTAATGGGATATTTTTAATTTTTAAAACTTTTAAAGGATTGATTGTAAAATTTGAAGGGGTTGTTTTATAAAATTTTAGGGGGCTATTTGTATTTATAAAGTTTTCATTGTACTTTTGTAATTTTAAATTTTCTAGGATTTATTTCTAATTTATAGATTTCAAATGGGGCAATATATAAATTTATGAACTTCATAATGCTATTTGTAATATTAAGATGTTTTAGAGGTTTATTTATAATTTTTAAATATTAATGGGTTGTTCTTAACTTTCTTATTTACAGGCCACTTGAAAATTTGGATTTATCAGGGCGTTGTTTCTAATTTCTGGATCTTAAGGGGTAGTTTATAATTTTTAGTTTTTTATGGGATTGATTGTAATTTTTAAATTTTGAAGGGGCATTTGATAATGTTCCAATCTTAAAACCTTCTTTTATATAAATGAGGGTTTTGATTTGAATTTTTAAATCATGAGTAGTTTTAAATTTGATAAGAATTAGATAAAGAGGATTAGAAAAGACAGTCTTAATTATTAGGATTTTCTAATTGATTAGATTTTAAGCGCGTAAACATACGATGACGTCCCCCCCCCCCCCCCCCCCCACGCCCCCACACACACACAAATAAAAAAGACTAAACATTGCCAATTATCAAACGAAATACAGAAAAACCTTTAACTTGTGAGAAAATCCACTTAATTTAGGGGGGGGGGGGTCTGATAAAAGTTTGAAAGTTAAAGGGGGTTTTCCAATAACATCTTAAATTTAAAAGGGGTTTTGTAATAATCTTGATACTTAAGGAAGGTTTTCTAATATTTTAGAAGTTAAGATGGTTTTTTTATAATTGTCTATGGTTAAGGGGGGTTTTATGATATTTAGCAATTTTTATATTTGATTAAGATTCTTAATGAAAATAGGTTTAAACGTCAACATGTCAATTTATAACGGGAGATGTGCCTATAAGATTTTTTTTAATTATAGATAGTTATAATTTGATTAGAATTACCAATAATTTGTTTATTAGAATCTTCTAATTATAAATAGTTTTAATTTGATGAGATTTATTAATTATGTGGGATAATACTAGATGTCCCCGTGTCATCTTTTGATAGAATGGAAAGGGACATGACTATTTTTTTACATGATACATGTCATGCATTTAGATGATACGTATTAATTTTTTTAAGGAGAACCACCAATTTTTCATTATATATAAGAAAAATTGTGTCAAAGCCCCAATATAAATAGCCATATGTGACCAGGCCCTATGTTTTATGGGCCATGTGTTTTGACCCCAAATACTAGCAGTATTTGTGTCAATGCTCCTAGTAGACTGCCAAGTGAACAATTAGAGAAAAAGCCCACTTAAAATTATAAATAACCCTTATGACATCATGACCGAAATCGGTAACTGCGCCTATCCCCTTTCAAGTACTCTTCCCTCCCCCCTCTTATACTGTTAACAGGAACCAAAAAAATCCCAAATTCTATTTCTCCCATCTCAAATTTCAACTTAGGGTTAGGGTTTGCATCGTGAAAATGTCGTTTAAGGAAGTATCTGATCACGATTTTGAAGTTGTTCATCGCGGTGGATGGCCGGGGCAAGTTTTTAGCGGCCATGAAAGATGGTCTAGACAAAAAAACAAAGCAAAATCTTCGTTGCCGGTCGCCTTTCATGAGCAAAGTGGCGAAGATGCTATTGATCACTCGGCTTCCTCAAGTGATGATGGTCGTGCCTCTTCTATTAATCATCTCAAAATGGAAGCACAGAGGAAGCATCGCAAGCCCTTTTGGTCATGCAAAGGGGTGAATTACGAGGAAGAGACAATAAAAGAAGTTTAGCAGGGGATGGTTTTAACCCTAGAAAGAAGTAAGTTTTAGGGTTTTTTAATTTATAGAAATTAACTTGAGTTTAATCAAATACATAATACATAAACTGTGTTTCATGGTAAGTTTTATCCAATACATGAAAATTTATATGAGCTTCATGTTAATTAAACTGAGCTTCATGTTAATTGAATTGAGTTTCATAATAACTAAATTGATTTTCACGTTAACTAAACTAAGGTTCAAGTTAAGTTTAATAATAGAATTAACACGAGCTTCATGTTAATTAAAATAAGTTTCATGTTAATTAAATTGAGTTTCAAGTGACGTAAACTGAGTTTCATAATAACTAAAATTTCATTTCTCCCATCTCAAATTTCAACTTAGGGTTAGGGTTTGCAGCTGTAAAAATGTCGTCTAAGGAAGTATCTGATCATGATTTCGAAGTTGTTCATCAATGGTGGACAATAGGGGCAAGTGGTCGGTGGCCGTGAAAGATGGTCTAGACGAAAAAACAAAGCAAAATCTTCATCGTCGGTCGCCTTTTGTGAGTGTGGTGAAGATGCTGATGATCACTCGGCTTCCTCGAGTGATGATGGTCGTGCCTCTTCTAGCGACAGTGAATGTAATCAATCATGTGGGAATGGAAGCACGGAGGAAGCATCGAAGGCCCTTTTGGTCATGCAAAGGGTTGAAATTACGAGGAAGAGGCAATAAAAGAAGTTCAGTAGAAGATGGTTCCAACCCAAGAAAGAAGTAAGTTTTAGTTTTTTAATTATATTTTAGGGTTTTTTAATTATAGAAATTAACCTGAGTTTAATCAAATACATAATACGTAAACCAAGTTTCATGTTAAGTTTTATCCAATACATGAGAATTAACTTGAGCTTTATTTTAATTAAACTGAGTTTCATGTTAACTGAATTGAGTTTTATAATAATTAAATTAATTTTCATGTTAACTAAACTGAGATTCACATTAAGTTTAATAATACATAAGAATTAACCTGAGTTTCATGTTAATTAAACTGAGTTTTATGTTAATTAAACTGCGTTTCATAATAACTAAAATTACATTTCTCCCATCTTGAATTTCAACTTAGGGTTAGGGATTGCGCCTTGAAAATGTCATCTGAGGAAATATCTTGTCATAATTTCGAAGTCGTTCATTGCGATAGACGGCAATGGCAAGTTGTCGATGGTCGTGAAAGATGGTCTAGACAAATAAAAGAAGCAAAATCTTCGTCGTCGGTCGTCTTTCGTGAGTGAAGTAGTGAAGATACTAATGATCACTCAGCTTCCTCAAGTGATGATGGTCATGTCTCTTCTAGCAATGGCGAATGCCATCAATCATCTGGGAATAGAAGCACAGAGAAAGCATTGAAGCCTCTTTTGGTCATGCAAAGGGGTGAATTGCAAGAAGAGGTAATAAAAGAAGTTCAAAAAGGGATGGTTCCAACCCTAGAAAGAAGTAAGTTTTAGGGTTTTTAATTATAGAAATTAATCCGAGTTTAATCAAATACATAATACATAAACCAAGTTTAATGTTAAGTTTTATCCAATACATGAGACTTAACCTGACCTTCATGTTAATCAAACTAAGTTTCATGTTAATTGAATTGAGTTTCATAATAACTAAATTGATTTTTATATTAACTAAACTGAGGTTCATGTTAAGTTTAGTAATACATGAGAATTAACCTGAGTTTTATGTTAATTAAATGAGCTTCATATAAATTAAATTGAGTTTCATGTTAAGTAAACTGAGTTTCATAATAAGTAAACTGATTTTCATGTTGTCTAAACTGAGGTTTGTGTTAAGTTTTATCCAATACGTGAGAATTACCCTAGTTTCATGTTAATTAAACTAGTTTCATGCTGGCTCAACTTTTTGACTAAACTAAGTTTGTATTGTTAAGATTATTCCAATACTCATCAATTAAACCGAGTTAAGTGAACCGATATTCATGTTAACTAAACTGATGTTCATGTTACTTTTAATCAAATACATGTTAACTGAATAGAGTGTTATGTTGACTAAACTAAATTTTGTGGTAAATAATCTGAGTTTCATGTTAAGTGTACATTTGACTTCCTTTTTAGAGCTTGGGGATCTTGCTGAAATTAAGCCAACTGCTAGTTTTGGTGCATACTGTGAATTTATGAAGCATTTGGCCCCTAAGATATGTCAGTAGCATAGGAATGCATATGAGGGATCCACATTTGAGCATTACATTCTCTTTGGTGCTCCTGCACTTGATCATCTAGCACTTGGGCTAGTGCTGAGTTATTATAATGTTGGTAATGAAACATTTTATATTCCTGAAGCCAAAACTAGAAAAAAGAGAATTGTTAACTTTGAGTTGGATTAGATTCATGGCTTCCCAATTGATGGGGAAATTATTTATACTAATCGGGATCCCAAAAGCAGAATATGGATAGAAGATTTTGCTAAACTTTATAAAATAAAGTAGGGGAAAAAGGACAAAAAAGAAGAGCACTAATCAGCATTCGAAGATATGTTGAAAATTTACTAGGAAGTCTTATGGAATCAAAGAAAAAGAAGAATATTCAAGAATTTGTTCTGTTGTAAATACTTTATCAATGCTCGACTGTATGATGCCCTAGAAGTATGCAAGGTAGCCCTAGACTATTATTTAATTACGTGGATAGCATTGAAAGGGTGAACAAAGTTGCATGAGGAAATTCATTTATACAGAAATTATTAGTGGTATTAAAATTGCTTTGGAGGGTTTAAAGAAGTTTGGAGTCACATATATCCCTGGAGCATGCCACTAATTCCTGTAAGTTCCATTTTACGTTTATTTCATTTCCTATTAAACATATGTTACTTACTGTTAAGTTTTAGTCTTTTCATGTTAAGTCTAATTCGATTCATATTAAGTATAATTAAGTTTGTGTTAATCCTAAATCATTTAATATTATGTGTAACTTCTTTCTTGTTAATTGTAAGATGTTACTATTATTTTAAATATGGTAAATTTCTAATTGTTGGAATAGTAAATATGGTTAATTTCTAATTGTTAGAATGGTGATTGTATTTTTTCTTACAGATATGGTATTATGAGATGACTAGCATAAAGAGATATGCCATTAGCGATAGATTCAAGCCTCTAACGACTAATTGAGATTCAAGCCTCTAACGACTAATTGAGTACTAGAGTGAGAGAAAGTAGGATCTTTGAGGAAGGGGACAATTGCTTTAAAGGCAGAAAAATCTTCCATAATTTTAGTTGAGAAACCTATTGTTGAAGTTGGTCCTTAGCTCTTAAAATACCAATGATGAAGCCTAATGTGAGGACTGATGATGTCTCAAGTCACAAAAGAAATAGATTTCCACCCCCAATATTAAGAAAACAAATTATGCCTCATAAGCCTAAACGTCTTGCTAGTGGAAAGAGTCCAAAGAAAAATGTGAAGGATGAGGAAGCCAAGAAGAATGGCTCAATAGGCTATGTAAGTATTACTGATACTTTATTTAAGCTTTATTTCTTCAAATAATTTACTGCGAAGTTTAAGTTATATCATATTAAGTCTAATTTAATTTTTAGTTTAACTGGTTCATGTTAAGTCTAATTTAATACCTTAATTATAAAAAACTTTAATGTTAAGTCTAATTTAATTCTTGTCAAGTCTAATTCTGTTTTCAATAAGTCTAATTTCATATTAAGTATAATTTAATTTCATGTTAAATCTAATTTAATTCCTGTTAAGTCTAATTCTGTTTCTATTAAGTCCAATTCCTGTTAAGTCTAATTCTATTCCTACTGAGTCTAATTTCATGTTAAGTCTTAATTCCTATTAATTATAAAACGTTAATATTAAGCCAAATTTAGTTCATGTTAAGTCTAATTTAATTCCTATCTAATTTTAGGTTAAGTCTAATTTAATTCCTATTAAGCCTAATTCTATTTCTATTAAGTCTAATTCTTGTTAAGTCTAATTATGTTTCTATTAAGTCCAATTTCATATTAAGTCTAATTCTATTTCTATTAAGTCTAATTTAAATATTGTTAAGTCTAATTTTGTTTCTTTTAGGTCTAAATTATTTCATTCTAATTATAAGACATTTCCCGTTAAGTCTAATTTTGTTTCTATTAATGTTTAAAAAATATCAGACCATTTCAAAGCATATTGACGATACTTTTGAAAAGAAAGATGAGGTGGAGGCTCTACCCATTAAGAAGTAACTTATCTTTTAGAGAAAGCAGAATTAATAGAATAGTGAAAATTTTTGGAGGATGTGCTAATGTTATAGACCTGGAGGTGCTAAAGGAGAATATTAAGAAGAAAATTGCACAAAATAGAAAGTTTAAGCCACGGGTAGCTGACGAGGAGCATCATGCAGCAACAAACTTTGTACATGATTCTGATAAAGGATGGGAGAAAGTTCCTATTAAGAAAAAAGTTAAGGAGGAAGTTCCTATTGAGGAGAAAGTTTAGAAGGAAGCTCCCATTGAGAAGAAAGAGGAGGAAGTCCCCATTAAGGAGAAAGTTGAGGAGGAAGTCCCCATTGAGGAGGAAATCCTGGAGGAAGTTGAAAAGATGTTGACAATAACATTCAGAATGATGACAGAGGAAGTTTTGGAAATGACTTTGGAAATGATTTTCACAATGGTGAAAATAAAAGAAGTGGAGGATTTACACATTAAGGAGAAAGTTGACAAAAAAATTAAGAAAGAAATTAGAAAAAGGTGATTAAGGACATGAATGTCATGGAAAAGGAGAATGAGAATGCAAAGGAATTTGTGAATGAGAATGTGATTGAGCAGGTGGATAAAATTATGGAGGACATCACAAGTGCCGTGCAAACTGTTAAAAGAGAAAGTAGCCAAAAATAATCGCCTACCCAAGAGAACTAGGGCACTAAGCAAAAAAGCTACAAAGAGACCACAACATGTTAGGACCCCATTCACAGAAGAAAAGAAGAAGACTAAAAAAGGTAAAGATATAATCGAGGTCCTTGATCATGTGGATGAAGAGGAAGAAGCCATCAAATATTACTACAACAATCAAGAAGCCAAGTGGGATGTGTTGAAGATGACCTTTATGATGAAGAAGGAGGAAACTCTATGAAGAATTTAAATGCAGGGATTCCAGATCATTCAAATTTAGCATACACATTCTTGATAGTACGAGGACTTCTTTAAATAACTATAGGGTACCACCTACAGTATCCTCCAGACTCACCCTAACAGAAAACATATGGCTATCATATTTTTGCTATAAATAAATGTCATTAGTATGTTTCAGTAAATTTTTTTATGTCAAGTTTATTATAGTATATGTTAACTTAATATATGTGCATGTACATGTTTACTAATAATTGTTAAATCTCATTTTTTCGGAGGTATATTGTTATCAAGATAGATAACAGCAGCATGAGCTTCTGTACTTGCTTTGTGCTGGTCCGCTAAATGACCATGTAAGATTCTAAATTAAATAATTTTAGGATCATTATTTATACTTAATGCTAATTTTTAAGTTCTTTACAGATGGAAGAAGAGCTAATAGATAGATTGCAAAAAGAAGCATTGGCCAAAAAATATGGTACCGTATCAATGTTCTTTTGTGTAAATATTTGTGTTATATTAATCTTGGTTCCTATTACATGTAATATCTTTATTGTAAAGATTAAGTTAGATCATGTTAAGTGTAATTATTTTACTGTTAATTTTAAGATAGTTTATATTAATTCTAAATCATATGATGTTTAAGTTAAATAATTTCTTATTAAGTCTACTATAGTTTTTGTTAAATATAAGTTATTTTTTGTTACATCTAAGTTACTTTGTGGTAATGGTAAGCCATTTCATGTGATGTTTAACTCAGACCCTGTTAAATCTATTTCTTTTCATTTTAATCCTATTTATTTTCATGTTATGTGCAAGTATTTTTTATTAATTATAAGACCTATGTTATTTGGATTACAGCATTCATTCTACACTGGTGTGCATGACTACGAGTTGCTATATTTGTCATTTATCAAAAAACATATCACCGCGGGCATTAGGGTTCTATTGATTCCTATCGTCAGGCACTATCATTAGCATCTTGCTGAAGTTCGATTGACTAAAGAAGTCATCAGGCATTATAGTTCATCCAAGCATACGTCTTACATCGAACATGTTTAGAAAATCATAACTTTTATGTACCACATGAAGGCTGGATTTGATTCTAAAAATATGTACAAAAAATTCCACTATCAAGCCATCCCACGCGAGCAAAAAATAGGAAGATTAGTATAATGATAACATTCTCAATTGAAGTAGCTAATAACTAATTTTATGTTCTCACATTGTACCTATAAATGTGGTTTGTTCGTCTACTTTTATATACGGGCAATACTTCTTGGCCGCGACACATTGTATGTTACTCCTGTCAACGATTCACATGAAATTGTATGGGCTAGACTTGTCACAGATATACTCATTGAAGGACATGAACAAAGGCGGAAAGATGGAGCACTAGAGGAAGATGAACTGTGTTTATAAGTAAATATGTATATTTAATTAAAAAATTACCTATATTTAATAGGGAGTGATATGCGTTCATAAGTAAAAATATATGTATATTTAACAGGAAGTGAACCGTGTTTAACAGGAAATGACTAAAATTTAACATGATGTGATTTAGAGTTAGCAGCAAATTACTTAAAATTAGTAGGAAATTATATAGACTTAACATGAAATGACTTATAACTATTATGAAATTAACATGAAATTAACGTTGATTGACCACAATCGTTATCTTTTGAGTTCAAAGTGGGGGAATTCAGCAAATGCTGAGAAAATAATCAGAACAAAAGATAAACATCAAATAATAAAAACTAGAAAACAATAAAAACTAAACAAGACTTAACATCGAATAAATTTTATTTAAGAATCGAGACTTAACATTGAACAGATTAGAACTGACAATTTTCTTATTAGGCTTAACATTCAACTTGTTAGACTTGACATTCATCTAATTAGAATTAACATTCAATAGATTAGACTTGAAAATCCTCTCATTAGAATTAACATAAACTTAATGTTGGTGGACCACAATCGTTAATTTTTGAGTAACATCGAACAAATTTGAATTAACAAATGAGACTTAACATTGAACGGATTAGACATAACAGTCTTCCTATTAGACTTAACAGTCTTCCTATTAGACTTAACATCTAGCATATTAGACTTAACAGGACATGATTTAGAGTTACCAGCAAATTATTAAAAGTTAGTAGGAAATTATGTATACTTAACAAGAGATGGCTTATACCTAACATGTGCTTAGCATTATCTTAACTTGAAATGACTTATATTTAACACGAACTGCATTGCTTACATAGCAAAGAAATCCCATTTAACATGAAATTAACTTAATATGAACTTACTTATAAGTTAACATCCAACAAAACATTTGACATAGAATTAACAACCAACGACACAAAAAACATATAGTCTGTAACTATACAAGCAAAACACTTAACAGCCTACAAAACATTTAATCAGCGAAGGGTTCGTTGCATGTTGCGTAGTTATGATCTTCCATATGGCATCAAGAGCATTTAACTGGCCATGTATAAACAGTTTTGTTGTTGATCCATCTAGTTTTATTTCTTCCTTTCCTTTTTATTGTTAGTGATGGAAAGATCTAGATCTCATCTTGTAGTACGTTACTCTTCTCATAATTAGGGATGTGTAAAGGATTAACTCGTAACTTTTTTAAAAGCTTTAACCATCATAGATTAATCACAGAATTGATAAACATCTCTTTTTATAAACATAATAGATGCGCATGCATGTTTATAAAGAATACATTAGAGGTATAGTATTAATAGGAAGTGAAATATAACAGGGAATTCATTATAATTAACAGGAAATGAAATAGAATTAACAGTTAAATATTAACAATTAACAGGAAGTTATATAGAGTTAACAAGAACGGTCAGGACTTAATAGGAAATGGCTTAAACATAACAGTAAGTGAATTAGACTTATGATGATACGAATTGATCTTCTTGTTTGGTGGAAAATTTGTAATAAGAAAATAATGAAAGAATCGTATTTGATTTTATTCTCTCTAACTGCTTACAAAAAGAATGTTTACAACTCTCTCAATCTCGATTACAACTTCGATTTCCTGATTACAAAGAGAAAAGAATCGACAGAGATCGTCCCCTTTGTTTAAGTCTAGGTTCTTCACGGTGGCGATGAGATCCCTCCCTCAAATGCTTGCGTTGAGTTTGCTTCTCATTGACGATCCGAACGTCTTGTTTCACTGGAACGTGGTCTTCTCCTCACGGTTTGACGCTATGTAGAACTTGCAAAGCAAGGCTTAAAACTCTGAATGCGTTTTGAAGAACTTGCAAAGCAAGTTTGAAACTCTAAATGAGTTGATAACTCAGAGTGAGTTTAAACTCTTGAAAAAGAGTTGATTTGGACTGAAAAATTGGTTAATAAGCCAAGGGAATGCTCCAAGCACTTTGTTGCTGCAGGAAGCTCGAAGATGATCTGCTGCCGAGAAGATGATCTGAAGAAGCCGATCTCTAGATCTTCAAGATACTCCAAGATCCAAAAAAATCTTCTTTGTTGCCCAGCCGAAGGATCGAAGGATCAAGGGTCAATCCCAACGCCCGAACTCAATTGAGTTTCCTGTTATTTATAGGGGATTAAGGGGTATAACCGCAATCTTAATTTGCTCCTAAGTAGGGCTGAATGGGGGTGTAACCATCCCCTTAAATAGCTCCCCAAATCGTGGGGAAAACAATTTTGAAACTGTTCAGTTCATGCTTTGAACGAGTCAAACACTAAAAAATAGCGTTCAGGGCCCGAACTCTGCGTTTTGGACTTGAAACGCAGAGTTGGGCCTATTTTGGTGGCTGAACGCACAAGTCGTGCTGTATTGTAAATCTAAAATGCAGAGTTGAGACGCAGAGACAAACTTTGCGTTTTGAGTCCACGAACTCTGCGTTTTTAATTAGAGCGTTGGGGATAACCTCTGCGTTTTGACTCTGAAACATGGGTATGACCTCTGCGTTTTGATGTTGTAACACAAGGATGACCTCTGCATTTTGATGGTGTAATGCAGAGATGACCTCTGCGTTTTGATGGTGAAATGCAGGGATGACCTCTGTGTTTTGATGTGAAGAGACCATCAATTTGTGGTCTCTTTTGCTAGAGTGTTGCAAAGACCATCATCTTGTAATCTTCATCTTGGCTCCTTGAAAATATGAGAGTCATCAGATTGTAAATCTTGATGTTGATTGTGAAGGCTGTTGAACTAGAGCTTTCATCGGTTGTTGTGAAGATCATCAGATTGTAACCTTCATCGATCTACGTGAAAGTCTTTAAATTATAGCTTTCTGAAAGTCGTCAGATTGTAACTTCTATCATCGGTGTTTGATGGGGATCAACTATCTGTTGTGATTTTTAGATAGCTTACACTTCTCAGTAAACGATTTACACTTAACATGATGTTAATTATGCTTAATATGAAAATTCTTATACTTCAACATGAATTTGCTTGAAATAACTTATAATTTAACATTATGTTACTTATATTTCAACTTTAATTCTATTATACTTCACAGTAAATGGCCTATGATTAACAAGAAAATTACTTGTACTTTACGTGATATTACTTATACTTTACCTAATTCCAAGAAAGAATGTGTTTGCGTAGTCCTCTGAAGCGTAATTGATGATAATATTATACGCCCTTTCATTTATCAGTCTAATATCATCCATATAATCATTCCATTCTGCTTTAGTATCCTTATAATAAGCTGATTGTAATAGATTCCCCAAAATCTAAGTATCTTCGCCTTTGGTCTCAAATCTTTCAATTTTAACCTGAAATTCTCCATGAGATGTAGAACACATCTGGAGTGTAGAGCATCTAGAAAAAAAAAATTCTCTAACAGCTTCTCTAATTTTCTTATCCGCATCTGATATTATAACTAGCTGATGTGGAGGATTATATGGATCTAGCCTTTCATAGAATATAGACCACAAACCTATAATGACTTACAATTAATATAAAAGAAATTAGACTTAACATATAATCCATTACATTTAATATTCTATCTTAGACTAATTATTAACATTCTACATTTAGACTTATTATTTAACCCAATAGACTTAACCTAAAAGTCATTATACTTAACTTTCAACTCATTATACTTAACATATAATGCTTTAGACTTAATATGTAATGACTTATAGTTAATATACAATAAATTAGACTTAATATATAACGCTTTAGACTTAACATGCAATGATTTGTAGTTAACATACAAGAATTAGACTTAACATATAATGCATTACACTTAATACTCTACCTTAAGACTTATCATTCAACCTAATAGACTTAACATACAAGCCCTTAGACTTAACTTCCAACTTATTAGACTTAACATCATAAATATTGAACATTAAAAATAACTCTAAAAAATAGCCTTTCATAGAGTATTGACCACAAATCTTGTAAGAACCACCTCTAGTTAATGTTATTTTCCTAATCACATCTGCAATAGGTTAGTGGAAATATACCTTGATTTCCATCGTATACTATGGCGCTGAGGAGTATTCCTCTAAATCGATCTTTCGTAAAGGTCCCATCTAAAAATATAAGTGGTCGACATCTACACAAAAAATAATTTATGCAAGCGACATAACAAATGATTAGTCTTTATAAACCTTTCCTCACATTATTCAACATGAATATGGGCTACCTGGATTTGTCTCCTTAACATTATCTACATACCTACAATTTGGAAAAAGAAATGTTAAAGTTAATAGGAACCAACTTAGACTAAACAGTTTTTAATTCACAATTAATAGGAAAGCACTTTAACTTAACAGGAAATAGTTTAGACTTAACATCAATCGTTTTGCATATAACATGAAATAATTTGACTTAGCATGTAATTACTTATACTCAATACATGAAATTACTTGAAATAACTCATAATTAAATGCTTTTTGCACATCAACACTTAACTATTAAAACTTAAAATAATTCAAAAAAAAATACTTAACTAATAAAACTTAAAAAATTAAATATTTTTAGCACGTCATTAGCGCAGATATTATCTTTTACAATCGTAATTGATCATAGGCCTCATAAGCATCACAATATAATTATTCTTGTGCTCTTTCTTTGCCCCACCATATCTTACTATACTTGACGCTTAGCCCATACTGACTTAAAAACTCCTTTTGCATATCTATAGGGTGTATGTCAAGCCGGACCTTCAACATAGGTTGTAATTGGGTCGCAATGAATTTTCAGGAGGCTCTTGAATAACTAATATTGTTATCATGCTGCCCATAAGTGTGATTGTTCATGAACATTTTTATAGCAAGTCTAGTTTCATTTTTATGTAGAGAGGCAAATAATATCCACAAACAACTTTTAGTTTTCTTAAAACAGTAATAAACTCGATTACGGTTTGGTTCATTCTTTTCAAATTCGTACTCAAACTTTTTGGGCATAAAATAGTAGAGAAAAGCTAATCTTGATTCTTGCGCACTGTCGAACATATGTCCCTCTTCAATTAAAGCAGTGTGGCACCAAGAAGGAATCCTCTCTGAATTGCTAATCATATCTTCAATCATCATAATATTGTTCCCACAAGGGTTATCACTGGGAATCCTATCTGAAACACATGTTAATGTCGGTGGACCATAATCTTTACTTTTTGAGTTTAAAGTGGGAGCAATGCTGCAAATGTTTAGAAAATAATCAGAACACAAAATCAACAACAAATAATAAAAACGAAATAAGACTTAACATCAAACCAATTTGAGTTAACAAATGAGATTTGACACTGAGCAAATTAGACTTGACAGTCTTCCTATTAGACTTAACATTCAACTTATTAGACTTAACATTATTTTCATTATAATTAATATTCTTTTAAATAGACTAAAACATCTTCAAATTAGACTTAACATTCAACTGATTAGACTTAACATCACACAAATTATACTTAACATACAATATTATAGACTTAACATGTAACGACTTACGGTTAACATACTAGAAATCACACTTATCATACAACGCTTTAGACTTAACATGTAACGAGTTGCAATTAACATATAAGAAATTAGATTTAACAAATAATCTATTACACTTAACATTCTACCTTTAGATTCATTATTCAACCTAAATGACTTAACCTACAACCCCTTAAACTTAACTTCTAACTCATTAGACTTAACATTGTAAATATTAAACTTAACATTAAAAATTGTCAAACAAAAATCACACTTATTATTAAAATTTTCTTTTGAAAAAAATCTGATAACTTACATGTCTTGTGGAACTTGCTGGTTGTTATGGAATGTCGAAACCTTTATTTTTAGAAAAGCTTTCATGTGAATTTTTTACCCCCAATATTGCGGCTATGCTCTACCATAGACGACAAATCATCTTCATTCTCAATCACAAAACTGATGTTGCCATTTGTTTGACCTTTGTATGCCAATGATAAAAAATCGCATGGAAGTTTTAACCTCTCTAACACATCAAATTTTAGTTTCATCATGGTGGTCAAAAAATTAATCTTTAAGAAAACTACTTTATCATCTTAGGAGATCTTGCAGATGATAGCCTTCTCAGCCATTAATGAAGAGAAGATATAATGAGTAATGGAGAGAACTTTAAGACAATAAGAGTATTGATAGTTGAATAGCAAAAATCCTAAACAATTACATAGTAGTATTGCTCATGATAGAGAAAAATGGG
>NC_033797.1:51774852-51827295 GCF_001876935.1 Asparagus officinalis | reverse complement strand
TTCTCTCCTATTCCTCCATCAGATTGCCATTAATAGGATCTAATATTCACTCATGTTTTGAATTGATGGGGCCACTATGTCTGGAGAAGGAGAAGGACATTTTAGTGTATATTTAGAATACAACATGTTTCAGTTATACAACAGATGTGGAGGGGCCCAAAAATATTAACTGGTTTTTTCAGGTCTGATCCAAAGTGGGAAAAGGTGGAAGGGGCTGATCACATGGGGTTCTTCATATTGGGACATTGACACAAATTTTTCTTTATATATAAAGAAGAGAAATGTCTTAAGATTGAACATAGGTGACATTACATAGATATGTAACTTGGTCCACCATATATTAGGGTTTTTTCAATGGATGTAATAGTTGTTCCGTTTGTTTGAAGCTTCTCACATCTTCTAATCATTGTGTAAGTTTGGTCTAACAAATACATAGAGTACATTTTAGCCCCACATTATAAAATTTGTTAGACTTGTACATGGTTATAAATATGCTTGGATTCTTGACTCGTCCAATAAGGATTAACCTTTTTGTGTCAACTTGAGTCTAAATAAATTAGTCTAGTACATCTCCGTCCAGTAAGTTCCTTTGCAATCTATCAGTTGCGGATATGTATTGTTTTACAGATATACTAATGGGTTGCAAATTTTGTATAAGTTTTGAATTCTTAATTCAGATACTAATCATACGCATATTTGTCACCAAACCTCCATTAAATAAAACCCAATCGTTTTATTTGTTGTCGTCAGTGGCGGTTGAGCCCTCAACAAGTATATGTTAGATTCACACTGATTAAGGCTTTATGAAATTGGGTTTGGTGAAAGCTCCATTTGATGGTGACTTGCACTCACTTGTCTACATTAACTTCAAGAAAGAGATTAACGCGATCGTGGATCTTGACGCTGAGCGTCCTTATCTTCTTTGCTTCGGACTTCACTAAAGATTCAACCTCTCTTAATTTTCTTCTCCTTAAATCCGCTAGTTATCTAATTAACACTAATCTATGCTACGATCAATTATTAACAAGGTCTAAATACTACAACTTGGCAGCTGGGAAACGAAATACTAGTCAAGTCGGTGCGTAATATAATAAATTGGGACCATTGCATACTTTCTCCAAGCTCAACTGATATATAGATGAAACAATTTAAATTTTAACTTACTGGGAAATACTTAATTGAATATTCTGGATTAGTTAATCATTAAAAGTCTTAGATTCAAAATCAGAATGTCTTTTTTTAGTTTATTTTTTTAAAATGAATAGTTAGCTCTATTGTCATCTTGGGGTAACAGGACCAGATTGGTAAAATTATTAATATGTAAGTATAGTCCTACATTGGATAGGATAAAAAAAGTAATAAGTTTAAAATCGGAGTGGGGGACAATATATATTTTAGAAAGTATAGCTCTTAGTTTAAAATTGGTTCCTAGCTTCTATCTAACGTCCATTGACTCTAGGATTGGCTCGATTTCTTCCAAACGAATGGTCTATCAGAGCTAAGGTTATGATCCCAAGTAAAAAATAGAAAATAAAAGAAAAGAAAGAAAGAAAGAAAGAAAGAAAGTAAAGTTCAATGTTAAGCCTGAAGGTGTCATGTTGGGAGAACCCACGATGCTCGTAAGAGTGTTGTAGTCTGGTTAGCACACAAGTGCCGAATGCTGATATGCCTATCTCACAAAGTGAAGTAATGCAAAAGTTTGTGATTCCCATGAAAGATTTGTTTTTCTTATTGATTGCTTTCTTTTATTAAACATTCTTTACATAATTATGTAGCTCTTAGAAAACAAGTGAATGTGTCTATGCAAATTATATCCAGTTTCTTTCTTTTGAAGTTTATCTATGTCTTTTTCCTTGCGCTGTTACTTATTATATGCTTTGATTACCTAAATCTCGGGAAAGTTGTTCCCCTCGATTATTAATTAATTGTACTTGTAATAGAATAAAATATAACCGGATTGTTGTGTAAGAGAATATTTACTTCAATTGGTGCAAAAATTAAATTTAATAATGAGCAGAGAAGCCAGAAAGCGGCACTTGTGAGCACACCATTATTTGTATACACAACTATAAAAAAAAAATTCTTTGATACTAGCTAGAAGTAAATTTGACAAGTCAAATATTAGAAAATGTCACGGTTAGAAAGAAGCATTGGTTCTTTGATGATTATTTGTCAGAAAGTAAAAGACGGCCATTTTAAAACTTTGTTCGTAACCAACAATCATTTTAATTGACAATTATTTAAGTGTATATTATATTTATAATTTTGGGTTACATGACAGTTTGAGGAAACGTATGCGTAGTAATCTAAGAGTTATGGGTGGATATTGAACTAAACTAACGTATAATTAATTGAATCCTCCCAAAAGGTCACTTTTAAAGTTTAACCTTCAACCATATTAAATAGAAGCTCTGCTATTTCATGTCTAATCAATCTTTTTTAAACCTTATGAGAAATATAATACTGAATATATTGATAACTAACTATCAAAGCCCAAGTCTGACCCCTAACACTGAAGAATGAACTTGCTATCACAGAAAAGGAAACGAAAAAAAAGGGAACAAATAAAAGAACAGTAATTAAAAAAACAGGCAGCTCCCAATCGTGGCACAAAGGAAAATCGGAGCATATATAATTGATACATATAATTAGTTGAACATTAATTGAGGTAAAACACTTAACTAATTATAGAGCTGTTTTAATTAGTTAACAGATTTTATGGTTATCATCAGAGTTGTGCTTTAGTAGAAAACTAGAAAGATCCCTCTTACACTTTTGAGCATTAAATCCTGTGAATGTTGATTATGAATCCCTTCACAATATCTAGATCATGATAAATAAATAAATAACTAATTTGGCGGGAAGCATCCGGCTTGTTATTGGCTGGAAGACAGAGTGATTCTCAAGTGATCGATCCCTTACGGATCTTAGTTTTTCCCACCCATCTCAAGTGATCCAGAAGGGACTTTTGCGGCTAGCTAATTGTGCAGATTAATTAAGCTTGGCTTGACTACAATGTAAGTTTAGTAATTGTAATAAGCTTTAGATGGTCTAAGACCATTAATCACTTTCAGGGACTTTACACTGCTATCCTCATTTTATTTAACTGCATGCCAAAAAATTCATTGAAATTTGTTTTATCCTTTTTTTGGGTAAATATGTAAGTATTTGCTCTTCCCCTTTACGTGTTGGAAAACTGAAAATAAATTGCAAGTGTGGAAGTCATCTTTTTTTTGGTCAAAGAAATGAATTTTATTCATCACCAAATATGCAATAGAGTTATACATCATGTTTTGCATTACAAAACTGGAAAAATCTCTTTAACTACTACACTTTATAGTTTCTTACTATTTCATTTAAGACTACAACTTCACCAGCTTTTCTATCAAATGCGTAGGTATACTATCATTCAGAACCTTAGTACAAATGGGTAGTTTCACTGCTCAGAAGATAGAAGCCTGAGTTGAAGCTCTGTTTTAAAAAATACGCAAGTTCCTCTCTCTCCAAATCATATATATAGTTGTAGACAAGGCCATTCTCTTGATCTTCTTCAAACAACCTTTACCTTTAAGGTTACCACAATACCAACCTATAACATGATCCCAATTGCACGATCTCCTTGTAAAATTCAGCCACTCCATTACTTCATTCTAGACATAGGCAGAGAACTGACACTCAAAGAATAGATGTTGACAGGTTTCAGTGTGAGCCTGGCATAGAACACATAGGTTAGTATTAAGGAGTCTCATTCTAAACAATCTATCCTGAGTTAGGAGCCTTGAATGAGAAACTAACCAAGTGATAAACGAGTGCTTTGGATAGTTTAATCCCTCCCACACAGTTTCAGTCCAAGGAACTTGAGTACCCGGATCATTTAAAAAGCTGTAAATGCGGGAGATTTGGATTTTTCCATTGATTTGGCAACTATTTATGATGTTAGATAGGTTGGTCATATTGCCAATCTTGTTTCTCACCATATCTCTAACTCTTAGGAGTTGTTTCCACATCCATGAATCTGTTGGATTAGCTTGGACTTGCCATATGTTAGACTGATATAGATAATTGCCATGGACCATCTAATCCAAAGTAAATCCTTTTTGAAATAAATCATCCACAGAAGTTTGAATGTTGTTGAAAGATTCCAGACCTCAGCTGAAAACAACCCCAATCCTCCTAGCCTCTTCTCTTGGCAAATATTAGTCCATGATACGAGATGAATTTTTTGATTCCATAGGAAAGATGAACATAGGCTATCAATTTTTTTCCAGGACTTTGAAAAGCAATATGAAGTTGCTTGTCCAAAAAATATGTACTCCTAGAATAACTAATTTGATAAGTTGGAGCCTTTCTGCATAAGACATGTAACTTCTCTTTTGCCAGTTAGAGAACTTATCTATAATCTTGTTTATTAATGGCGAGCAATCAAGACAAGATAATCTTTTCGAAATGAGAGGTAACCCTAAGTATCTCACTGGTAATGTTCCCTATGTGAAATTTAAATGTGCACATAATTGAGTTTTCAAATTTTCATCAATTCCTCCAAAATAAGTAGAGCATTTTGCCAGATTTTCCTGCAGACTAGACACATTGCAGAAATTTTGAAAGCAACTGAAAATTCTTGAAATGGAGTTCATGTCAGCTTTGGCAAACATGAGTAAGTCATCTGCAAAGATTAAGTGCGTGATCCCCAGCCTTGAGCACTTTGGATGAAATTTATATAAGCTATCATTGTTGAGTGTATTCAAGTTCCTTGACAAGTATTCTATCCCTAACACAAACAGATATGGAGAGAGAGGGACTCCTTGTCTTAGGCCCCTTGCCTCCTTGAAATAGCCATGTAAGGAGCCATTGAGAGATAAAGAGAACTTGGGAGTAGTAATACATTCAATTATCCATCTAACCATATTATTAGGGAACCCCAAACCTTCCAATATGAATTTGATAAAATCCCAATTAATGGTGTCAAAAGCTTTTCTCAGATCCACATTTAAAATAGCTCTTGGTGAGATTTGATTTCTACCATAGTGTTTGACAAGCTCGTGGGCCAAAAGAATGTTACTGGACATTAATCTCCCCTTGACGAATGCACTTTGTGATTCATTTATTAAACTTCCCAATACCTTCTGAATACGACTAGCTAAGATTTTCGTTATAACTTTATAGACTAAGTTACAACAAGATATAGGTCAGAAATCAGAAGCACTCTTGGGGTTTAAATTTTTTGGAATGAGAGTAATAGTAGTAGAGTTGAATGTACCTAGGAGTTTCCCAAAATTGAAGAACTCCTCAACTGCTAAGCATAGATCCTCACCAATGATTTCCCAAGCTGACTTAAAGAAAGTTGCATTGAAGCCATCAGGACCTAGAGCTTTTCCCACAGGCATGGAGAACATTGTCAACTTAATTTCCTCCCTAGAAACAGGCATACTCAGAGTGGTTTTGTGATTTGAGGTGAGAGTGGGACCATTAGCCAGTACTGCAGGATTAGGTTGTGCTGTAGGAGATGATGTACCCAAGAGTTTCTTGTAGTAATTAATAAACTCATCAATTATTTCTATCATTTCAGTAATTCTCTCCCCATTTTTTTGTAAAGAGACAGAACTCTATTATGATGCCTTTTATTCTTCATAATAGAATGGAACAATTGAGAACATTTGTCACCATGAAGACTCCAGCAATTGTTAGCTTTTTGTTTGTAGAAAGAAGTCTCACAGTTGAGTAATCTGATATACTTGGATAAACATTCTTTCTCTTTTGATATTAATATGGAATTGAAAGGTTCATCATTCAGTTGGCTCTGAGTATCAGCAAGTTCATCTTTAGCTCTTATAACTTGCTCGGATATGTTCATGAAATGCTTTTTGTTCAGGATCTTCAAAGCAGGCTTCAGACATTTAAGCTTTTGATAAAACTTGTACATGTTGTTGTAGGCGTTAAAAAAATGCTTACAGACATACAAGTACCACTCGAAACAACATGGAGGAACAATATACACATCGTCAGGCAACACAACGCAGCGCGGCAGGACAAGGTGCCGCGGCTAAGGCGCGGCAGTCCAGGGTGCCGCGGCCAAGGCGCGGCAGCCAATGGTGCCGCGGCCAAGGCGCGGCAGTCCAAGGTGCCGCGGCTAAGGCGCGGCAGCCTATGGTGTCGCGACTATTATGAGAGGTATTGTGACAGTTGTGAGGCAGTTATCCGATGATTTTTTTTGAAGTCCACGTGGCGGAATATCAGAAATAGAACGTGTGCTGACATGGACAAGCGGTTAAACCATGAAAAAAAAGTGGTTAAAAGTCGTGGGAGAGCGGTTTCAAGCACGATGGAACGTGCTGGTAACCGCCTCTTTGGCCGCGGCAGCCTATACTGCCGCGCCAATAGTCGCGACAGTGTAGACTGCAGCAGCCAAAGAGAAATTGCTTGGTCAGTTATTTTGCCCCCGTTTCAACTGTGGTGCCAAAGAGAAAGCATTCGGGCAGTTATTTTGCCCCTGTTTCAACTGTGGTGCACTGAGACCCCTATAAATACCTCCCTAAACACGAAGCAAAGGACAGAGAGCATTTTTGGAGCAGAAGAGACTTGAGTCTTTGGTGATTTTGAGAAAGAAAGAGAGAATTTTCACCCTTTGACAAGCATCATTTGGTGAATCCTAGAGATCTAAGCTCAGACTTGATCTTTGGAAGAACGAACATCTTACATCGATAAGATATTCGTTTTCAAATCTTTACTTCGATAAACGAAGGAGAGATCACTAGACAACCTCTCGATCTACAAATCGGTGGTCCACGAACTAAAGCGTTCCCGGCACAGGCAAAGTCCCACAAAAGCAGGAGTTGATAAACAATTTCTGTGTTATTTTCTCGAGAGTTGTATTTTCTTTTATTTTCATTGTAATTTCTTGTAAACACATCAAAGTTTAATGGAATCTACAATGGAAGCAACTTTCGCTGAAAACAATAGTAAGAGCAACTATAGAGGCAACTATGTTGTCGACAACTTTTATATTTCTATTATATATTTCTCCTTTTTCACAAATTCGTGGCCACTTCAATTCTTATTTTATGTCAACCAAATCCTCGCCATTTCCCTTAACGTTTGGATTTGGCCGTTCCGCATCTCCAGTATTGCGCGATAAACGCAGCACCGGAGGAATCTTAGCTATTCTACAAAGCATTGAGTAGACTAAGAGATAAAGAAGTCAAGGATTGAAGCCATTCACAGACCATTCTACGCAATTTCCTCAACAAAGAACTGGAGAAATTGCAGGGAAAGCCTATCATATCCAAAGTGTCCCAGACTCCTCTCTAAAAGAAATGATGAGTCTGAGATACTTTGGAGGGGGTATCTGTAGGCGTCAAAAATGCTTATAGACATTCAAACACCATGCAAGACAACATAGAAGAACGAAATACACGTCATCAGACAGCACTGTGGCGCTGCAGCCAATGGTGTCGCGGCTTAGGCGCGGCAATCCAAAGCGTCGTGGCTAAGGCGCAGCAGACCAAGGCGCCGCGGCTATAGCGCGGCAGACCAAGGCGCCGCGGCTATGGCGCGGCAGACCAAGGTGCCGCGGCTTAGGCGCGGCGGCCTATAGTGTCGCGGTTGTTATAAGAGGATGACGTGGCAGTTATAAGACAGTTATTTGATGATTTTTTGAAGTCCACGTGGCAGCATATCAAAGATAGAACGTGTGCTGACGTGGAAAAGCGGTTAAACCACGAAAAAGGTGGTTAAAGTTCGTGGGAGAGTAGTTTTGAGCGCGATGGAACGTGCTCATAACCGTCTCTTTGGCCGCGGCAGCCTATACTGCCGCGCCAATAGCCGCGGCAGTGTAGACTGCAGCGGCCAAAGAGAAAACGGCCAGTCAGTTATTTCGCCTCCGTTTCAACTGTGGTGCACTGAGAGCCCTATAAATACCTCCCTAGGCACGAATTAAAGGGACGGAGAGCAGATTGGAGCAGAAGAGGCTTGAGTCTTTGGTGATTTTGAGAAAGAAAGAGAGAATTTTCACCCTTTGACAAGCATCATTTGGTGAATCCTAGAGATCTAAGCTCAGACTTGATCTTTGGAAGAACGGACATCTTACATCGATAAGATATTCGTTTTCAAATCTTTACTTCGATAAACGAAGGAGAGATCCCTAAACAACCTCTCGATCTACGAATCGGTGGTCCACGAACTAAAGCGTTCCCGGCACAGGCAAAGTCCCACAAAAGCAGGAGTTGATAAACAATTTCTGTGTTATTTTCTCGAGAGTTGTATTTTCTTTTATTTTCATTGTAATTCTTTGTAAACGATCGAAGTTTTAATGGAATCTGCAATGGAAACGACTTTCGCTGAAAACAAACTGGCGACCACAAGCTGGCGACCACAGTGGGAGGCAACGGTCTCGCTGCCGAGACCGTCGTGTCGCAGCCGATCAAGATTCCAGTTGAATCCATGGTCGAATACGAATTCGACCAAACCAAGTTTGAGGAATATCTCTCATCATCATTTTCAAGATCTTCATTGTCTCGCAAATACAAGAGGATCTCATAATTGAGGAAGACCTACATGCCAAAGAAGGCACAAAATGAAGACTCTCTCCAGATTGTTGCTAAGGATTTTACTCGCAACACCTCTGCTCACAATGACTCTTATCTAGTTAAAGAGTCATCGAATCAAAGCCCACCGGTACTGACGAAGAGGGCTCGTCAGAGACAGCGTCAGCGCCGTGCTCGCCAAATAGCTAAGGCATTTGAACAAACCGACGGAGTTCGTTATTATGCGGACTTAGAGTCGAGGAAACAACAAGTGGTTTGTTCAACGCAACGACAAACTACTCACGTTTCTGCACAATTCACGACGGAGGAATGGACACTCGTCAAAAGGGCTCGTTCGACCCTCAAAGAACGTATACAAAAGCGTCGTGCAAACGCAGCTCATGCTCGTGCTCTCTTACAACAAAGACGAGAAAGAAACAAAAAAACGGTGGTCAAAGAACCACCGAAATTCTACCAAGTTTGGATTCCAAAAACTAGAGTTGTGCAAAATCAGCATTCGGAGCCCGTTAAGACTCCATACCCACAAGGGGGTGGTTCTAAACGTGCGACTCCCGACATAACCTTGGATCGTTCAAAGGCAACAATAAATTGTCCTGAGAATGCCAACAAGGTTTTACACCCCCAGAAGAAGACGCATTCACCAAATGATATCGTCATACCTGGGAGATCATACCAACAGACGATACGATTTTTTGGCAATCATACCAATGAATCGTATTATCAAATTGAGGTTGTGAATAATTTTCGAAAGAGAGTTATTCGAGAAATAAACTCTCGGTGTTCCTGTGCGCGACTCGTTAAAGCAAATTCCCATCTTGGTCAAACCTTTAAACAGTTAGGACCAAAGCCAAAATCCCCTCTCGATTCGTTCCATGAACGAGAGGTCCACAAATTGAACGATCAAACCTTTAAACAGTTAGGATCGTCTCAAATTCCCATCTTGGTCAAACCTTTAAACAGTTAGGACCAAAGCCAAAATCCCCTCTCGATTCGTTCCATGAACGAGAGGTCCACAAATTGAACGATCAAACCTTTAAACAGTTAGGATCGTCTCAAATTCCCATCTTGGTCAAACCTTTAAACAGTTAGGACCAAAGCCAAAATCCCCTCTCGATTCGTTCCATGAACGAGAGGTCCACAAATTGAACGATCAAACCTTTAAACAGTTAGGATCGTCTCAAATTCCCATCTTGGTCAAACCTTTAAACAGTTAGGACCAAAGCCAAAATCCCCTCTCGATTCGTTCCATGAACGAGAGGTCCACAAATTGAACGATCAAACCTTTAAACAGTTAGGATCGTCTCAAATTCCCATCTTGGTCAAACCTTTAAACAGTTAGGACCAAAGCCAAAATCCCCTCTCGATTCCTTCCATGAACGAGAGGTCCACAATCCACAAATTGAACGATCAAACCTTTAAACAGTTAGGATCGTCTTAAATTCCCATTTTGGTCAAACCTTTAAACAGTTAAGACCACAACCAAAATCTCCTCTCGATTCCTTCAATGAACGAGAGGCCCACAAATTGAACGATCAAACCTTCCTATGGTTAGAATCGTCTCAAAACTCCCACTTGGTCAAACCTTATTACAGTTAGGACCACAGCCAAAATCCCCTTTCGATTCGTTTTGCGAACGAAGGGTCCACTTTTGAATTGAGTAATCAAACCTTATGACAGTTAGGATTATTCAAACCAATCCAGATTCTCTAAGTGGAGATCCCACTTTGAGTTTCTTTACTCCAGGAGATAGAATATAAAATTCTTCCTCTCCGATTCTGGGTTTATCTCTACCAACAAACAAGAGACCAGGAGATAGAATATAAAATTCTTCCTCTCCATCATCGGGTTCATCTCTACCAACAAACAAGAGACCAGGAGATAGAATATAAAACTCTTCCTCTCCATCATCGGGTTCATCTCTACCAACAAACAAGAGACCAGGAGATAGAATATAAAATTCTTCCTCTCCATCATCGGGTTCATCTCTACCAACAAACAAGAGACCAGAATACTCCAATAGGTATACGAGTCTAAACTATTTCCCTAATCTCAACAGGAAGTTTCTGGAGAATATTACTCAAAATATTCTTAAGAATAACCTGATTACCTCCCAACGGGTATATGAGGTTACACTATTTCCCGAACACTCCAATAGAGCATATGAGTATAAACTATTTCTTAAGTTCTTCAACAACAGTTCTGATTCAAGACTTCGACAACGGCCACGCGATAAACGGGGGTATCTGTAGGCGTCAAAAATGCTTATAGACATTCAAACACCATGCAAGACAACATAGAAGAACGAAATACACGTCATCAGACAGCACTGTGGCGCTGCAGCCAATGGTGTCGCGGCTTAGGCGCGGCAATCCAAAGCGTCGTGGCTAAGGCGCAGCAGACCAAGGCGCCGCGGCTATAGCGCGGCAGACCAAGGCGCCGCGGCTATGGCGCGGCAGACCAAGGTGCCGCGGCTTAGGCGCGGCGGCCTATAGTGTCGCGGTTGTTATAAGAGGATGACGTGGCAGTTATAAGACAGTTATTTGATGATTTTTTGAAGTCCACGTGGCAGCATATCAAAGATAGAACGTGTGCTGACGTGGAAAAGCGGTTAAACCACGAAAAAGGTGGTTAAAGTTCGTGGGAGAGTAGTTTTGAGCGCGATGGAACGTGCTCATAACCGTCTCTTTGGCCGCGGCAGCCTATACTGCCGCGCCAATAGCCGCGGCAGTATAGACTGCAGCGGCCAAAGAGAAATTATTCGGGCAGTTATTTTGCCCCTGTTTCAACTGTGGTGCACTGAGACCCCTATAAATACCTCCCTAAACACGAAGCAAAGGACAGAGAGCATTTTTGGAGCAGAAGAGACTTGAGTCTTTGGTGATTTTGAGAAAGAAAGAGAGAATTTTCACCCTTTGACAAGCATCATTTGGTGAATCCTAGAGATCTAAGCTCAGACTTGATCTTTGGAAGAACGAACATCTTACATCGATAAGACATTCGTTTTCAAATCTTTACTTCGATAAACGAAGGAGAGATCCCTAAACAACCTCTCGATCTACGAATCGGTGGTCCACGAACTAAAGCGTTCCCGGCACAGGCAAAGTCCCACAAAAACAGGAGTTGATAAACAATTTCTGTGTTATTTTCTCGAGAGTTGTATTTTCTTTTATTTTCATTGTAATTCTTTGTAAACGATCGAAGTTTTAATGGAATCTGCATTGGAAACGACTTTCGCTGAAAACAGTTGTAACTTCTGAAAGATTGATCGCAGATCATTTTCTCGGTTTGAATGAAATCAGGATGTTTAATCCACATATCAAAAAATTTAAAGGGCCTTTTTCCTTGAAAATCTTCATCTCCAATAGCTAGGAGAGCTGGGGAATGATCAGAGCAACTTGGTAGAAGAAATTCAACTTGGCTTGAGGTGTAGTTATTGATCCAATCATCATTGACCAGTATTCTATCCAATCTAGACCATATTCTGGTGTCAGCATCTTGTTTATTACACCATGTGAAGAAACAACCTGTTGATCTGAGATGTTGTAGTTGACTAGAGAAAACCAAGTTCTAGAAATCACTGATATCTGAATCTAAAGTTTGTGCACCTCCTATCTTCTCTTCACTGCCCAGGATAGCATTGAAATCACCTGCTACTAACCAAGGCCCATTCACATGGTTTTTAAAAGATAGAATATCCTCCCATAAAATTCTCCTACCTTCCATTTGATTAAAAGTATAGATGACTGTAATATAACTCGATAATCTTCCATCTTTTGATTCAACAAAGCAGTTTACATATTGCTCAGAGGAATTCAAGTATTGAACTGAAAGAAGATCACTATTCCAGAGAATCCAAATTCTAGCATTGTTTTCTTGATGCACATTTGAAATTCCCACCCAATCTTTAGTTGCTTTTTTAGAAATCAACTGTAACTTATTGCTAGGTACCTTAGTTTCTAATAAAGCAATTAGAGAAAGATTATACTTGCTGATAAAATACTTTACTATTATATGTTTAGAGGATTTGTTAAATCCTCTAATATTCCAAAATGCTAATTGCATTAAAAAGATAAGCCACCATATGTTTAGAGGATTTGTTAAATCCTCTAATATTCCAAAATGCTAATTGCATTAAAAAGATAAGCCACCCCTTTCAAAGGGGTCTAGACTATGCATCTAATATTCCAAAATGCTAATTGCATTAAAAAGATAAGCCACCCCTTTCAAAGGGGTCTAGACTATGCATTTGATGATCCAATGAAGAGAAAAGAGATGCTTGGAAAAATAATGTACCTGTTGCATCTTTAGCATTTAGATTGACTCTTCTTATAGTTTTCCCTCTGGTTACACTAGAAAAAACCAGTAGAATTGACAATTGGAGAAAAAAATTGTGGAACATTAACCAACTTAGAGCCAGTTTGGCTGATATGCACTTTGTGTGCATGTTTTCCAGAAACCTGCACATTTCCAGAAACCTGCACTTTATCAGCTGGATTGGTAAATTTTCCCAAATCTCTTTCATTCTGAGCTTGATGTGCAGATATAGAAACCCCAGTCACTTTCTCCCCAGATTTACTACCTGCAACATCTCTAGAGGGTGTATTCTTATTGACAATAAAAGCAGTGTCACTTTTTTGTGCTCAAGTATCAGACTTCTTGTTAACAGGTAACCATTCTTTTCTAAATTTTTACCTCTTACAGTAATCAATTGTATGACCAATACTTTTACAAGAAGTGCACCAACTGAGCTTAAGCTCATAAATCACTTTTTGTGAAACATTTATCATCAGGCCCTTTTATAGTGAGCAGATCAGGCAAGGGCTCTTTAAGTGGTAAATTCACCTCCACTAACACTCTGGCATAAGTCAATCTTTCCCTTTTTGCTGTACATTTATCTATGATTATCGGATTACCAATTAGACTTGCAATCTTACTTATTCCTATAGGAGTCCATAAATTCAGGTTCAAGTTTAGGAGTTGCACCCACATAGGATATCAAACATCCCGTAATTTCTCTATATTAATATCCACATTCCATGGCTTTAAAGCTAATGGCCTAGAACCAAAAAACCATTGACCACCTACTAGGACTTCATTCATAAGATTTTCAGAGGGAAAATCAAATAGAAAAACACTCTGTTTGATCATGAGAACTTGTGGAATAGAGATTTTGCTCTAGATTTTTATTCACATATGCTTCCATAGATTTAAATCCCACATATAGTCCTATGACATATCCTACCAAAGCATGTTTCCATAGATTTTCACCCTCCTTCCATTCCTCATTAGAAAACTCAACAACATTAGGCTGAGAAGATGGAACAAAATTGAGATTTAGACCATTGCCAATCTTTCTGTTATTTGCAAATAAGTTAGCAAAATATTTCACATTATCAGAATTTTCAGATTCATTATTTCCATATCCATCATCATTAATCTTGATTTCTTGAGTTGAGATTTCACCCTCTCTCTTCTCCACCTCGAGTATCCTCAAGCAAGATTGGATTTACATTCTCAATACTATCATTCTTGGATTGTTCCACTTCAGAATTTTTAGAAATTATCTCATTACGAGGAAAATTTCTAAAGAATTCAGATTCAAGAACCTCTTCTACTTCATCTGACCAGAGGTTAGAGATTGAGGAATTACCTAGCTGTCGAGGAATCAGAACACCAGATTGAAGCTGAGGCAACTGAGGATCTGATAGCGGATTTGATCAGGCAAGAATTTCCTCTATTAACACTTTCTTCTTCGCTCCCTTCGGTCCCGTACTTTCCATCACCATTGAGCTCAAAGAAGCCCCAGAATCATCAATATCAATGGATAGAGAAGGATAAACGAACATAGAATCCCTTAGCTCTGCATTTGAGACTCTCCTGCTTGCACTCTTCTTCTTCTTCTTCATTCAATCAAGGCAGGGGCGCACAATAGCAAACAGATCGCCTGCTATCGTACACCGAGCAGACCGCCAAATTTTAACTTGGCTACAGTTACATCCACATAATTAAACTTTGTTGCACAACACACACACACACACAGATACATACACACACACACACACACACACGCACACACACACACACATACACACACAAACACACACACACACACAAATACACACACACACACACACAAATATATATATATATATATATATATATATATATATATATATATATATAGTATAAGCTGAGGAGAGAGAGAGGAGAGTAGAGAGAGAGAGAGAGAGAGAGAGAGGAGAGAGAGAGTATGCTTGGTACCCCAGACAAAATTATGGCTTGGTAAATGAGGTGAATAACTCCTCCACTCATTCAATAGTTAAGTAATATTCGCATACACCCTCACCCATGTGAATGTGGTCCCCTATTTCAAGGGGGGGGGGGGGGGGGGGGGGGGGGGGGGGGGGGGGGGGGGGGGGGAGTGTGAGGGGATTGTGTCACCTCACTGCAAGCATACAATTTGTGTTTGGTGAACATGACCCATATTTTCATATATATTTATAATTATATATTATATATATTTATATGATATATCTATATATATATATATATATATATTACATATATATATAGGAAAACTCTTGTCAACTTAAGTGGACCGAGTGCTCGGTCCACCAAAGTTTTAACCATTGGATCGTGAATCTTGATAGAGATCTTGATCAAAATAAAGATACCCATTTATTACATAAGGGTATAATTGGAAATTAACAAAATAAGCAAGTAATGATCCTCTCCCTCCACGTTTTTAGGCAGCAGATAGAAAGAAACAAAAGAAACCCAAATTTAATTAATATGGAGATTAAAATAATAAGAGACCTAAGTTTTGAATTCACGGTGATTGCCTAACCCTAATTATTTTTCTTAGGGGAAAAAAGAGGTAAAAAGAGGATCAATTGCTATTCATATCATTCTTATCTACGGCAACATATAAAGAAGCAAAATACTATTGTTTGTTTTCCTGTGAAGGGAAGCAATGATGGGAAGAGGATATAGGAGGTGTTGGTAACGATGTTGGATTGGAGCACTTGCAATTGAACCTTTTTTATCTCTTTTTTCTCCTAAGAAAAATAATTAGGGTTAGGCAATAACCATGAATTCGGAACTTGGGTCTATTATTATTTTAATCTCCATATTAATTAAGTTTGGGTTTTTTTTTGTTTCTTTCTATCTATTGCTTAAAAACGTGGGGGGGAGAAGATCATTAATTACTTATTTTACTAATTTCAATTATACCCTTTGGTAATAAATGAGTATCTTTATTTTGATCAAGATCTCTATCAATATTCACGATCCATCGTTTAAAATCTTTGATGGACCGAGCACTCAGTTCACTTAAGTTTACAAGAGTTTTCCTCTGATCTCCTGCCGCGCTCTCTCTCGACTCTCTCTGCTCTCTAGTACTACATATAATATAGTAATAGTATAGCTATGAACTAACCTAGTACGATAACCGTAATATATACTATATACTTATTAACTAAGTTACGTACTAGTATACGTATATATACTACTAAGTACGGTACTAGTACGTAGGTATACATATATCAAGGTAACTATATATATCATACAATATACTAATACATATATAATACCTATAGACTACTATATATGATACCGTATATAGACGTGCAGAAAAATAGAGAGAAGCTGGCAGCTCTTTCCCTTGAGCTGATAGGTCCATGACACCGCCTGGGCCCTCTACTAAGTCAGCACGGTGTACGGGGTTCAACATGTCATACACTTGCAGCCTTCACGGGGAGAAGAGCTGTCAGGTCTCTTCTGCCAACATCCTCTCTCTGCTCCTCTCTCTCCTCCTCTATAACTATATAATACTATAATATATATATATATCATATACTAAAGTAAAATATAGTATATATATAGAATACCTACTATAGATACTATCGTTAGTATAATAGTATATATATTATCATTATTATATATAGAAGGTTGTTCCTGTAAGAAATAACGCTTGCGGGCCTAAAATCACATGATTGAGCTACATTGTGTGATGATGCGTTCGGTTGAACTTGATCTATATACTTCTGAAACCCCAACACACCAAGTTTGGTGAACCCGTCATCGTTTGCACCTCCTTTATCCACTGTGTAATCAATTTTAACGGTTTTGATAATAATAAAACTTTTCACCATGGCCTCGACACGAGGGTCAAACAACGACTGAGGTGTCACCCTAAACTTGGTGTGTTGGGGTGTGTAGAAGTATGTATACTCAACTTCAACAGAGCAGATCATCCACACATATGTAGTCATAATCATTGTGATTTTAAGGCCACGTCCTTAGATTGGTTATCTACAGATGTCACCTTAAGGAACACTCTCCCTATGATATACGTACTATAACTAACTAACTATAATCAGTAGTATGTATCTAAGGCGTCACCGTTAGGAACATTTCGTCCTATATATCCTATACTATACTAGATATACTGACAAATTATTATACTAGTATATATACCTACTACATAATATAATCATACTATATAAGCATAACATAGATATTATATAGTACTTTAATTATTGACATATATACGGTATACGTATATATATATAAGCATACTATCATAGTATAAGCATAGTGTCAGTAACATATATATATGATATAGAATAATATACATATATATATATTATATACTACATATATATAATACTAGACTATTAAGTTTTAGCCATATATATTATTATATATACTATATATATACGGTATAATATATCATATATATGTATATATACTAATCATAGAGAGTATATACATTATATATAGGGAGAAATGTTCCTAAGGTGACATCTTAGATAACCATCTAAGGACGTGGCCTAAAATCACATGATTGAGCTACATTGTGGATAATCTCCTCCGTTGAACTTGATCTACATATTCTAAAACCACAACACACCAAGTTTGGGGCTGAACTCGTCGTCATTTGACCCTTTATCCACTTGTATTAATTTTAACGATTTCAGATGAATAGAACTTTTCACATGGCTCGACAGAAGGTCAAACGACGATAGGTTCACCCTAAACTTGGTGTGTTGGGATTTTAGAATATGTAGATCAAATTCAACGTAGCGGATCATCCACAATATAGCTCAATCATGCGATTTTAGGCCGCGTCCTTAGATGATTATCTAAGGCGTCACATTAGGAACACTTTTCCTATAAGTTTACTACTTAATTTAAAGTCATATTATAACTAAAATGATTGTTAGTTAATTAATTATACAAGTTCTAAGCATGTGCTCACATGGATCGATCTAATTTCTTTTGTTTTATATCTTTTGTTTGTATATATTGGTTTTCATCTCAATTTGATGTTTTTATTGAATTTTGCCAAAATTCCTTCTTTTTTTTGTAATTTTATATTTTTAGGGAATGTTTGAAACTTTCATATTTTTAAATAGTTAATTTATAGTTTTCAAATCTTAAGGAATTATTTTTATTTTACAAATTGTATATAGAGTTGTTTATAAATTTAGACATTCCGGGATGGTTTGCAATTTTTGAATTTTCTTTGAGGTTGTCTGTAATTTTCATATTTTAACAGTCTAAAATTTTTAGAATCCGAGAGAGTTGTTTATGACTATTGAATTTTAAAGGGAGTTATTTATAACTTTTTGTTCTTTAGAGATGTTTGTAATTTTTAGATTTTAAAGATATTTTTTTATTTTCAAATCTAAAAATACTTTTTGTGATGTTTAGATTTTTCAAGGTCTTTTTATATTTTCTTAGATTTTTCAAGGGAGTTTTGAAATTTTTGACTTTTCAAGAGGTTATTTATATTTTTAAGATGTTTATGTGATTATTTTATAATATTTTTACTTTTCAAGAGATTGTTTGTAGTTTCTATATTTTAATGTGTTATTTTGCAATTTTTAGATTTTTAGTGGATTGTTGATAATTTTTTGTGGGTGTATTTTTTTTATTTTAGGGCTTTTGTGTAATTTTATGAACTTTTGTAGGAAAAAATTGTTTTTATCCTTCTTTGGCCTTGAGGATAGTTTTGTCCTAAATAATGGGGTAACACCATTATGAGACTTAAGTGCAAAAATTCAAAATAATTTTGCCTTTTTCAAAATTTTCAATTTTTGTGAGTTAATAAGTTTTTTAAAATTCTTTTACGGTTTGTTGCAAAACATCAATATATACTGCAAGTTTAGTTTAATTGCCCAAAAAATTATGAAAATAGATGGATAGGTTTTGCAATACATGACAAATTTTGTAATAATCGATATTTTGAGGATATGAGATATTGCCAATTTTTTATGATAATACGTTCATCTTTGAAAATTAGAGATCCCCCAACCCCTCAACGATAGGTATCTCTCAAAATTCTCTAATCTTTCACACTTTTCACCAAACACCCCCTACGTCATTTCAAAATATAAAACAAATGAAATATACTTTTGAAAATCAACTAATTTAATTGCAAAGAAACTCCTAACTAGTAAAGAAAATATTTTTAATTTACAGTACTTTTTCCCTCTTTCTTCTATCCTAAAAAAATCAAAGTAATTTTTTAATGATTGATGGGTATTTTGATCTTTTCTTTATCACTTTTTTGTCATAAAACTAATAATGTTATTTTTTGGGGCATAAAAGTGAGAATAGTTCATTGGGGGTAGGGGGTTATCCCAAGTTAAAACAATTGAGAGGGGTTTTCTAAAATTAACCCATGATTTTATGTAGAGAGGCTTTTTACATGAGATTTTTTCTTTAATTTCTATATTTAAATATATAATTATTAGATTTTTTAATTATGGATAGTTATATCCTAATAAGGATTATAAAATATTTGATTATTAGAATTTTTTAATTATGAATGTATTTGATTTGATGAGAATTCCTAGATGAATACAAGATTAGGTATCCACATGTTATTTTCTGATAGGATAAAAAACATGTGGATATTTATGATATGACACATGTTAACTTTCTTTGACATTATAATATAGTTAAGAATAGATTTTTGGAGAGAAAATAGATTTTTGAGAAAAAAGAAACTTGTTTTATTTATTGTATTAAACTGCTTAAATACAAGAGTAAGAGGAGAGGTTCTAGAATCCTAATCAATGTGGGACTATACCCCAATACTACTATATCTAACACCCTTCGTCAAAATCGTTGTTGGTAGAGAACCGTGAGTTTGGATAAGATGAGTAAAATTTGCATAGATTGTTGTTGGCATGGCTTGGCGAGAGGTGGTTGATTTAGAGCACATCGGTGGCTGGAATTACAAGCGGCGAGATCATGTTATTGCAGTGGTGATCGACAGTCATGCAGTGTGCAAGAGAGTGGACCTACAGTCACGAGAGAAGCCACGTTGTCTGGACATCGCGAGTAGTGAGGTATGACGTTGTAGCGGTGGTCGATAATCACACATGATGGTCTTGAGAGGGCGGACCTGTGATCGCGAGAGAAGGCACGGTGATTGGATCTTGCAAGCATCGATGAGTGGAAAGCACTTGGCTGGAGAGAGCTTGGCTAGAGACTGGTCAAGGAGGGAGAAATCTTGCTAAGGCAATTCGTTGAAAACCTTAAGTGCATGCGATGAATCAGATGAACAGTAACCCATTGATGAACAGTGCCGTTTGGCAAAGCGGTGAGGTTAGGACTAGGGTCCCGTTGTGTGCCGAGGTTTAGCGGATAAACAATAACACCCCGAATGAACAGTATCGTTAGGCAAAGCGGCGAGGTTACAACTAGGGTTTTTCTGTGAGTGGAGGTTGTGAGCTTGGGGCGATGCATCAAGGTTGAATTTGGTATCGAGGCCGTCGAGGGGAAGCATGGAGTTTTCGGCAAAACCCCCTTAGCAGCTTAATGAAGAGGACGAAGAAAGAGGTCTCTCTGAGATCAAAAGGATGACTTTGATACCATGTTAAGAATAGAACTTTGAGGAAGAGAAGAGACTTTTGAGAAAAAAGAGACTTGTTTTATTCATTGTATTGAACTGCTTCACTACAAGAGTAAGAGGAGAGGTTCTAGAATCCCAATCGATGTGAGACTATAATAAAGGAAAACAGATACCCCAGTACTACTATATCTAACAAATATGACATGTGTCAATTTTCTATGCTTTTAGGTATTCCACTAATTTCTCTTTATATATGAAGGAGTGATTATTTAGGGGTGGTCTTTACTTTTCAACTCTGATATCTTTGGCATTTTTTAAGGAATATTAGGGATGCATTAAAGCGTACGTGATATTTTTTCACATTTCATTTTTATATGTATAGTTTCAATAAAAAAACACCTAAATTACTTTAAAATGTACCACTTTCACTGATCTTTCATTTTTCACTTCCACACGAACAAAACTACTTGGGGAACATTTTTTTCTCTACTCCAAACTGTGCCCTTGGACCATCTAGCATGTCTACTTTGTGTCCTTGTATGGTGTAGTTCTCATCAACCAAGCCGCCTTCAGATTAGGGACAATCCTACAAGTAATCAATATGATTGATTAGGGATAATCCTACAAGTAATCAATATGCTTAAAAACATGATCAAAACATATATTTCAAGGCTCTCATGTAAAGGGACTACTAGCTAGCCTACCTTTGTTATCACTCTCACTTTAGGATAACCTTTTTTTTAGTATGTTTAAGATTCTTTTAAAGTAGCATATTATATGGTATCACTTACCACCATCTAAGGATCTTAGGTAGCCACCTTAATTAAGGTTTTTCCCATTAGAGATCACCAGGGTGGTCGAATGGATTTGCTTCTTACTAAATAATCTCTTGTTTAGAATTACCCTGCTTGTTCTCTTGTAATTGGATGGATTTGATGTAGGCTGGGTAATTCTTAAAAAAGGACGTTGAATCCCTCTGTTCCTAGCTAAAGGTTTTCTTGAAAAGGGTTGAGGCTCTCTGAAGGAGTCTCCTAATTAAGTTTTCCGTTGCCAAAATAAGACATTATGTATGTGATAGATATAAATTAACTTTATCACATCCAAAGAGATGAGAACCAATCTTTTTAAAAAAAAATTAAGGTACCGCTCTCATAAAGGTTCGAAAAGCAACCTCACACTGCGGCCACTAATCTTTAGGTTAACATAAATAATTAAGTTGACAGAGAAAAGTTGATCAATAGTTTAAGCCAGCCAACTTGGAACCCCATAAAATACTTCACAAAAGGATAGGTGCGACACTTATTGATCCATAAAAGAAGGGCGGGTTTAATTAAAGAAGGGATCAATAAAATATTATTGGATCCTTGCGTAATAAATAACCCTACGTTCACAATCACGCACCACAACCATTAGCGAATAGATTCGATTAAGATGGGAAATGTATAATACGATATAATAATTTAATAATAAAAGAAAAAGTACAAGGAAATTTTAGACACTCCAGGCATCAAGACCTGCTTTAGGTGATTGATGAGGATGGCATTGTCGCATTATCTAGCCTTATTAATTAATTAGCAACATGATTTGCGTTCGTGATGCCAATGAATAAACCTAGTCCGTCATCAACAAAGAAAAAAAAAAAAAAAAAAATTAGAGGAGGAGCTAGTTACCTATGACTAGTCTAGCTAGCTCTTGCACATGACGCGCTCCTTTTTTTCCCTGCTCACCATCGTATGGAACTAAATTATAACCCATAAAACAAATCGCTTGATGTTTATCCTGAGTAGAGCACACTGAGGTTTTTTCCCCCCTTCAATGACTGGGTACAATTAGAATTATTAACGGTGTTTTGTTTCAACTAATTGATTCTCCAAAGGAACAAGTCCAGACTTGAATCCCTAGCTATAGCATAACTCACTAGCTAGGAATGTCAAGAGATCAAATACTTATAGGCAACTTACCTGCACAGGTTGCCATGTTTTCAGGAAAAACTATATTTCACCATGGCGAAATGTCTTTGGGTATTATATGGTTCGCTGACGTGTCATATAACAGTCGCACCAATTTGCTGTCTGAGGAAAAAGAACAATACAGCCGATGTATTTTGTCTTGTATATATACGCAATTCATTCAACCCTTCACGCGCAATCCTACGTCCCATCTTTAGGATTCATTCACCTAGCTCCAACCAGTGTCCAGCGAGCAATGAGAGAGAGAGAGAGAGAGCCCATCAATCAAAATATTCTGTTACTGGCGCACGTGCATCTTACGGATACACGGATTTCGATAGGGGCTTGCATGTGCCTTTGCATTCCCGTTCCCTTTGAATGCTGTTTTCGCGCACGCTCCATGTGAACTAAAAGCGCCATCCGAGCGTGTAAGCGATCGAGGAGCTGAAGGTCCCCCCACCTTTGATACTGTTGCTCCAAAATTTCCCTTCATCAGACTCAGATTTGATGGATAAAACTACCCAAAGCACAGAGGTAAGCGTAATTTCTTTCAATTAAGTAACTAATTAAGTACTAATATATGCGAGTCCCATTTCTCTGGCGAGCGTCCTAGCTAGTTAGAGGTCCGAAATATGTACTGAAATTTGATCTTCCTCTTCTAAAGGACAAAAGATGATTGTGCTTTACGTACTAGAAATCTCAGAGTCATTGAAGAGCCTAAATTCCTTGCTATTATGTAGAATTGCCCTGCAGGAAATTTATTTTTCGAAATAGTTCCTTTTACAGTAACATATAATACACCACATATAACGATGCATCTAGTTAGCCAAAATGAATGCGCACGTATGATAATTATGAATGCCTTATTACAAAGATGCGCTTGTTGTCATGGAGCACAAGGTCTCCGCGCAAGTAGCTATCATGACCATCTCAACGCCTTGCAAACTCATCAACCGACTCACAGAGCACCAATTAATTAGTTTGATTGGTCGAGTGTAGTTTATTGACAGCTGATCGTATCCGTTCTTTCTTTCTTTCTTTCTATTTTTTTTGGGCCCCTTGCTCAATAGAAAAAAAGTATCTTTTCTCATTCACCAAACGGGAAATAAATGTACATCAAGATAACTCAGTTGAACTGAGAAACAACTCAACATTAACCAAAATACTAAATACAAGTTACACGCCCAGACAGGCTTACAAGCTCATCAGCCAATTCCAACAGTTAACATGCTTAGGGGAGTTTAACACAATCATTATCAAATCTATCTTGATATTCTTCACAATTTGCTCCACAGTTTTAGATTGCTGCACAAAAATCCTTCTATTTCTTTCACTCCGAATGGCATAGACAGTAAGCGCAAGGACCATTCTCTTCATTTGATGCTTGAAACCATTCCCTTTCAATCTCCACATACAACCAACCTGATGAGGATATTCCAATCACACGACCTCCATCCAAACTGTATCCAATCCATAACACTTCCATAGTTTCCATAGAATACGTACAAGAAAGGAAAAGATTTGAATGGCTTTCAGCTGCATTGTCATCGCATAGAACACAACAGTTTGTATCTAGCATCCCAATACTACACAATCTACCTTGAGTTAGGAGTTTACCTTGAATTGCTAGCCAAAGTATGATAGAATGTTTAGGATAATTGAGAGCACCCCAAACAATTTTGTGCTATGGAACAGAGCGGGAAATAAGGGTAAACATCTGATATAGAGCAAAAAGTTGTACTTCGTCACATGAATAACATATCTGAAGGTTTCAAATAAGGTTATCTACTCCATCGCAGTGCATAATAGTTTGATCCCTAACTCTTAGAATTTGCTTCTACATTCAAGAGTCTTCAATTCTCATGTTAAATACTCCACAGTTAAGGCATTCTTTAGATATGTGCCATGCACCCACTTGATCCAAAGAAGCTCTTTGTTAAGATGGATATACCAAAGAAGCCACAGCGAAGCAATAAAACTCCAGATTTTAGCTAGATATATATACCAAAGAAGCCTCAGCACAGCAGTAAAATTCTAGATTTTAGCTAACTAAATTCCCAAGCCACCATGTTTATGATCACAACAAACATTCTCCCATGAGACTAAAGCCATTTTGCAAAAATAAGAAGTTTTGGCCTGAAGAAATTTCCTACACAATTCATCAATCTTTTCAAGTAATCCCTTAGGTAAGGAATAGTTATTTGTCCAATAGACTTGGACCCCCATAATAACACTTTTTATTAGTTGAAGCCTCCCTGCATGGGATAACTTTTGTGGAGTAACCAGGACTAAAGTTGATTGGAAATCTTTGTGAGAAGAGGGCTACTATCTATAAAAGATAATCTCTTTGCTGACTAATGGCACCCCAAGGTATCTAATTGGTAGTGAAACTTTTGAAAAACCTAGTGAAGCCAAAATATCACTCTTTATAAGAGTAGGAGTAACCCCAAAAGAGATTGATCTTTTGGCAGCATTAGCCTCAAGACCTAAAACTTCATGGAAGTTAATCAATGCTTGATAATGCTTACATAATGATTGATAATCCCCTCTACCAAACATTAGTAGTTCATTTGCAAAGATCAAATAGTTGAGTTTAAATCTAGCACATTTTGGGTGATACTTAAATTTTTTATCGCCATTCAACATATTAAGTCTTCTGGAAAGATATTCCATTGCAATCACAGATAGATAAGAGGAGAGGGGATCACCTTGCCTTAATCATCTCTAACCCTTAAAATACCCATGAAGTGTGTCATTCAAAGAAATAGAGAATTTAGTAGAGGAGACACATGCCATAATCCAATTTATCAATTTGGTAGAAAAACCCTATGCAGTTAACATAGTCTGCAAGAAATCCTAGTTGAATGCGTCAAAATCCTTCTTGATAACAATGTTGAGCATAACTCTTGGATAGATTGACTTCCTATCATAGCATTTGAGAAGATCATGTCCTACCAGAATGTTATTAGTGATCAGTCTTCCTTGAACAAATGCACATTGAGCTTCATTAATCAAATACCCCATCAATGGCTGGATTCTTAATGTTAGAATATTTAGAAATTGCTTTGTAAAGACAATTGCAATATGCAATAGGTCTAAATCAGCAGCATACTTAGGGCATGGAGTTTTAGGTACAAGAGATAAAGATGTAGGGTTAAGCTTAATTACCTAAAAGCTTGTCATTCTTTAAAAAAATTTCCACAGCAAAATATATGTCACCTCGTACAATTGGCCATGGTGATTTGAAAAAAAGAAGCGCTCGACACATCTGCCCCAGGAGCTTTATGATCTGCTATAGAGAAGACTACTTGATTTCTTCCTTAGTGACAAAAGTTTCTAGCATTTTTACTTGCCTTTGAGATAAACAAGGGCCACTTCTAATAATATTCATATTAGAAGTGTTAACTAAAACTATAGTGCCAATAAGTCCTTTGTAGAAAGAGATCAATTCATTAATAATAGCATCATGTTTAGTAAGCCTTTCACCACTTGAATTATAGTGCACCAACAGCTTATTATGATGTATTCTATTTTTCATGGCAGAATGGAATAAACTTGAACTTCTGTCCCCATACAGGATCCATAATATCCTAGCTTTTTTGTTGAAATATGGTTCATGATTGACCAGTTGATTATACTCTGGCAAATATTGCTTCTCTTTGTTGATAAGCGCGATCATTTTGCAAACTGATTTGAATACTTTCCAATTCATGTGTTCATCTCAAAACTTGCTCGCTTATATTACCAGAATGTTTCTAGTTGAATGATTTTTATGCACTTTTGAGCATTTTCATTTTAGAACAAATAGAGAACATTTTGTATCCCTCAACTGTTAGTCTAAGTGTGTAGACCCAAAGCTGCAATCGAAAAGACGAAGAAAATAGTCAGAAGACTGTGCGGTCGACCGCAGTGGCAGAGCCGGTCGACCGCGTGCACTGCAGGAGACTGAGAAGAAGTTTTCGCTCTGGTCGGTCGACCGGCGTGGCCGCTGCGGTCGACCGCAAATGTGCACAGGACCCTGTAAACAGATTTTTCTCTGGCCGGTCGACCGGCCTTGGCACGGCGGTCGACCGCGAATCGCCCAGACAGTTTCCTGATCTGTTTAGGAATATGTTTCAATCAGGATTCTATATATACCCCAAACGATTTTAGGGTTTGTACTACATCAAAAAGAGAGCTTTTTGACTGCAAAGAGAGAGAGAATCTCAGAGAGATTTACCCCTTGTTTGAGAGCTTGTATTTTCTTCTTCAATTAATAGAAAGATTGTGTGGTGTGGCTCCCGAGGACGTAGGCACGTTGCCGAACCTCGTTAAATCTGTGTGTTCGTCTCTTTTACTGTTTTTTACAAGGTTAGATCTTTATTTATGGTTTATTCCTACTTTCCTACTTTCAACACAAGGTCCGGAAGGGCAAGGGTTCGATTGATTGTTTCGAATCCCCAACAACTGGTATCAGAGCTTCGTTCAGCAATTTGTGTGAAAGCCATGGCAGAGGAAAGCAAATCAAAGATTGAGAAGTTTGACGGATCGGATTTCGCCTACTGGAAGTCACAGATGGAGGACTATCTGTACCAGAAGGACTTGTATCGCCCGTTGATGGGCAAGGAAAAGGGAAAGAAGAAAGAGGAGTCAGATGGTGATTGGGAGGTACTGGATAGGAAGGCTCTAGGGCAAATCCGCTCCGTGGACATCACGTTTGATGACGAAGTGCAAGCCCTATTGATTCTATCGCAGTTGCCGGATAGTTGGGCAGGTTGTGTGACAGCAATCAACAATTTGGCGGGGAAAGAGAAGTTGAAGCTGAATGAGGTTGTTAGCATGATTCTATCCGAGGAGGTTAGAAGGAAATCGTCCGAATCAGAAGGTTCAGGTTCAGCCCTAAGTTTCGAGCAGAGAGGCAGAAGCCAGAAGAAAGGGAACCAGAACAGGAATCGGTCGAAATCAGTGAAGAAGAGGCCGAACTCGAAGGTTAGGTCTATCAAAGGGAAGTGTTGGAACTGCGGCCAGGAGGGCCATATGTCTTTGGTCTGTAAAGCACCAAAGAAGGATGCGGGTGAGCAGGAGGCTCATATCGTGCAGGATGCCTTGATCCTTGCTATGGATAGCGATTCTGATTCTTGGGTCATCGACTCAGGAGCTTCTTTCCACGCCACTGCTAATAGGAAACTACTTCAGAACTATGTAGCAGGGGACTTTGGTAAAGTATACTTGGGGGACAATGAACCTTGCAATATTGTTGGAAAGGGCGACGTTCAGATACAGATAAAGGGCTCTAAGTGGAACTTGAAGAACGTGAGACACGTGCCGAAGCTGAAGAGGAATCTTGTTTCGGTGGGACAGCTTGGAGCAGAAGGCTACGTTTCGACATTCACCGGGGATTCGTGGAGAATCTCCAACGGTACGATGATTGTTGCCCGAGGCAATAAAACATGAACTCTCTACCTCACTTCTCATGCGAGTGACACCCTCGCAATTGCAGCTGGGAAGGAGAGTACAGATCTGTGGCACAATAGGCTGGGGCACATGAGCGAGAAGGGGATGAAAATTCTACATTCACAAGGAAAGCTAACCGGGATCGACACCGTGGAAGTCGGGGTTTGTGAAGACTGCATCTTTGGGAAGCAAAAGAGGGTTAGTTTCCAGAAGGGTGGAAGGCCACCTAAGGCTCAGAAGCTAGAGTTGATTCATACAGATGTATGGGGTCCAGCCAGTGTGTCTTCTTTTGGCGGTTCGAGATACTACGTCACCTTTATCGACGATCACTCGAGGAAGGTGTGGGTTTACTTCATGAAGCACAAGTCAGAGGTGTTCGAGATCTTCAAGAAGTGGAAGGCCATGGTCGAGAACGAGACAAATCTGAAGGTGAAGTGCTTGAGATCAGATAATGGTGGAGAATACGAGCTGGAGGAGTTCAAGAGGTTCTGTGCTACGAATGGGATTCGCTTAGAGAGGACTACTCCAGGGACGCCGCAGCAGAACGGCATTGCAGAGAGGATGAACAGGACCTTGACAGAGCGTGCGCGGAGCATGCGATTACATGCAGGTCTGCCTAAGACATTTTGGGCGGATGCGGTACATACGGCAGCTTACCTTATTAATCACAGACCATCAGTTCCATTAGATTTTGGGATTCCAGAGGAGGTTTGGAGTGGAAAGAAGATAAATCTCTCACACTTGCGGGTATTTGGTTGCGTGGCTTATGTTCATATCAGTGATCATGTCAGGGACAAGCTAGAAGCTAAGTCACAGAAGTGCACATTCATTGGATACGGCATTGATGAGTTCGGGTATCGCCTTTGGGATGAGAAGAACAGGAAGATCATCAGGAGCCGGGATGTGATATTCAATGAGGAGGTGATGTACAAGGACAGGGACAATGCCAAGGATAGCCAAAGCAGTGGGAGCAGCACTACGGATACAGGTGGATCCGAGTACATGGATATAGAGGAACTTCCAGATAGGGGTCAGTTCTGACCGTAGAACGGAGGAGACTACAGGTGCAGAAGCTACTACCCAGGGCGTGGAGCCTAGGAGGTCATCTAGGGTACCCAAACCAAATCCCAAATACCTCTCGTCACTTGATTATCTACTCTTAACAGATAGCGGAGAGCCGGAGTGTTATGAAGAGGCAGTGCAAGTGAGTGAATCTCAGCAGTGGGAGCATGCGATGCAGGAGGAGATGGATTCTCTACTCACTAATGAGACATGGGAGTTGGCCCAGCTACCTGCGCAGAAGAAAGCATTGCACAACAAATGGGTCTACCGGGTCAAGCAGGAGAGTGATGGAAGCAAGATATTCAAGGCCAGATTAGTAGTGAAAGGGTTTCAACAGCGGGAAGGAGTGGACTACACGGAGATATTTTTTCCTGTTGTGAAACTCACAACCATCAGAGTGGTGTTGAGTTTGGTAGCTGCAGAAGACCTCTTCCTTGAGCAGTTAGATGTGAAGACTGCCTTTCTTCATGGTGACTTGGATGAAGAAATCTACATGAAGCAGCCTGTTGGCTTCATTGAAGAAGGAAAGGAAGAGATGGTGTGCAAGCTCAAGAAGAGCTTATATGGTTTGAAACAGGCTCCGAGACAGTGGTATAAGAAGTTTGATAACTTCATGCAGAACAATGGCTACAGAAGATGCAATTCGGATCATTGCTGTTATTTCAAAAGGTTCGAGTCCAGCTTCATTATTTTGTTATTATATGTTGATGACATGTTGGTAGCAGGACCGTGTTTAGAAGAGATAAACAGTTTGAAGAGGCAGCTAGCAAAGGAATTTGCAATGAAGGATCTGGGTGCAGCGAAGCAGATTCTAGGGATGCGAATCAGTAGGGATGAAGCTGAAGGGACATTGAGTTTGAGCCAAGCTGAATACATTGAGAAGGTACTTCAGAGGTTCAACATGCAGAATGCTAAAGTTGTTAGCACACCCCTTGGAAGTCAGTTCAAGTTATCTGAGGAGCAATCGCCTAAGACAGATGCAGATAGAGAGCATATGAGCAGGGTGCCATATTCTTCAGCCATTGGGAGTCTCATGTACGCGATGGTATGCACGAGGCCGGACATCGCCCATGCAGTGGGAGTTGTGAGCAGATTTGCAAGCAATCCAGGAAAGCAGCATTGGGAGGCCGTAAAGTGGATAATGCGGTACTTGAGGGGAACAACGAACAAGCCACTATGTTTCAGGAGGAAGGAGTTGGTGCTGCAGGGATACGTGGATGCGGACTTCGCCGGTGATCATGATACGAGGCGAAGCACCACGGGGTATGTTTATACCTTAGCGTCGACAGCAGTGAGCTGGGTCTCACGTCTGCAGAAGATTGTGACTTTGTCTACAACCGAGGCTGAGTATGTCGCGGTGACTGAAGCAAGCAAGGAGATGATCTGGTTGAACGGGTGCTTGGAAGAGTTGGATCTGAAGCAAGGGAGAGGAGTTCTTTATTGTGATAGCCAGAGCGCTATACATCTTGCCAAGAATCCAGTATATCATGCCAGAACGAAGCACATCGACGTTAAATACCATTTTATACGCTCGCTGATCGAGGATGGAAAGTTGCATTTAATGAAGATTTTGGGGAGTCAAAATCCGGCGGACATGTTGACCAGGCAGTCACCATTGAGAAACTGGAGTTGTGCGCAACTTCAGTTGGCCTTCACGAGTAGAAGACGATGGCGGAGCCACACTACGAGGATCGGCGCGATCGTCGGGACGTTGATTGAAGAAAGAATTTTTCGAGGGAAAGGATACATGCGAAGAAGGGGAGAGTTCGGGTGAGCTCGTTGATGACGCTTTGGTCTCCAAGTGGGAGATTGTTAGTCTAAGTGTGTAGACCCAAAGCTGCAATCGAAAAGACAAAGAAAACAGTCAGAAGACTGTGCGGTCGACCGCAGTGGCAGAGCCGGTCGACCGCGTGCACTGCAGGAGATTGAGAAGAAGTTTTCGCTCTGGTCGGTCGACCGGCGTGGCCGCTGCGGTTGACCGCAAATGTGCACAGGACCCTGTAAACAGATTTTTCTCTGACCGGTCGACCGGCCTTGGCACGGTGGTCGACCGCGAATCGCCCAGACAGTTTCCTGATCTGTTTAGGAATCTGTTTCAATCATGATTCTATATATACCCCAAACGATTTTAGGGTTTGTACTACATCAAAAAGAGAGCTTTTTGACTGCAAAGAGAGAGAGAATCTCAGAGAGATTTACCCCTTGTTTGAGAGCTTGTATTTTCTTCTTCAATTAATAGAAAGATTGTGTGGTGTGGCTCCTGAGGACGTAGGCACGTTGCCGAACCTCGTTAAATCTGTGTGTTCGTCTCTTTTACTGTTTTTTATAAGGTTAGATCTTTATTTGTGGTTTATTCCTACTTTCCTACTTTCAACACAAGGTCCGGAAGGGCAAGGGTTCGATTGATTGTTTCGAATCCCCAACATCAACAACAGTTCCCTAAGTATATGCAACAATAGACATATAATCAAGGTGAGTTGTCCACATTTTAAAAAACCTAAATTCTTTCTACCATGAGTTATGTCTTTAAAAATAGAAATCAAAGTAGGAGAATGATCAGAAAATCAGGGAGATAAGAATTCTACCTGACTAGATGTAAAGCAATGAATCCAAGCATCATTCACAAGAGCCCTATCCCATCTACTCAAAACTCTGGTATCAGCCCCCCTATTTGTTAGTTCAGGTATAAAAAGCAATCAATTGATTTCAAATGAGTGAGGAAATAATTATCAATAATAAACTCTTGAATATCAGAAGTGTTTGCAACAGTAAATGTAGAACCACCAAACTTTTCATCACTGGAGATCATAGCATTAAAATCTCCACATAGAAACCATGGAGAGTTGCCAATAGTAGCTTTGAAAGCAGTAAGACCCCTACACATTTCCTTCATTCCATCAATATGGTTAAAACTATAGATAGAAGGAATAGAGCAAGAAACCCTTCCATCAAGAAAATGTACAACACAAGTAATATATTGAGTAGTAGTCTCAAGAACATGCACATCAAGGATATTAGGATCCCAAAGAATCCATACCCTACTATTCCCAGCAACATTCCCATTAGAAATCTAATTACCTCATCGACCAAATTTCTTGTAAAAATTTGTCATGTTGTTTTCAATGACTTTTGCTTCTATAAGAGCCAAAAAAGAGATATCATACAATTTTATAAAAAGCTTAATCTGATGATGTTTTCTGGGTTTAGTAAAACCCTTGAGATTCCAAAAAGCAATGTTCATAGAGTAAGAACCGCCCCCCACCCCTCTCCCCCTAAAAAATCAATATTAGAGGGATCAAGAACACTTTTCTCATGAATCAGAGAGAAGAATTTGTTACATTACACACAAGAGACCTCAGTTAAAGCAGATCTTCTATTTTTGTATATCACTTGAGTCCAAGTAGAATTGAGAATATTTGTCAAGCCTATAGCTGATTAAGGACCCCTTTTAGTTGTAGTTTTAGCAAAATTTTGTGATTTCTAAAGTATTCATTTGCAGCACTAAACTAGCATGAAAATCCTTTTATAGCTGAAGAGTGACTGAATTAGTTTCTGTGCCCTATTGAGCACTCCTTTCTAAAAGATTTTATGTATTTGATTTCTCATTGGTTGGAGTAAAAAGCATGATTATGAGGAAAATCTGCATCAGCCATTTTAATAGGAACCCATCTTTTTAAAATTGTTTATCTTCTACAATGTGTGTCATCATGTCCAACTAAGTTGTAATAAGAACATCAACATGGCTTTAATTCATACACAATTCTTTGATTGTAACATCTACCCCAAACCATTGTGTTGTAATATGATCAAGCAGAGAAGATGTAAGAGGCAAATGAACCTCAACAAGTACAGGGGCAAATGCCAATCTCTGCCTAGTAGCAGTAAGTTACAATTAGCTTGCCTATGATGCTAACAACTTCACTAATTCCAATTGCCTCCGCAAGTTTAATCTCAAGCTAGGAAGCTAAATCCACATAGGGTATATGAACTCTTGAGATTTGTTCAATGTTCCCATCTATAGACCAAGACCTTAAAACAAGTGGCCTAGATCCAAAAAAAAAAAAAACCATGGTCTTTCCTCAAGAACATCATTCAACTGAGCTTCAAATTTAAATTGAAATAGGAGCAAGCTAAGTTTCACAAGAGAAATAGATGACAGTGCAATAATACTCATAGCTTGGCAACATGAGTTTTCATTGATTTAAAGCTTATATTTAAACAAATAATATGATGCACTAGTGAAGCTTTTCACAAACCTTCACCTTCTTTCCACTTCTCAGCAGAGAATGACATAGTACTAGAAAGATTAGAAAGAACAAAATTCAAATGCAACCCATTGCTAGATTTTCTGCTAACAAATTAACCTGTGGCATTTCAAGAGCAAGCTTAGTAGTAATAGGATCCCTAACATTTTTTGCAAAAGAGGATAATCGAACTACATTAGCATTTTTATCTATGGAGGAAGCAACAAATCCAGTTCCAATCTCATCTTCAATAATAACAGTCGAGGATTCAATTCCTTTACAGTTCCGATTACTTTGATAAAAATTATTAGCATTAGAGGATTCCAATCCATATTTCACTTGTGAGTTTCTAGCGCTAACACTAAAAAGAACAGTAAATCTAGAGTTAGTTGATTCTTTACTCATTAAAGATTGAGGCACGTGTGGAATTTCTTCTTCAAAGTCAAAGTCATCAGCTCAAGAAATCCTATAAGTGGAATCTAAAGAAGAGGGAGACTTACAAAGTTTCCGCACTTGAATCTCTAAAGGCATAGGAAAGCGTTGAGCAAGACGAAGATCCCCTTGAGGGGTAGATGCAGCAAGGATATCTTCCATCATCATCATCATCATCTTCTTCTAGTTTGGAAGAGCCTTTTCCTATAGATCTCTTCTTTTTCCCCATGAATTTACGGTAGATGCCTATATTAGCAAGCTGGAGATTGCATGAGTTCTTGCTGTACTATAGTGGTTAATTAGTTATTTTTAATATATATTACCTAAATTCTCTAATGTCAAAATAGAGTTACCTCCCCGTTATATGTACTTGACATTTAGGTGTCATATAATGTCAACACATTGCAGATAAATTTCCTGATATTTCAATGTGTAGTCATGCACCTTCTCTCTTATTGGAATACTGGAATTAAAACAGTGGCGGATTTACATGGTGCACGGGGTGTGCAGCTACACACCTAGATTTCTTATTTCTATCATTATACCCTTGTAGAATTTATATTTTGTTCCACAAATTTTATAGAGTTTGCACTTTTAAGAAAAGTGAGAACTTCATCTGTTATCTTTTTGGATTCGCCGATGGCCGATCCTAGGTCCCCACAAAAGCGACTCAAAACCTAGGTCACTAGTGATTCTCTCGTTGCCACAATGACTTTCCCATTGCTGTGCCATCGACCCAATTGCATCTAGCCTTCCAACCTCCTCTTACTCCTTTTCTATTCCTCCGGTTGCTGGCACCCTATAGAAAAATTTTATCGATCTCAATAATTACATTTTTATTATTTGGTACATAGATATAACTATCACACACCCTTCTAAGAATTTTTTTTTCAGATCTGCCACCGAGTTGAATGTTGACTGTATATAGTACTAATTAAACGTTGTATAAGCCTACACTACAAATGGTAATTCTTCATCTTGCAGAACCTGCTATCCCAATCAAGACACAAAAAGCAATATAGATTAGATGATCTTGTGTTAGGGATAAAAAAATAATGTAGCACAAGCATAATCAAAAGAGATACCTATTCGTTCTTGTACGAACAAAATGACGCAACCCTACAAAACCCTAGAAATAGAAAATTTTTTGAAATAATAATTACCAGTCTAAAACCCTACATGAATTCATTCCCCTTATATATGGTACAAAACAATGAAAAAGTACCAAACTATCATTTTCTAAAGCTAAGAGAAATCTTTACATTAAAAAACTTCCTATAAAAACTAGAAAACTAAAAGGAAATCCAAATTTTCATGCACCATTGAGCCTGAAGATGAATATGTTTGAACTCGAATATTATTTGCAACGGATACTTATTTCTATGTGTAGATAACTTCATAAGCTTTCCAAAAATATATAATAATAAAGATTCTATTAACTGAGTCAAAAGATATGATCCGACAAAGTTTGATCTCAAAATCTATCTGAAAATAGTCTTTTTGCATCATTTGTGCCGCGATCCAATTTCACCCAAAAAACATCGATTGATTTGTAGTTGATCCCACTATGTTGCGGCAACACCTCACAACTTGTAAGACACCAAAAAAAAATCTTCTTTCCATATTGGATCTCAAAACTTCTCAATATGGTTCAACCAATCTAAAAATTCATCAATATCAAGATTACCCAAAAGATAAAGAATATCCTTACCTCTTGTGCGATAATCTTTCATATCTAAATACTCATTGCCTTGATTTTCACAATGAGCACAAACATCATCCCTATGGGTCAATTACCAGGAACATCCTGGGCACACACATTGTCATTGACTTCATTTCAGTTCCCTCTGTGTTATGCGCAGCGGAATCGAAATCACAAACAAGATAGGAGAACAAATCACAACCAAAACAAGCACCACACAAGCAAGACACCAAATTTACGTGGTTCGACAATGTGCCTACGTCTATGGGTCAAGGAGGGGATAGATTTCATTAATAAAGAGAGAGAGAGAGAGAGAGAGAGAGAGAGAGAGAGAGAGAGAGAGAGAGAGAGAGAGAGAGATGTTGGCCTCTTTGTTTTGATGATGTTTAACAAACAACTTACGACTAATGTTGTTTGTCTAGTGTTTATGTTTTCGTATTTATTCTAGGCAAACAACGTGTTAGAGGATGGATGGAATAGCGCTTCAACGATGATATCAAATGGAGGTTGGCGGAATTGTGGAGTGAAGCAATGTTATTAAAAGTTAAAGATTCAAGTTCAAGCTTCATCCGTAAGATTACCAAGAAGAGCTTATTGAAGACCAATCAAGCTTGGGTAAATTAGTTTAGGGCTTATATTATGTGTGTTAATACTTCAAGCTCAATATCACACACACACGTTTGGTTTGGTTTATCGTCGTTTTGGATTATAGACTTAACGACATTATTTTATATCTTTTATCAAGTTTATAAATCTATTGGAAAGTTTTCAAAACTTTGTTTAAACTCATTTTGTCAAGATCAAGCTTTTACAAGTCCATACTTATGTGATTTTGTAAAATAATGAGATTCCATAATTGGGAAATGCAAATTGGAAAATTATTTTTTGTAACATGTTCAAAATCACATTTGCAAACATTTCCCAAAGTTTCATCAAGTTTGAAATTGATTTGTTATGTTTAATTGAATTTACAAAATCATGTTTTTCGTTCGTGCATGTTCGTGCATGTTTTACAAAACAGATGAGTTTTTATAAATGGGAAGTGATATTTAAGAAATTATTTCTTTGACATGTTTATCTACATGTTTAGAAACTTCCCTCAAAATTTTACTATTTTTGGAGTTGATTTACTATGCCCAATTGATTTTACAAAATCGTGTATGTCAGCAGATTTTCAAAAACTGTATATCTGTGTTCAAACATTTATTTTTCTCAACTGGGAAATTGTTTTTCATAATTCTTTCTCTAACATGTTATTCTACATGTCTATAACCTTTTCACAAAATTTCATAATTTTTGGAGCTGATTTACTATTTTTAATTGATTTTAAAAATCTGATACACAGTGCTACAGTACCCGTGGCGGTCGACCACCAAACTCTCTGAAAGTTACTCAGCTTTGCATATGCCTCGCGGTCGACCGCCGTGCTGTCTTTTCCATCCTAACAGCTATTTTCTTGCAGCCATTGGTTGGGGCTTTTTGATCTTTTGTTTGGGGTTTTTGGTTGAGGTCTTGGGAGGCTATAAATACCCCCATTGACCTCAGTTCTTACATCTATCAAAGAAGTTTTTAAACAAATTTTAAAAGAGTTTAAGTGTTGGTTTTAAGTTTGGTTTAAAGGCTGTTTGGTTTGTTTTTACAAAGAGGAGCTTACATCAGTTGTTGAGGAGTTCATCTTCAACATTTCATCATCCTCTCTTTGTATTTATAGAGAAGTTTTCTAACTCATTTCTCTAGCAATTTTATTATTGATTTTCATATTCTTATTATTGCTAGTTTGCTATTTGAGTTAGATTTGATTTCACTCATTGTTTACACACACCCACATTGAGCTTATTGTATTTTCATACATAGTATATTTGGGTTAGTGAGAGTTGTAACAATTGAGTGTGAGCTTTCATTGTGTTCTCATCCATATTGGAGAACAAACATTTGTTGTATTTGTGCTTATTATGAGATACACTTTGTAATACACTTGTACACCGAGAGGAGTGTGTGGTGAGAGTCGGGGATTGTCCCAAGAAGAGTGGCGTCGGTTGACGAACCTAGGGAGAGGTTGTAACCGAGCACTTGAGGGAGACACGGCTAGGTCCAACACTTGTGAGGGTGTAGAGTGGGTTTCCGGGAGTGGGGAGCGGAGACGTAGGACGGAAGGTCCAAACTCCGTGATCATATTGCTTGTTTGAGTTTGGCTTAGCACACTTATATTTGTTCATCTTTATAGCCTTTCTCTCATTGTTTATTTCATCCACTATATCATTTGTTTATGTTACCCTTGTGTTTGCATATCCTTGCATATATCATATAGTATACCTCTTTGCTAGGATATATCACCTTGTGTATATTGCATATTCTTGCACTTAACTCTTTGTATATCTATCTTGCAAGAATATATTTATTAATTAGTTTTAATTGGCATAAAATCGGATTAGATTAGCATAAGACCCTAATCACCCCCCCCTCTAGGGTCTAACAATTGGTATCAGAGCTTGGTGCTCTTTGATTTAAGGTCTAATCGCCTTGAGTTAAAGATCCAAGTTATTTTTTTGTGCTAATCTTGTTTTGATTGCATTTGTATCTTGTTTGCATATTTTTTTATAAATTATGGATATGAATGATGCATCTTGTTTAGGCTATGATTCTAGTATTGCTCCTAAATTTAATGTTTTTCCTTATGCTCAATGGTGTTTTAGATTCAAAATATTTGTTCAATCTAAAAATATCAATTTATGGGAAGTCATTAATTATGCTTATATTGTGCCCACATTGAAGAAATCCAAGTGGAATAAAAATGATAAAATATTATTTATTATGAACAAGCTCTTGTTAGAATTCTTACATAATGCATTTGATTCATCTTTGTCTAACAAGTTTGTTCATTTTGATAGTGCTTACACCTTATGGAAACTTATTGAAGCACATTAAGGGGACTTGGAGGTGATCCGACAAGCTTTGGAGGATCCCGCTTCAAGTTCAAAAGGAACGACATGCACACGCGCACTAGGCGATAGCCCTAGTGAGGTTTGCGAGTTCGAAACTATTAATGAATTACCTAATGATAAACTTGCTTGTGCTAGTGAAAAATTATTGCATGCCTTTAACAAATTTCAAAATAATTTTATTAATTTAAAAAGCAAGCATGAAGATTTAAAATCCGATCATGAGAAGTTAGCTTCCAAATTTGATATCATTTCTCAAGAAAGTATTGCTCTTCAAGAAAACAATGATATGTTAAATTTGGAAAATAAAAATTTGAAATTGGATATTGCTAACTTGACTCATGACAAAAATAATGCTATGTTAGAAGTAGAGAACATACAAAATGATACTGCTTCCTTTATAAATGACTATTTATGTTCTACTTCTAAAAATGCATATGTGCCTAAAAATGATGATTTGAATCTTATGAATAATCGCATTTCATCTTTAGATTCAACTTTAAAAATATGCTTTGATAATTATAAGAGGCTTATGGATATGTGTGTCAAGTCTAAGAAATCATTCACTAATCATGCACACATATATATCAAAGTTTACAAGTGCTCTATTTGCGGCCGTAAAGGCCATCTAGCTAAATTTTGCTATGATGCACACAAATATAAAAATGTCAATGCTCCTTGTGCATCTCATGTAGCTTCTTCATCACATGTACACACACATGCACCCATTGTTCATCATAAGCATGCTCATGTGTATAGATGTGATCATTGTGGTCGTTTTGGTCATTTGGCCGAATATTATTTTGATTTGAAAAGGAAATCTCATTTGCCAAATGCTTCTAGTAGACCACATGCTTTTAAATGTGATGTTTATGGTAGGTTTGGACATCTTGCTAAATTTTGTTTTGATATACAAAAAACTTCTAAGTTGCAATATGTTCCAAATAGACCATTGTTTAAGAATGTTTCTCATTTGCAAAATAATTTTAAAAGAAAATCTTTATTTGCAAATGATTCCCGTACATGAGCTAATGGTCCACAAAAACAAATGGATCTCTTTCATTACACAAATTGCAATCGGAATGGTCATTTGAGTGATTATTGCTTTGACCGTGGTAGTGCACTAAATGCGCCCAAATGGGTTCATAACCGAAAAACTTTGAGCTTTAATGATAGGGGTCATGTCCCTAAATCTTTTGGTACCAAGAGTTGTTGGGTACCAAAACAAATTTAAATTTTAAACCAAGAATTTTAGTACTTTTACTTTTTCCTTTTCTTGGGTTTGAAAATTATATCTTAAAATCTTTTGATTATGAAAACAAATTTTTAATTGATCAAATCTTTTGTTTTCATGATTATTTGTTTTGATTTTGATAAGAGGTTTGTGTTCATATAACCCTCCGGATTTGTTGGGTGTTTATTCCAAAATCTTGTTTACCAGATGCTAAAATATTTATATGGGTTGATACTAGCTCAATAGCTAGATATAATTACCTCTCTTGAGTTTTGAAAACCAATGATGATTTGGTTTTATGTTCTTATATGGTTTACTTGCGATTTATGATTTCATTGGTTGATTTGTTTTCATTTGAAAACTTTTTACATGAATTTCATGTCTTCCTTCTTGTGATTTCATAAATCTTTTTTATACATGATTTTTATGTTTTTTGATATAAGACAATATGTTCATCTTGATATATTTATATATGTTCTCATTATCTCTTGAATGTGAATGATTTTAAGCATATCTTTTACTTATGCTTGCTCACATATTTGCCATGATCTTTTATTTCATATTCCATATGGCATTTTGATCGGGGAAATAATCCCTATATTTGTTTTATACTCACCCATGCTCATATGTAGGGGGAGCTTTCGTTCTCTTTCATCTATATGGTTTTCCCCTTTTTGATGTTGTCAAAGGGGGAGAAATATTATGAGTAAATTCTTTTTTGTTTATATGCATGATAATTATAATATCGTATATTCATTTCCTTTTATGCATATATCCTTTTTATAAATTGTTTGTCATCATCAAAATGGGGGAGATTGTTGGCCTCTTTGTTTTGATGATGTTTAACAAACAACTTACGATTAATGTTGTTTGTCTAGTGTTTGTGTTTTCGTATTTATTCTAGGCAAACAACGTGTTGGAGGATGGATGGAATAACGCTTCAACAATGATATCAAATAGAGGTTGGCGGAATTGTAGAGTGAAGCAACGTTATTAAAAGTTAAAGATTCAAGTTCAAGCTTCATCCGTAAGATTACCAAGAAGAGCTTATTGAAGACCAATCAAGCTTGGGTAAATTAGTTTAGGGCTTATATTATGTGTGTTAATACTTCAAGCTCAATATCACACACACACGTTTGGTTTGGTTTAACATCGTTTTGGATTATAGACTTAACGACATTATTTTATATCTTTTATCAAGTTTATAAATCTATTGGAAAGTTTTCAAAACTTTGTTTAAACTCATTTTGTCAAGATCAAGCTTTTACAAGTCCATACTTATGTGATTTTGAAAAATAATGAGATTCCACAATTGGGAAATGTAAATTGGAAAATTCTTTTTTGTAACATGTTCAAAATCACATTTGCAAACATTTCCCAAAGTTTCATCAAGTTTAAAATTGATTTGTTACGTTTAATTAAATTTACAAAATCATGTTTTTCGTTCGTGCATGTTCGTGTATGTTTTACAAAACAGATGAGTTTTCATAAATGGGAAGTGATATCCAATAAATTCTTTCTTTGACATGTTTATCTACATGTTTAGAAACTTCTCTCAAAATTTTACTATTTTTGGAGTTGATTTACTATGCCCAATTGATTTTACAAAATCGTGTATGTTAGCAGATTTTTAGAAACTGTATATCTATGTTCAAATATTTATTTTTCTCAACTGGGAAATGGTTTTTCAGAAATTCTTTCTCTAACATGTCATTCTACATGTCTAAAACCTTTACACAAAATTTTATAATTTTTGGAGCTGATTTACTATTTTTAATTGATTTTACAAAGCTAATATATAGTGCTACAGTACCCGCGGTCGACCGCCACGGTCGACCGCCAAACTCTCTGGAAGTTACTCAGCTTTGCATATGCCTCGCGGTTGACCGCGAGAACGTCACGATCGACCGCCACGTTGTATTTTCCATCCTAACGGCTATTTTCTTGTAGCCGTTGTTTGAGGTTTTTTGGTCTTTTGTTTGGGGTTTTTGGTTGAGGTCTTGGGAGGCTATAAATACCGCCATTGACCTCAGTTCTTACATCTATCAAAGAAGTTTTTAAACAAGTTTTAAAAGAGTTTAAGTGTTGGTTTTAAGTTTGGTTTAAAGGCTGTTTGGTTTGTTTTTACAAAGAGGATCTTACATCAGTTGTTGAGGAGTTCATCTTCAACATTTCATCATCCTCTCTTTGTATTTACAGAGAAGTTTTCTAACTCTTTCTCTAGCAATTTTATTATTGATTTTCATATTCTTATTATTGCTAGTTTGCTATTTGAGTTAGATTTGATTTCACTCATTGTTTACACACACCCACATTGAGCTTATTGTATTTTCATACATTGTATATTTGGGTTGGTGAGAGTTGTAACAATTGTGTGTGAGCTTTTATTGTGTTCTCATCCATATCGGAGGACAATTATTTATTGTATTTGTGCTTATTGTGAGATATACTTTGTAATACACTTGTACACTGAGAGGAGTGTGTGGTGAGAGTCGGGGATCGTCCCAAGAGGAGTGGCGTCGGTTGACGAACCTAGGGAGAGGTTGTAACCGAGCACTTGAGGGAGACACGGCTAGGTCCAACACTTGTGAGGTGTAGAGTGGATTTGCAATAGTGTGAGTTGTAGAGTTTTCGGTTAGCTAGAAAACCGAGTGTGTAGAAGTTCCAGCTTCCAAACCGGATTGTGATAGTGGATTTCTCCCCGGGAGTGGGGAGCGGAGACGTAGGACGGAAGGTCCGAATTCTGTGATCATATTGCTTGTTTGAGTTTGGCTTAGCACACTTATATTTGTTCATCATTATAGCCTTTCTCTCATTGTTTATTTCATCCACTATATCATTTGTTTATGTTACCCTTGTGTTTGCATATCCTTGCATATATCATATAGTATACCTCTTTGCTAGGATATATCACCTTGTGTATATTGCATATTCTTGCACTTAACTCTTTGTATATCTATCTTGTAAGAATATATTTGTTAATTAGTTTTAATTGGCATAAAATCGGATTAGATTAGCATAAGACCCTAATCACCCCCCTCTAATGTCTAACAAGAGAGAGTGTGTAACTAGAGATTACAATCACTCAATAATCTTACAAATATAACCCTAAACCAACCACTCTCAAGTCTCTTACAAACTCTCCCTCAAAAGTGCTCAAAACTATCTCAATTATCTAATTAAAATCTCCCTCAAACCCTAGAAACACCGTATTCCTATTTATATAAACACTCAATCCAAATCTGCCCAGAAAGACATGTTAGAACAGTAAAAATCAACCCTGTATCGGTCAACCGCACAAGTGTGACCAGTCGACCGACCCGAACAAGGTTTCAGACCCTGTGTTGTCCACAAAATCGATCGACCGGCCTATGCCGTTCGATCGACTGGCCTATGTCGTTCGGTCGACCGACCCGTAACCAAACTGAAGCTACTTCCTCAATTCAAATTTGCTGATTTCTACCGTGGTTTCAACAATTCTCCACCTCGATGAAGTTTTCACAAAATTGAGTCGACCTCGATACCAACCATGCCACTTGTTGTGTTCAGTACGAAGTGGACTCAATCCACAATAACAGACTCAATCCACAACAAGTTGGGAACCCAAATGAGAACTTTAACAATCTCCACCGTGTCGGTATCAACTCATCAAACTGGCTGCATCAAACTGACTTCCTATGTATCGTCTTTCCCAAGGAATCAAGCCTCACGTAGTTCACCCAATGGCCTCCAAAGACCCTCAACAACGAAGAATGGTCAACAACTCCAAACAATGATCAAATTTTATCCCAGTGACAATTTTGGTCAACATATCTACTGGATTGTCCTTTATGTGGATTTTCTCTAGTTTAATGTCTCCATCATCCAAGACATTTTGCACAAAATGGAACCTGACATCAATGTGCTTTGTTCGGGCATGATACACCTAGTTCTTTGCCAAATAGATAGCTGACATGCTATCATATTTTACCGTGATGGTATCTTGTACAGTCCGCAAGTCATCTAATAACCCGTGCAACCACAAATCTTCCTTCAGTGCTTCAGTCAATGCCATATACTCTACCTCCGTAATGGAAAGAGCCACTATAGAATGAAGTGTACATCTCCAACACACCAGTGCTCCTGCTAGTGTAAACATATATCCCGTAGTAGACCAACGCTTGTTAAGATCCCCAGCATAATCTGAATCCACATATCCAATACAATCCTGCCCATTTGTCCCATTCTTCTCAAACACCAAACCAACATCCACGGTACCTTTGATATACTGTAGGATCCACTTCACTGCCTCCCAATGACCCTTCCCAGGGTTATGCATATACCTAGACATCATGCTCATGGTCTGTGACAAATCTGGCATTGTACACACCATTGCATACATCAAGCTACCCACAGCATTGGCATATAGAACTTTGGACATCTATTCACGATCCTCAACTGAAACAGGTGACATCTTAGCTGATAGCTTAAAGTGGGGAGTTAATGGATTACTCACCGCCTTGGTATTGCTATCAAAACTGAATTTATTTTGCATCTTTTGCAAGTAGCTCCTCTGTGTCAACTTTAACCTTCCCTTCATCCTATCTCTCAATTTTCATACCCAATATCTTCTTTGCTTCTCTAAGGTCCTTCATCTCAAATTCGGATGAAAACTCCTTTTTCAACTTCCTAATAGTTGAAGAATTCCTGGAAGCAATGAGCATATCATCAACATATAACAGCATATAAATATGCTCAAAATTTTGTAGCTTGTGCATGTACACACACGGGTCATATAGGCTCCTCGTGTACCGTTGGCCAAACATAAAATTGTCAAATCTTTTGTACCATTGTTGCGATGATTGTTTCAATCTATAAAGAGATTTCTTTTGTTTACATACCAAATTATCCTTGCCTGCAGCTTTAAAACCCATCGGTTGTGACATATAGATCTCCTCTTCTAAATCTCCATATAGAACGGCTGTTTTTACATCCATTTGGACCAAATCTAAATCCAGCTGTATCACCAACGCCAATAATATTCTTATCGAAGAATGCTTTATAACAAGTGAGAATACCTCGTTGTAATTTATGCCCTCAAGTTAGACATACTCTTTGGCAACCAATCTAGCTTTGTATAGAATATCCCCATTAGAAGATCCTTCTTTCTTTGTATACACCCACTTGCATCCAATTGCTTTCTTGCTCTTTGGTAGTTTTGCAAGTTGTCAAGTGTTATTTTTATGAAGAGACTGCATCTCCTCCTCCATAGTTTTCCTCCACCTAATTGAATCAGAGCCTAACTCTGCTTTCTTATTTTTAGAAGGAAGTAAATCATCAATGACCTCAACAGACAAAGCATATGCAATCATCACATTATCATACCTAGTTGGCCGACGAATATTTCTTCTTGGTCTATTAACTGCAATGGACTCCTGAACATGATCCTGTTCCTGAATCCCAACATCCACTGTATCCTCCACCTGCCCATCTGTCTTATCATCTCCTCCTAGTGTCACCTCTGTAGGAGCCTTAATAGATATAGTCTTATCTGAAGTCTGTGGAGTCACATCATCCTTCACCTCCTGCGATACCCCATTAGTCTAGCCTTCCTCCACCTGTTGATCATCCTGAGGCCTTATCGTGTGAGTCTCACCAAAAGTGACATCTCTGGTAACGATCATCTTTTTGTCTTGTGGATCCCAAAACTTGAAGACTTTAACTCCATCTCTGAAACCTACAAAGACTGCTTTTCTTGCCCTCGGATTTAATTTCCTATCATTCACATGATGGTAGGTTGGACACCCAAATATTCAAATCACATCATAATCATTAGCCACAGTACCAGATCATACCTCCATAGGAGTCTTTCCATGTATCGTAGTGCACGATAACCTATTCACGAGATGGCTTGCATAAACCAATGCTTCGGTCCAAAATGATCTAGCTAATCTGCTCTGTGAGAGCATCCAATACACCTTCTCCAGCTAGGTACTGTTTAATCTCTCGGCCACTCTGTTTTGTTACGGTGTCTCCCTAACTGTGAAATAATGCTTAATACCGTGATCCCGACAAAACTACAGAAATGGATCACTCTTGTACTCACCACCATTAACAGAATGTATTACTTTTACCTTTTTACCAATTCGTAGCTCCACTTATTTTTCCATTCCACAAAGACATCCTGGACCTCATGTTTATACTTCATGATATATACCTAATTCTTCTTGGAATAATCATCAATGAAAGTGACAAAGTAATTGGCCCCACCAAGAGATGTGTTCTTGGAGGGACCCCAAACATCTGTGTGAACAAAATCTAATATACCTTGGGTGTTATGAATTGCGATGCCAAATTCTACTTTGGTCTTCTTCCCAAGTATGCAATGTTCACACAATTCCATCTTGCAGGTCTTTGCACCCTTCAATAGCCCGTGCTTTGCTAATGCCTACAGAGACTTATCACCAGTATGTCCCAACCTCATGTGTCATAGACGGGTAGTGTCCTCCTCTGCGGTAATTGAAGCTGCCAGACCCTCTATTACTGTCTTGCCCTTCAAGTAGTAAAGATTGTTTTCCCTGACACCTCTCATTACCACCATGGACCCCTTGGTGATATTGAAAGTTGCATTTCTATGATCACCCTATAACCTGATGCCTCCAAAGTTCCAAGCGAAATGATATTCTTCGTCAATTGAGGAACGAATCCCACTTCCTTTAAATCCCTAGGAACACCGTCACACATCCTGATTCGAACTATTTTAATACCACCAATGGGACATACGTGATCATTTCCCATTAACACGGCATCCCTCCTCTCAAACTCCTCAAAGCTAGAGAACCAATCCCTCAATAGGGCAAATGTGGTATGTAGCATCCGAATCTAACATCCATTCTATAGAGTCTGCATAACAAACTGACTGTAGTGCTGGGCATGAGTAGCCTAAAAATCTGATTCTGAATTATCACCACTAACTTTAGCGACATTCTCCTCTCAAGTCTGTCCGACTTTCCCCTTGTTCTTCCCGGCTCTATCTCTCAACTTTGGGCATTCATTTTTCCAATGTCCATTCTCTTTGCAAAAAGCATATTGATTCCTACCCACACTTCTACGGCCACCTCTTGGCTTCGATTTTGAGCGATTAAATGGACGGGATTTTGCACTACGACCTCTAACTGCCAATGCATCTCCTGATGCCTTCTCGGAGGGTTCACTATCACTCTTCCTCAACTCATAATTAACCAATACTCAATGCATCTCCTGATGCCTTCTCGGAGGGTTCACTATCACTCTTCCTCAACTCATAATTAACCAATACTGAGGTCACCTCCTTATAACTAACAGTGGGGTTCACTATCACTCTTCCTCAACTCATAATTAACCAATACTGAGGTCACCTCCTTATAACTAACAGTGGTTCTACCATTAATCATTGTAAGGACAAAGGTACCATAATCATCCTCTGGCAATGAACATAGTAACAACATCGATTTATCTTCATCCTCTACCATGATATCCACATTGACGATATACGATAGTAATTTTATGAAATTATTAACATGTTCTCTAATGGAAACTCCTCTCTTCATTTTAAATTGGTAAAACCTCTTCTTTAAATGAAGCATATTCTCAATGCTCTTCGTCAAATACTTGTCAATGAGTATTTCCCACAATCATTTCACCGATGTTTCATTCATTGCATCATAAATCAAGTCCGGCGTCAAACATGATCTAATAACCCCACATGCTCTACTATTTATTTTCTTCCAAACTATATCCTCCATATCATCGGGTTTCTGTTGTAATTCAAGAGTCTCCTCCAAATTTTGGGTATCTAATGCATCCATCACTTGACACCTTCACAAACTAAAATTTATCTTGCCATCAAATTTTTAAACATCAAATTTTATATTATTAATGCTCAATCCTTGTATCGCCTTAGTCAGGGATGATCCCGATGTACTTGTTTCGGTCATTTTGACAATCCAATCACTTCAAATGAGAATCCACACCAAATCCTCCACTTGATTTCTCCACCACTCCTTAAAAGATAAAATCCCTTGTAGAAACCCTATCTTTCTCCTTCAAATCTAACCCCAATCCAACCCGGAGCTCTGATACCACTTGTTGTGTGTAGCGGAATCAAAATCACAAACAAGGTAGGAGAACAAATCAATAACCAAAAATAGCATCATAAAAACAAGACACCAAATTTACGTGGTTCGGCAATATGCCTACGTCCACGGGGCAAGGAGGGGATAGATTTCACTAATAAAGAGAGAGAGAGAGAGAGAGAGAGAGAGAGAGAGAGAGAGAGAGAGAGAGAGAGAGAGAGAAGAGAGAGAGAGAGAGAGAGAGAGAGAGAGAGAGAGAGATTACAATCATTCAATAATCTCACAAATATAACCCTAAACCAACCACTCTCAAGTCTCTCACAAATTCTCCCTCAAAAGTGCTCAAAACTATCTCAATTATCTGTTCAAAATCTCCCTCAAACCCTAGAAACATCGTTTTCCTATTTATATAAACACCCAATCCAAATCCGCCAAAAAAACAAAACAGCCCATTTACCCGATTCTGGTCGACCGGGCATGTTCCCGTGGTCGACCGGTCAGAACAGAAATAATCAGCCCTGTATCGGTCGACCGCACAAGTGTGACCAGTCGACCGACCCGAACAAGGTTTCAGACCCTGTGTTGTACACAAATCGGTTGACCGGCCTATGCAATTCGGTTGACCGACCCGCAACCAAACTGAAGCTACTTCCTCAATCCAAATTTGTTGATTTCTACCGCGGTTTCAACACTCTGTTCACGGTAGTGGTCAAGTTCCTAATCGCCGTGATGATTTCTTCAAAAATTCAATCCTGGTTATCAACTCACTACTCAAGGTCATTGGGTGGATGATCAACTTCGTTATTGTTAGTGGCCATATCAGGAAATAACCTGTCGCTAAATACTAATTGATATAGTGGAAGCGTAATCAAAAGAGATAGCTACTCGTTCTCGCATGAACAAAAAGATACAAACCCAAGAAAACCTTAGCAATTGAAAACTTTCTGAAATAATAATAACCAAGGTAAAACCCTACATGAATTTATTCCCCTTATATATTGTACAAAATAATGAAAGAGTACCTAACTATCGTTTTTCTAATTGTAAGAGAAATACTTATGTAAATTTATATTATTATAAAAACTAGAAAACTAAGAGGAAATCCAGAAATTTCACGTGCAATTAAGCCTGAATATGAATATCTTTGGACTCGAATATTATCTACAACATCAACTTATTTCTATGTGTAGATAACTTTTCAAGATTTTAGGAAACATATAAGAATAAAGATTCCATAAAACAAGTCAAAAAATGTGATCCTCCAAAATTTTTTGATCCTTTTCGCTTCAATTGTGCTCCTTCACATGATGCAATTTTGCCCAAAAACCATTGAATATTGCCTCCGCATCATATTTCAAGTAACCTTTTGACGTGTAGGTATTCAGTAACTTAACGTTTCTACTTAATAATCATATCATACTCCCTTTAAAAGTGAGTTTGAGAAAGCTTTCCCTGGACAATATTACCCTTAATTCTTTTGGATAATACATTTTAATCTTAATCTATCCTCAATTTAAATATCCAAACTATCCTTATAAATATATTAAATATTTAACTTAATTAAATCTCACGTGAACAACAAATCTATTCTCAACTTCAAATATTATCATATTGTTATTGTATAGTAAATACATTGAGGAAAAATATAACATAGAAGTTAGTTTTTATCTTACATTTAGTTAGGAGTCAGTTTTAAATTTTAAATTCTCAGGGTCTTATTTACACGAGAATGAAACCTACTAAACTGGTCTGTTATTGTTCAAGGGATAGAATTTATTAATGAACTTAGTATTATAATTGTTTGAGGGATGATATTTCAGTTCATTAAATGTCAAATCTCTTAACGTTTTCCAATAGAGAATCTAAAAAAATTTGTTCATATCTTTCCACACCCATAAAATATAAATTAATGCCCTATTCCACAAAGAGATAAATTAAAGATCAACACACTATTCTACAAAGGTAAAACTTGAAGAGAGAGTAAGATAGAAACAATGAGCAGTATTTTTAGTGGTAATTAATATTTATTATTCTCTTTTTTACTCTCCCTTATTCTTATGCATGTTACTTTATTATATTGTAATTTTTATTAATTAATTTAAAATTGTGTCAACTTTTAGATGGAAAATAGGACTTTCAAGTGGAGGATTGAGGGTTTTCATCCCTTTTGGAGCATGAATTAGATCATCATGATTCTTGCCCCTTTCAATATAAAGGCTACCATTAGTGAGTCCTTGAGATATTATTTTTAATTTTTCCATTTTCATACTGTCAAGATAAATCTATATCTATATTACTGATCAAGATAAAATTATATCTATTGTAATTATATCTACGTTTATTGATTCAAGCACTCTTATTCTATTTATGGACAATACATGAAATTGATATTTATTTAAATTAATATTTTTATTCAACTTAAATTAATAAATGAACCATTTTTCATAGGGAAGGTTGAAATTTGGATGGATGAGGATTAGCTTCTAATATGATACAACGAAAGAGAGGTTTGCGTTCATCCTCAATTATGTAAAGTTTGTTGTAGCACATAGGCATCAACTTCTTCCTTTATGAACTTGACTACGTGATGGCTGCCTGGACCTCCAGGAAGAGTGCTATTAAGTATCATCTTGTGAAGGGATTAGAAAAAAAATTCGGGAATAACTCCTAGACTGCTAGCAGACTTACACTTTGTCTTTCATGATGATTCTTCCCAATTGAAGGAGTCAAGAATTCTGAACACCACTCATATACACAAGTGAAATAGCAAAAAATTTTCTTCTCGATTTTTTTATTTAATGTTCAATTGTTTACCTTTATATATATTTCTTCATTTCTCTAACCGCCAATGCTACAATAATTTCTATTATTTTTTAAGGAAGTTACAATGTCAGAGAGTTTGCTCCTGTTCAACTCTGTGACAACCTCTTCCAACATATACACTGCTTTCCCAAATTATTATATATTGTTATAGTACTCTAGAGATAAATTTAATGCGGCATTTGTGGGAGATGATACAAATTTCAAAAAATTACAATAATATTAATTTGGAAACACTTTATAACAGTTAAAACACCTAAAATAACTTTGATAATTTATGGGACTAAGGGGCCATTTTTGTGTGGTTTGTGGAATTCGCAATTGGCCTCGATCTCGGTGAGTTCTTCTCAATCGATCAAGCCTGATTGAGACCAACAATATTTTATCTATAGAGACATTTTAACTATGGTAATGAATACTTGGTAATTAAAAACTATTTCACAACTTAGTTATAGTAAATAATAAAATAAATAAAACAAACAATAAAGATATTTGACTAGGTGCAAGGCACATACATCACACATGATAATAATAATAGAGGAAAGGCAATGCGATGACTTCTAACATTGAGAAGCCAGGTGGGAAAAAAAGGTTGGATCAACTCACTCATGAGGAGAGATGTTTATGAAAAGAAGATGGTGAGCCCTAACTGCAGCTTGGCCTATGTGCGATTTCAATTAGGCCTAATAGGGTGAACTGAAGCCGAAGTCCAGCATAAGTAGACCAAGGCCTATAGAGTGCTACATCTATCCTTTTGTCCAATTTCTTCTTTTGTAGGGTCTAAATCAATAACAGCTCCATAGAGTCCATATGTATTATTGTTCAAACCGCTAGCTTCGCACGCTGATTGTAGTAAGGATCCTATTAGAATTACGCTATGCCTATTTTGGCAAGGGTTATGTATGTGGCTAAAGAGAGTTAATCCCATTTTTACCAAACACAAAAGATTTATACAGGATATAAACTGAGTTAATCCTTCATAGTTTGCCAAACATGAAAAAAGAATAGCAGAAGGGTTTACAAATCTCTTTAGAGAGACTAAAATGAGTTACCTCCTCAAAAGGAGAAGTTTACAAATCCATCTATTTAGATGGGTTAAGAGATAAATCCTTTATTTATAAAGAAATTCGTCATAATCCTTCTTATTCCTATATATAAAAAATGACCATAATGATTAAAACAAACTAACTTAATGGATAAAAAATTTAACCATTTGGATTAATGAATGAGTTGCGTATGCTAACACTTCTTCTTAATCCCTCCTCAACCATTTGCCAAACAGGGCCAATTGAGTGGCTTGCACCAAAGTTAGAAAATGGCTAAAATACCATTTTAGCCTATAAAGTGATGCCCTCTAAGTAATAAGACCTAAAAAGTGATACCGGTAACAATAACACCTATAAATTGATATAATTAACCAATTAAACCTATTCCGATCACCGAAATTTTAATTTGTTCATGAAAATTATGGAATTTTGCATATATACCCCTCATATCTCTCACACTTATAAATTTATCCTCGAAATTACAATATTTGCATAAAAACTTAACTCTCTTTTCCTCAATCTCTCTCTTCCAACTCTCCTCACTTTCCTCCTCCACTTATTTGCTCTACTTCCTTCACTCCCTTCTCCACTTTTAAGTTAGTGTTTGAGGAGCGAGAGGAGAGAGAGGAAAGGAGAGGAGGGAAGGGGAGGAGAAGACTGAGATGATAAAAAAATTAGAGAGAGGTTAAGGAGAGGAACATGAGTTGAAGTAGGGAGAGGAGGAGGTGAATGCGAGGATTTTGGAAAGGAGGAAAGAGGAAATAGAGTAAGAAATAAGAGAAGAAGATGATGACGCAGATGGTGAAGGGAGGGAGGGAGGGAGTAAGAGTTTTGGGAAAGAAAAAAAATAGAGGAGGGAGTAACTTTGGAAAGGAGAAAAGTTGAGAGGGTGTGATAGAGGGGAGAAGAGGAGGATGAAGGAGATGACGGTGGAAGACAGATGGGGAGAGAGGGAGTGAGAGAGAGAGAGAGAGAGAGAGAGAGAGATTGGGGAGGGAGGAGGGAGTAACTTTGGAAAGGAGGAAAGTGGAGAGGATGTGATAGAGGAGAGAAGAGGAGGATGAAGGAGATGACGGTGGA
>NC_033797.1:51754031-51774842 GCF_001876935.1 Asparagus officinalis | reverse complement strand
GGAAAGAGGGAGATAGAGAGAGATGGAGGAGGGAGGGGGAGAGAGAAAGAGGAATTTTATGTAGATATTTTAAAATTTGGAGGGTAAATATGTAAGTGTCAGAAATATGAGGGTATATATATAAAATTTTATACTTTTTATGGTCAAACCAAAACTCCGACGACTGAAGTAGGTGTAAACGGTCAAATATGTCAATTTATAGGCATTATTGTCACTGATGTTACTTTTTAGACTTATTAGTTAGTGGGTGTCACTTTATAGACTAAATTGGTATTTTAGCTGTTAAAAAAGCTAAAATTTTCAAATAAATCCCCAACCATTTTGAGTGACATAAATCATCACTTTCTATGAGAATGTTCTAATAAAACAATAGATTAAACTATAGCTATTTGAACTGTAGAAATATTGGGTTGACTATGAGGCATCAATTTGCAAGAGTTTCGTCCAAAACATAGGAAAATAGGAGCTAAAATGTAAGTATTTTTATAGTTTCTTCACCGTTGGACTAATAAGAAGAAAGAAAGTCTATTTTTAGATAATGAGACAGCGCTTGACTTGGTTTGTTCAGATTGATATTTATTCATACCAAATCAAATTGTCAAAATGCAAGTGGTTCGATCAGTTTATCGGTCTGAACAGATTAGTCCTCATCCATACTAAGATTAGATACTACAAATTTAGTTTTTTTTGTAACTTTTATTTGTTTTCTTGTCGCGTGAAATATCAAAGTTGTGCTTTGTTCGAGTTGTAAGCTAAATGAAGATTTGTTAAACGTACAGTCTTCTAACATGCATTTCTCTACATCAGTACGTGACATAACCTTCCAACTCCCCTCTCTCTCTCTCTCTCTCTCTCTCTCTCTCTCTCTCTAGGTTTTTCCTTTTCTTTCTGTAACTTTTAACCAGATTAATGTACAATTGTACCATAAATGACATAAGAAAATTAGTGATCAAGTTTTCTTGATCAAGAAAAATAGTTTTCACTATCTAGTTACCTTACAAGTTTTGTGTGCTCCTAAGGGTAAATTTCACAAAATCCCTCTTTGTTATTTTCTGTTTAACAATTTTAATAGTCACAAATCCCCTTAAATTGAGGGTTTTCATATTGTCAACCAAATTTTATTTTATTCCACTAAACTTTCTAAAGATCTTTGTAATTCCAGTCTTATTAGGAGTTAATTTTATTTCTTTATTTAAGAAGAGACATGTAATCCTAGAATTACTAGATAACTTTTATAAATAAAACTCATCTTATGTTATTTTACTCATGGATTTGTAGCTCTTTGTGGATTCAGAGATCGTTTATCATGAATTCAAAGAGCACCATTGGTGGATTTCGAGGTTTATCACTTCTAAACTGTGTTAATTGGTATTAGAGTCCTATTTTCTATCCAATTGCAGGCAATGAAGTTCCTATTATCTGAACTTAGATTAAGACTCACATAAACCAACTTGCATTGATAATGGAGTGTTAGAAATTAAGACAAGTTCGAGATCACTTTGATGGCCACCAAAGATGTGATAGAAATCCACAATAAGTATTCAACAGCGACATCAATGAGTATGAAGCCCTGCTCCAGAATCATGGTTGTCAAAACTATGTAAGATAGGATATTTATGATAGTAAAAACATGAGGGTTGATTTACCAACTTTCAATGAGAAGATCGATGTAGAGTGTTTTCTTGATTGGATGAGGTGGAAAGATTTTTGTATACTTGGGAATCACAGAATATTAGAAGGTTAAGCGAGTAGCCTACCAACTTAAGGGTAAAGTAACTTTTGGTGGCAATTTTTATGCGAGATCAAGCTTATCAGCAGAAGAAAAAAAATTTGATCATGGGCCAAGATAAAAGAATTGTTTGAAACTTATTTCCTTCCTACATATTATTATGTGTTCAATTAATACCTAAGGTCACACTTTAACTATAGATATGAAGAGATTAATCAATCTTAATCTCCACCTAAGCAACACTCTAGAGTTGGGAAGAGCATAGAAGAAGCAGTGCAGAGGACCACATTACTTATGCCTATCACGGAACTAGAACCATCCAAGATAGAGATTGTTGATGATAATTTCTTTTTAGTGAAGGAAAACTAGTAATCCATGGAAGTTTTGAAGAAAGCAGAAGAAGTTTATGCCCTGATTATAACTTAAAAAGAAGATTCTACCATCTTTGAGGTTCCTCCTGAGGTGCAAAACCTCGTAGTGCATAAGAATCTTAATATTGATTGTGGTATGTTAGTGAATATGCATATTGCGCATGATATTCATGAAGATAATGTGGATGATGTTACACTAGCTGATATTGTTTTGATGGTGTGGGAAATATTCATATAAAAGTTTGATTTAGAAAAAGTCCTAGCCGAGGAGGTAAAAGAGCAAATTGGAAAAAAATAATCAATGCTAAGTACAACGTGAATGTTCATCAGCGCAGGAGAAGAAAAGTGTTCATTAAAGAAGCTTCAATTCAAATAAATTTAAACTTGGGATTGATCTTCTTTTAATAGAGAGATTGATGTAGGATGTATAACAAGTAAATTCATGGATAAGTAGGACCTTCATGAGCATAAGTTGGATAATGATAAATTATTAACTTACCAGCAAAGAAACAATCATATCTCCAAATCTAGGAAGGTAGATTCTGACATGTTTTATAATCCAAATCACCTATCTTGACAAGGCGGAACCAACCAGATTGCTAGATTTCTGAAATCTCATCATCTATACCCATATTTGCCAGAAATCCAAATCTAATCAGCTCCTTATTTATTTTTAGTAGTAAAGTTAGAATGAACTTAGATTAGAAAATAAATTCAATTTAGATTCATGTTGGACTGATTTATTTCCTCTATTTACATTCATTTAGCATAATAAGCAAATTCTATTTCTTAAAAATTCTATCTTATTAGGAGTCTATTTTAACTAACTAAAAAAGAGTCTACTTTGTATTTCTAGTTAAGTAGAGGCATGTAACCTTAGAATTCCTTGATGACTTTTATCAATAATCCTCTTATGTTATTTTTCTTCATGGATTCAGAGATCGTTCTTTATAAATTAGAAGAGCACCCTTGGTAAATTTCAAGGTTTATCACTACCGCGTTGCATTAAGTTATGTGAAAAACCCCTCAATATTAAGGGGAATTTTGTACCTATTGAAATAGCTCAGGGGTTATCTCAAAAATTGCTAAATTAAGGGGGTTTTGTGAAATTTACCCTTCTTCTAATGACAGCCCAAAAGAATCAGTAGATTTCTCAAACTTACTAAAATTTTTATAAGGCAATTACATTTACCTACATATCAGATATCATGATTTGGATATGTGAACTCAATGAACTTAATTCCAAAGGATCAAGCTTTTGTGAGCTATTCTTGCGAGCAAGACTTGCGTGCAGCCAAGTTGGACCTAAAGCTTGCGGTGTGGGGGGGAGGGTTCGGCAGGCGGCGAGCTTGATAAAGTCAGTGGTACTTCGAGCGAACTTAGAGTTAACCAGCTTTGCTCAAAGCTGGGTATAGAGAGGCGGGGAAATGGACAAAGCGAACGACTTGTTAGGGCCTATTTAAGCAGCAGGGGGCAACGACTTGTAGGCTATTTAAAGAGGGATGCGAGCTTTGTGAAGACACACAAGGAGAGGTAACAAAGTGCATGGTTAAGTACTTGTAAGAGTGTTTTTTGGATACTTTGAAAGTGAGTGTATTAAGGGTTACGTATTTGGGTCGGTGAGTGATTCAATTATAGTTCTCTTGTATTCTCTCAAAGAAGTAAAGAATGGATAGCTCTTAGTCATGGATGTAGACGGTCTTGTGGAACCACGTAAATCTCTCGTGCCGAGTCACATCTATCTTGTTATTATTATTTTCCAATAAATTAAACTTTGTTCCAAGTTAATTTCACAATTGCTTCCATGATGGATCTTGGGGTAGGGCGAGCTTGTAATTTTTTGGGCTTGGTTTCAGTAGAGAGGGGGTTTATTCCCAACAAGTGGTATCAGAGCTTAAATTTTGGAGTGAAGTCAATGGATTAAAGATGATGGAAAATGTCAACAATTTCCTTGTGAAAAAGTTTAATGGAAAGGAAGCTCTACTCTTTCGCAAACAAGAGTGAAGGATATTCTTACACAAAAAGGCTTGGCAAAAGCTTAGAAAGTGAAGGACAGGAAGCCAGTGAAGATGGATGACGGCAAGTGGGAGGATCTTGAGAAAAGATGTATGAGCATCATTTGACTCTTTATTACTTATAACATCTTGAACAATATTATTGATGAAGATTTTGTGTCGAATATGTGAGATAAGTTGGAAAACTTTATCTGGCTAAATGTTTGACCAATAAGTTGTATATGAAGATATAGCTCTATCAGTTAAAGATGGTTGAAGGCTGGAGTCTCGTGGAGCACATCAATGTATTCAAGTGTTTGCTTGACCGACTCCAAAAGGTTAATGTCAAGGTGGAGGAAGAAGACAATGCCTTTTAACTTCTTACCACATTTCTTGATTCTTATGATGGCTTGGAGACAATGAAGTTGTTTTGTAAAGATACTTTACATCTTGACTAGGTGCAATCAACATTAGTATTCCATGATGCCTAAAAGAAATCTAATAGGCATGAGTCTATGTTAGCTATCATGGTAGAGAATCGGAGAGCAAGAAAAGCTAATAGGGGAACTAAATGTGGCAGGTTTCAGATCCAAGTTTGGCTGTAAGGGCATACAGTGCTGGAGGTGTAATGGATAGGATCATGTTAACGCTGATTTCCCTTGGTCGAATAGTGATTGTGCCTCCAACGGAGCCTTAGTATTAATGATCATAGATGGCGATGGAGATATCATCACAGTCTCTAAAATAGTTGATGTCTTTTCTAAAGACTGGATATTAGATTCTGAAGCGATGGTGCGCATGAGCAACATGTTAGATTATGTTATTTTATTTTAGGAAAAGATTTATGGGGTAGTCTTAGGAGATGACTCGGATTGTGAAGTCTTGCGTTTTAGAATAGTGAGAACCAAAATCTTTGATAGTGTCATCCGTACATTGGGTGGTGTGGCATATGTCCTAAAGATGCAAAAAAAAAATTTGATATCCTTGCGCTTATTTGACTCTAAAGGGTATGGCTATTCAGCTCAAGGAGAGTCTTGAAAATCACATGAGACGAGAAGGTACTAATCAAGGGAAAGAAGCATAGGAGATTATATTGTCTGACAGGAAGTACTATAATCTCGATATGTTCAAAAGCAATGTGCACAGGTTGCAAAAGCTTTTCAAGTTTCCTTAGGTGTTGAGAACATTTCATATTCCCATGGTTTAGACGACGATGATGGAGGAAATCCTACCGTTAGAGAGGTCATGTCCCTCTTCAAAAGTTAATTGGTGAAGATTGGCTTGTTCAAGCTACACTTGTTGATTGGTAGGTATGTCGAATCAGGGTAACTCAATACCACTTACGGGATTTGTATTGTGTGTGCTAGTGTTTCCTGATGGCCAATGATATTCTCTTTGTGGTTTAGCAAGGAAGTGGATTTGTCTGTTTGTAATGTTGCAATCAAATATTTGTTGTGTTCTCTACATTTGCATGGTGAATATGCCAATTATATCCTCAGCAATCGGGTTGGAGGGGGAGATTGTTTGTGGTCCATCCCTCTGCAGAGGCTTGGTGAGCAAGTTTTGAGAAGCTTGGTGGCCAAGTCTTGAGAAGCTTGGAGAATAACTTGGCTAAAGCTTGGAGGGCAAGAGCCCTGGGAGAGACACACAAGTAGATGTAAAAAGAAGAGCATAGTTAAATGCTTGTGAGAGAGTTCTTTGGATACTATGAGAGTGTGTGTATAAGGGATTACGCATTTGGGTCACAGAGTGACTCAATTGTAAGTCTCTTGTATTCTCTCAAAAAAGTAAATAATGGATAGCTCCCGGTCATGAATGTAGGCTATTTTTCTGAATCACATAAATCTCTTGTGTCGAGTCACATCTATTTTGCTATTCTTCTTTTCCACTAAATTGAGTTTTGTACCGAGTTAATTTCACAATTGTTTTGGTGGAAGATCTCGAGATAAGGGGAGCTTGCAATCTTGTTGGCTCGGTCTCAGTAGAGAGGGGGTTTATTCCCAACAAATAGTTGCATTTCAATCAACATCATTCCAGCATATAATTCATATCTTTTCTTAACCACTTGTCGTCACCATGATTATTAATTACTAACCAAGCTTAATACAGTATTTGCTTCTTTGGGCAACAAAAAGTTTCTTATGTATTTTAATCCGACTGGTATTTGATCATAATTTAATCATTCTAATGTTGTTAGGATGTTTTATATAAATTTATCGAAGAAGAACTCTTAGCATGTCTTCAAAAATGTCATCCGTCAAGAATAACATAATCTCATTGCCGTGCTCTATAAAAGTCTCCTTTAATCCCATTGGTCATCTTAATTTCATCTATATGGTTTTGAACGATATACGACAGAAGAGTAAGAAACTAATTGCGTAAAAGGGCCAAGAATATCCTTGTCCTATGATACTAACAATGAATCTGATATATAAAGTATCTTTTGTCCTCAGAAATTTTACAGAGCTTAACTTCCACAGTTGTGATGTTGAACCGTCCAAATTTTGGGGCCACTTACAGTTTTTGAAAAGCTGACTAATTAAAAAGGATCACTTACAAGTTGAAGTGGTCAACTACAAACGGCAAACTTGTCTTGCTTGTTGGTGGCAAGAGCTTTGGGATGCGGACGACAGAAGCAAAGCTAAGAAAGAGTACTCAAGACAGTCGGATAAGGAGCTTATCTTCTCTCCATTGGCGAAGGAAGCTAGAATTGGTTGCAAGTGCTCTAAGTCTCATGGGATTATACGCAAAATTACAAAGGCTAAATTCCATGAACTGATAAGGGAAAACTAAGAGCATAGATTGGCACAAATAATTCTCTTTAAAGAAAGAGAGGTACTTGTATCTCTAAATCAATTGTTGGTATTTTCATCAATATTTGAGTGAAAACTGCACAGAAAAACTGCAGTTTAGTGATCCTCTACGAAGACATAGTACATCCTAATATCTCCTAATGCATCACCACTTTTCATTGCATAGTACCTCCTCGTATTTTGTGCTTATGCACAAAATGAAAGGTGAAGATGCATTAGGAGATATTAGGAAACGCTATGCCTTAGTACAGTAGAGGATCCCAATCCTCAAAAACTACAATAAACTGCAGGAAAGAACTGTAGTTTTTCAAACTGAAATATTTGCAGTTTTTTAACCTGAAACATTGCAGTTTTTCTAACTGCAAAATTGTAGTTTTTGTAATTAGTGTGTTACAGAATTTTCAGAGTTATAAACCTTTATAAATAGGGGGAAAGGCACGAAGGTTGAGTTATTGAATAGAAAGTAACCTCCTTGAAAATTCCTCTTGCCTGTACGTTGATGAAGTTTCAAAATGATCTTTTCAAATGCAACCAGTGATCATTACACAGTATTTTGGATATGAATTATCTTGAAAAACAAATTTGCGTTGATCTTTGTAGATATTGGGACAAATATTGTCTTAGAGAGAGATATTGAGTCCCTTGATTCAGGTGTAAAAACATTTTGATTCAGGTGTTAAAAACATTACTTCTTAGCCACTAAAAATGAACCCAATTTCTGACATTAATGAACCATGCAACTAATAATCAACAAAGATGGATAGATTTCAATAGGGATTAGGTGGTTTTGTAAGTGGAACTCTCGTAATTGATAGTCTTGTTCAGGAAGGGAGATCTTTCCTCGCATCGAATCTACTGGGAAAAAAGGTATCTAAATTGCTGTCAAAAATGAGAAATTATTAGCTTCAAAATTCGAAAATAAATGATCAGAAATTCTGACCTGATCGGGAGCAGTCGTGTAATCACTACCCTAGAAGATTAATGACCTGCCTATCGCCCTGGCGCAGTTGATCCTTACTCCCCTAGCAGTAAAACCCCCTGGATTCGGCCGGCCTCTGTACTCGGGCGAGAGTGGCAGAGGTTCTATTCATATGAAGAACGTTTCCCAAAAGAAAATTAACAGTAGTCAACAATTTTGAGAGAGAAGGAGGGAGAAGCTCTCGTTTGAGAAGAAGAGAGAAGAGATTGTTTTTTGTATTTTTCCGAACTGGGAAGCCTCTATTTATAGGAGTCGGAAGCAATAACCGTTGCTGGATCGACGCAAACGTTCTCCACATCTCGTGCACTCGTTACCCAGATATCGCGCACATTCTCATAGCCGTTACACACGTTCTCATGACCGAGTCAAAACTAAAAAATTAAAGTTTTGAGAACTAAAAAATTGTGTAAATGTGCGGTGCGGCGTGGCGGGCGGCGCGTGCGTGTGTGTTATGAAAGGCTCACACAATACAAAGCCTAAAATACAATTGAAAGCGCAATAAGATGTGAAACAATTTAAACCCCTTATTATTCATCTCATTTTTCAATGTGGGACTATTCACAAGGCAAAATTACCTTTTCATGAACAAAATAGCCAACAGTCCCCCCAAAAGGCAATATTGACTGAAAAAGAAAAATCAATAAATAAATCAATAAATCACAAAACAAATATAGGCTGGGCAATCTTTCGTATCGTGAATTTAGGAAAGGTAGCTTTTGGCTTTGAACATTTCCTTAGCGAGTTCATCGCCACCTGAAGGACATAATGAACTAGGCCTTGAATTAGGCCCCTTTAACCATGTATTGACGAAAAGCACGTTCAAGGTCATGCTCACAACCACCGACTCATGAGAGTTTCTAAGGGTTAGCCCAGCTCCCCTCCCCCACCCGTGGTCGTCATAGTTTCTCGTACGTAGGTAAGTCCTTCAAGGGTGCTACAGCTGGATATCATACCCTCCACAATATACACGTTGGACTTATTAAGAGTAAAACTTAGCCTAACCAGCTGTATCATAAGACATTATCACAATAGAGAAGGGGAAAGTAGCTGATACTACCATAATGATATATGAATATATCTAGGTCGATGCTCCACACGAGTGTCACTAGTCCAGCTTGTTACTGCCACATTGAACCTACATTGGGACTATGTCTCCAAATAAAGGTTGGGTTTTCACTGTCAGTGACCTCACTTATGGGCTTAACCCCATCTCCCTCGATGAATCCAGAACCACACTCCTATATAAACCCTTAGTCAAAGGGTCAGTAAGATTCTTCTCAGACTTTATAAAGTCTAAGATCAATACTTTGCCTAGCATGCATTGTACAGATTATATCTTATTTGAATATGTCTGTTAAGTTTTTTATTTACATGCACTTGCTTTAGAAGCTCTATGGTGGATCTAGAATCAGAATGAATAAAAATTAGAGGACAGGGTTTAGGGATCAAAGAAAGTTCAGAGAGTAGATCTTTTAACCATTATGCTTTTGTGCAAGTGGTATCAAGAGCAATCAATTCAGATTTCATGGTGCTACTGGCAATTACTGTTTGCTTATATTATTTTCAGGATATAGCAGCACCAACAAAAAAGAATACATATCCAGATATAGACTTTACACTGTTAGAATCTGTGACCTGGTTAGCGTCACTGTAGGGTCCTATTTTTGCTTATGTATACTAAGTGTAGGATCGTGACCCTTAAGAATAGAGCGTGCTCTTATAAAAATCTACGGAAGCTTTACACTTAAACACTAGAGGGTGAGTTTGCAAAGTACACTATAAATTGTAAAGAAAGAATGGCAATCTCAGAAAGTGAACATCACAAACACAAGCATGTATATTGGTTCCACCTTCCCAGTGTACATCCAGTCCCCAAGCAAATCCCACTTGAGAGTTTTTACTATGATTTTGAAACCTTATAAAATCAAAAGCAAACCCGACCAATTTGTAAGACCATGCAAATTATAACCTAATTGACAAGACCATGCCAATCATCACACCGATCTCTAGACCAAGAGATCAACCCTCTCAAACCTGAGAGAACCATCCTTGAATCAATATACAATTCCAATTGTATAAGCCTTAATGTGAATGTGAACGTGTAACAATGGCTTATCAATCTTTTTAACTCTCTGAATATTGCCTAAACAAGCTCTAAGAATGATAGGAACAAAGGCAATATTAGAAACTCTCTTTTATGGAAACACACATCAAAAAAACTAAAAGTTGAGAGAGTTAATTTGCACAATATGTGAATCTTACAAGTGAAAAACTTGGTGCTTGTTTTCTGATGTTTAAACCTATTTATAGTCTCTGAAATGATATAATTTTAAACCCAATTAACGTCCACAAAATGGCTATAAACAGTCACTAAAACCTAATATCTGAAAAAAAACTACATCTGTAGTCGACTACAAGTCATAGTAGTCAACTACATTGAGTCTAAACAGACTCTATGAAGTCAGAAAATTGCTTAGTAGTCGACTACAAGGCATAGTAGTCGACTACACTGTAAACTTACATATTCTGAAATTCTAATTTTAGTATTTTAGCTGTAACTTTTTCATTTGACATCGGAATGAGGTAATTTAAGATTTGATGGAAAGATGTTGAAGAGACCTACAACTTTGGTCTTTTGAGTTTTTCCAGATTCTAATATCTAATGGGTATAAATAAAATATTTTAAGACTCACTTAATATCTATAAACTCTAATGACTAACATAAGGGATTTCTATTGTTAACCAACACACTAAGCATGTGTTAGTGTGTTCTAACACTATGTGTGTACATGTGTATGAGTAATCAAGGCTTGTATAAATTTCTAAGCAAAGAAAATATAAAATTATATTTTGACAATAAAGTAAATCTTCTTCTTTGCTTTATTTTGCCTTGAACTCATCTATTTCTTGAGTATCTATTTGAATATAATTGGTTATATAGCTCTGATACTGCAAAATAAATGTTAGCATATAATACACATAATATATAATATTTGTTATCATCAAAACAAACTAATCTTAGGGTCAAGATTTCTAACATTCTCCCCTTTCAAATATATGTTATTAAGATATAAAAATTTTAATCCTCCTATATGAAATCATTTAATAAAATCTTTTACTCCCCCTACATCAAAGCATTAGTAAAAAATTTAAAATTTTCTATATAACTCCCCCTTTGTCATTAGCAAAAAGAAATAAACATAATTCTAGTTAAAATTTTCTTTTCCTGGGTACCTTAATAAAAATATTAAGCACTTTGGTACCCTTTTATATTATATCATTAGGATTAGCCCTTAGGAATCCAAATCCACATGGAATTTGGTTTCCATTTATTAACATAAGTGTAATTCTTTGAATTGCAAACTTCATACATATAAGATGAAATGTAATCATTCCTATCATGAATATTCAAATTCTTAGGAATCCATATATACTTATTTTGTTTAGCATGAATATTCTTATTATTATTCTTCAAAACATAATCATTCTTTGTAAAATACTTAGGAACAAATCTAATGCCAAAATGATTGTTTGAAGATTTTTAAAATAAGAGCAAATTATTCAAATTCTCTTCACTATTATTGAATTTACTAACATTCAAACATATATCATCATATTTTAATTTAATAAAGAAATATCTTTATCTAAAATATTTATGTGAATTTTTAAATCATTGCATTCTGATTTTAGATAAACATTCTCATTAGTCAAAATATGGGTTTCATTAAGTAAGGAAATATTTTCCTCTTTTAATTCAATTACTTGAGAATTAGGAATAGTATAAGAATTAAAATCAGAAATTTTTTCAAGTAATCTTTTATTTTCACCTTTCAGAAAATTATGTGAAGCCTTTAATCTCAAAAATGTTTCATATAATTCATTGAAAGCATCTAAAAAGTTCTTCATTGTCACTTACTTCATCTTGTGTTATAAAACACATATGGACACTTTTCTTTTCTTCGATTTTTTCATCTGAAGACGAATCATCACTATCATCCCATGTAGCCGCCAAAGCCTTCCTTTTCTTGTTGAATTTTGTAGACTTTGACTTTGATTTTAGAAGGGGACAATCATTCTTCATATGTCCTGGCTTATTGCAACCATAACAAATAAAATTATTGTTAGTATCTTTAACCTTACTTGTACCTTCATGAGTTACCTCGAGTATGTGCCAAATATCATATGCAGATGTAGCCGTTGACACCCAATTGAACTCATTCTGGTCAAGAGTACAAAATAAGGGATTCATTACTTTAGAATCCAAGTTTGCATTATTCCTTTTAGATGTAGTCCATTCCGTGAAAGGAGTAATTGACTTCTCATATTTTATTTTCATAACGTTCCAAAGTTCGTAGCCAATTGATTGGAGATAGATTTTTATCCGACATTTCTAATAATTGTAATTTATTCCATCAAATATTGGTGGAAGATTTGTGGAATGTCCTTCCTTGAATTTTGAATTTGAGCTGGAAGTTGATGCCATTTCTTCAACCTTACTCTGATACCAAATGTATGGTCCTGTTTTTGCTTATGTATACAAAGTGTAGGATCGTGACCCTTAAGAATAGAGCGTGCTCTTATAAAAATCTGTGGAAGCTTTACACTTAAACACTAGAGGGTGAGTTTGCAAAGTAGATTATAAATTGCAAAGAAAGAATGACAATCTCAGAAAGTGAACATCACAAACACAAGCATGTATACTAGTTCCACCTTCCCGGTGTACATCCAATCCCCAAGTAAATCCCGCTTAAGAGTTTCCACTATGATTTTGAAACCTTATAAAATCAAAAGAAAATATGACCAATTTGCAAGACCATGCAAATTACAACCCAATTGATAAGACAATGCCAATCGTCACACCGATCTCTAGACCAAGAGATCAACCCTCTCAAACCTGAGAGAACCTTCCTTGAATCAATATACAATTCCAATCCTATAAGCCTTGATATGGATATGAATGTGTAATAGTGGCTTATCAATCTTTTTAACTCTCTGAATATTGCTTAAATAAGCTCTAAGAATGATAGGAACAAAGGCAATATCAGAAACTCTCTTTTATGGAAACACATATTGAAAAACTAAAAGTTGAGAGAGTTGATTTGCATAATATGTGAATCTTATAAGTGCAAAACTTGGTGTTTATTTTCTGATGTTTAAACCTATTTATAGTCTCTAAAATGACATAATTTTAAACCTATTTAACGTCCAAAAAACGTCTATAAACAGTCACTTATTCAAAACCTGAAATCTTGAAAAACTACATCTGTACTCGACTACAAGTCATAGTAGTTGACTACACTGAGTCTAAACAGACTCTGTGAAGTTAGAAAATTACTTAGTAGTCGACTACACTGTAAACTCACAGATTCTGGAATTCTGTTTTTAGTATTTTGGCTGTAACTTTCTCATCTGACATCGGAATGAGGTGATTTAAGATTTGTTGGAAAGATGTTGAAGATACCTACAACTTTATTCTTTTGAGTTTTTCTATATTCTAATTTCTATAGGGTATAAATAAAATATTTTAAGACTTACTTAATATCTATAAACTCTAATGGCTAGCATATGAGATTTCTATTGTTAACCAACACACTAAGCATATGTTAGTGTGTTCTAACACTATTTGTGTACATGTGTGTTAGTGATTATGGTTTGTACAAATTTCTAAGCAAAGAAAATATAAAATTATATTTTAAAAATAAAGTATATCTTCTTCTTTGCTTTATTTTGCCTTGAACTCATCTATGTCTTGAGTATCTCTTTGAATATAATTGTTGATATAGCTCTGATACTGCAAAATAAATGTTAGCACATAATACGCACAACATATAATATTCGTTATCATCAAAACAAACTAATCTTAGGGTCAAGATTCCTAACAGTCACTATACTCTTCTATAGCATTAGGGTACCCAGTGTAAGTCAAGCAATAGTCAGTTGTGTCTTTCAAATATTTGAATATTCTCTCTAAGAGGGGTTATTCAATGGGGTAATTTGGGACAAATTGGGTAAAATTGTTCCAATGTGGTAGTTTTACCCAATGAGATAATTTGAGTGGGATAAAATGGGGTAAAATAGGATAAATGAACAATTTGAATGGGACAATTGGTATGACATCTTTTTATAATATTATATTTATAGCTCAATTAAGTTCAAGTTTAACTTGATATAACATCAAATGATTAAATAAATAATAGTTATAATATGCAATAATATTATTTTTAAGATTATTTTAATATAAAATAATAAAAATAATATAATAATATTAATAATATTACTATTAATCAATCTTTGAATATTTTGATGTTTATTTTAACTATTATGTTATATTAACAAATTTTTAATTGCAATAATTGTTCAAACATACAACCCCAAAATCTTTAAAGCAAGAAAATTCACAAGTACAATTCAATCAAGAACAAATCACCTGCCCTAAAACCTTACCAGACTTTTCATATAACAATAGTTTCAACATCAAATTAGAAGCCTTACTTGGCCACAAGAATACAAGATGAATGTTTTTAACCTCCATGTTCATAATTATCACAACAAAAACTTTAATAACACACAAAATTTTCGATTTGCCATACAAAACCGTAGCATAGGGTGTGGGCACATCCTGTGATGACAAACACATCACCGGAGCATCCAAATAATCCCAAAAATACAAGTCTCACAATCACTAATCAAGCTCAAAACTCCCTCTAACAATTCATTACCAATGCAAACAACTATCCAAAGTAAATTAGATATAATACAGAACATGTATATGTACAAAAATGATAATACACCTCACAGTTCTCATCAAGATAATACACCTCACAGTTCATATCAAAATCATACATCCTGCAAAAACAAAGAGCCATTTTAAAAACATATCAACGCTATAAACCCTAAAAAGAATGATCGATCAAGAGACCAAACCTGATCATTTACTGAACGATCGAGAGGGGGAATCGAAGGTTTCCCACTGCCATAGCTCTCTGATCGCCAAAATTCAAATCAAATCAGGGGGGAACAAGATTTTAGGGTTTTAGGATTAAGGCTAAGAATTGAAGCAAAAAGATAAAGAAGAAGACCTGGGGCTGGGGGTGATTTGAAATGCCCTAATTCATCAAAATAAAGAGAGATCCAAATTGAGAAACTCATCAAAAGCAGCAGTGCATAGCTCCCTCTTCAACGTCCTCAAAAGCAGCAGTGCACAGCTCTGGTGTTCTTCTCGTGGTGAATGGCGATGGAGGAGGAGGCGGAGGAGATGACGGTGGGGAAATCCCTGCTCGGGAACGACGACGGCGGAGCGACGATTGAGCTCGAGCACGGCGATGATGGAGCTTGAGAATGGAAGTGGGGTAATTCTGTTCCCCTCTTGTTCCAGGGGAAAAATGGGGTAAATTTGGAGGGTGGGGCTGAGGAGTGCTTATATAGTTGGGATAATTTGGGAGAAAGTGGGGTATTTGTCTCCTATTTATCCTAAAAAACCAATAACACCATAAAGTTGGCTCCAGTTCCAACAATGAATAACACCAAACAATGTTGTTCCAAAAATTATCTCATTATCCCCAAAATTACACCAATGAATAACCCCCCCCCCTAAGGCAATCAAGTGATCTTTGTTAGGGTTACTGGTATACTGGCTCAGTCTCCCTACAACATAAGCTATATCAGGTCTGGTCCAGTTAGATAGGTATAGGAGAGATCCAATTAGCTGAGAATACTTTAGCTGAGAGACAGGTTCACCTTAATTCTTCTTCAAAGATATAAAAGAATCATAAGGTGTTGAAACAGGTTTAGAGTTATGAAAATTGAATTTGATCAGTATTTTCTCAATACTGTGAGAAAGACTCAAAGATATTCCTCTAGTGTCTTTAGCGATTTTCATTCTAAGTATCATATCAGCAAGATCTAAATTTTCATGTCAAAGTTCTTGGAGAAATAATCCTTAGCCTTTAAAATTAATTCAAGAGTTGTTCCAAAGATAAGAATATCATCAATATAGAGACAGAGGATGACATAGTCATTGTTTATTATGAAAACACTTGTCATGTTCATTCAATGTGAAACCATATTGTGCAATGACTCTGTCAAATTTTTGGTTCCTTTGTTTAGGAACTTGTTTTAGACCATACAGAGATTTAACAAGTTTGTAGACTTTATGTTCTTGACCTTTAACAATGAAGCCTTCAGGTTGGTTCATATAGATTTCTTTATCTAAATCACCATTCAAGAAAATAGTCTTGACATCAATCTGATATATGGTCAACTTATGAATAGCAGCAAAGACTAATAATACTCGGATAGTTAAGATTCAGGCTACAGGAGAATATGTATCAAAATAATCAATGTTTGTTTGTTGAGTATAGCCTTTAGCTACTAATCTAGCTTTATATTTATCAATGGAACCATCAAATCTAAGTTTCTTCTTGAATATCCACTTACAGCCAACAAGTTTATAACCTAGAGGTAAGTCGGTGGGTATCCAAGTATGATTTTCTATGATAGATTTTATCTCATTATCAATGGCTTCTTTCCAGAAAGGTGATTCAGGTGAATCCATTGCTTCTTTGAATGAGCTTAGATCACCTTCAACAAGAAAGGTAAAAAAGTCTTCTCCAAATTTTTTTTGAATTCTACCTTCTTACCTTCTTCGAGGTTTAATATCTAAAGGTTGAAAAGAACTTGAAGATGGTGGATCAGAAAGAAAAGATGATCTAGGATTTTTTGAGATATTGGAATTGAAAGGAAAGATATTTTCAAAGTAGACTGCATCTCTTGATTCAATGATAGTGTTATTGAATATGTCACTGATTTTAGCGTTAATGACTAGAAATCTGTTAACATTGATATCTAGTGCATATCCTGCATCTCTTGATTCAATGATAGTGTTGTTGAATATGTCACTGATTTCAGCGTTAATGACTAAAAATCTGTTAACATTGATATCTAGTGCATATCCAATAAAAGCAGCATCAACAGTCTTGGAACTAATTTTTCTCTTCTTAGGTTCGGGAATAGCTACCTTAGCCAAGCAACCCCAAACCCGGAAGAAGTTCAACCTTAGAGTTCTCCCCTTCTATTATTCATAAGGAGTTATATCAGAAGCTTTGGAGAATTCTATAAAGAATGAAGCATGCAGAAAGAAGAGCTTCCCCCCAGAGATTTTTAGGTACTCTTGAACTGAGTAACATACAGTTTACCATGTTTATAAGGGTTCTGTTCTTTTGTTTAGCTACCCTGTTAGACTGTGGTGTATAGGGAGCAGTTGTCTCATGAATAATACTATGTTCTTGGTAATATTCAGTCATATCATTTGAACTATACCCCCCCTCCAACAATCAGATCTTAGAATCTTGATCTTTGTGTCAAGTTGGTTCTCAGATTCAGCTTTATACACCTTAAACCTATCTAAAACTTTATCTTTAGTTTTTAGAAGATAGATGTAACAATATCTGAAGTGATCATCTATAAATGTCACAAAATATCTCCTACCCCCTCGGGTGAGAACTCAGTACGAGTCACACACATCACTATAAATTAATTCGAGAGGTTCGGAGTTTCTAGTTACAGATTGAAAGAGGTTTTTAGTGTGTTTCCCTTGAACACAAATCTCACACTTAGATGAGGGATCATGAGATGATTTAGGAATAAGGTTCAATTTAATCATTCTCTGTAAGGTTTGAAAATTGACATGTCCAAGTCGTCCATGTCAAACATCACAAGTCTTAACAATTTGTGCAACAAAAGACTCAGGAATTTTATTAGAACTAGAATTGATTACATTGAGTTTAAAAAGGCCATTACAGATAAAATATTTTCCTATGAATACATTGTTCTTTGTAATCACAAATTTATTAGATTCTTTTACAATCTTAAATCTAGCTCTAAGAAGAAGAGATTCACTAATCAGGTTACGGCGGAGAGAAGGAACATGATAGATGCCTTACAGATTTAGAGCTTTCCCAGAAGTCATGGTGAGCTCTATGCATCCACTTCCTATTATTTGTTTGATGGAGTCATTTGCTATACTTATGCTTCCTCCACATGATTCCTGCTAAGTAGAAAACCAAGAGTAATCATTACAAACATGAATATTAGCTCCGGAATCCAAGTACCAATCAGTGAAAGAAATAAGAGAATTTACAAGGAAGGATGAAGAAGTTAACCTGAAGGAAGTTGGATTTTCTTCAACCGTGTTCACTTTGTTGGATCCATTCCCTTTAGGAGAAGGTTTAGCTGGTTCTTTCTTCCAATAGAAACAGTTAGGATCCAGGTGGTTAGTTCTACCACAGACATAGCAAAACTTTCCATCAGACTTATGACTGGAAGGATTGGGATTGGATTTGGATTTGATGAAGGGTTGTTGGTTTTTCTTGAATTTCTTCCCTTTGGGTTTGAAATTCTTAGATTTAGGCTTATCCTCTACCAAGTTCACTTTAGCCTTCATTTCGGTGTTAGTTTTGGAATTTTGCCTAACCTAGTCTTCAACACGAATAGCCTTGAGGGCTTCAGTTAAGATTAGATCTCCTTGCTTATGTCGGAGATCTCTAGTAAATCTAGACTAGGAGGGATGGAGTTTATCAATCAAATAGGAAACTTTAAAGTCATCAATAAAGGAGTTTCCCTTTGATTGGAGGTGACGAAAGAAATCTTGGAATTCATGAATTTGTTCATTAATGGGTTTGTCATCAACCATCATGAACTTATTGAAAGAAGAGGAGGTGAAACGCGGAATTCCGACATCGTCACAACTATATTTTGCCTCAAGAGCATTCCATAGTTCTGCAGTACTTTTGAACTCATAATATATGTCATACAGGTTGTCAGCAGTGCACTAAGAATCCTTGGCAACAATGATAGGTGATTTCTTCTGGATTCATAGAGCTAGAAAAGAAGCTAGCACCAGAACCAGAAGTGGAAGGATTAGGTTCAGGTTGAGGACCATAAACTGGAGAGTTGGAGGGTTGAGATCCACTGGATGAAGACTTGGAAGTGTCTATGGCAGATAGGAGACCTAGAGAGGTGAGCCAGTATCTTATCTGATTAGCCCACCGTTTGTAGTTAACCCCGGTGAACTTCTCAGGTTTGACACTCTTTGAATGATCAGGGTTAGTCATAAGTCCGATTGAAGTTTGCTAGTCAAGGTATTTGGAATCTGATGGAATAAATATTTTTGTCAATACCACTAGACCAGATACTTAGGAGTATGACTTTGATCAATAAATTTGAACAGTAAAATTAGAATAATATGATTCTAATACAGTAAATAATTTAAGCAATAATTGATTTTTTTTCCTCTAGTTAAACAATAACAAATAAACAATATTAATTAAAAAATAAATAATTTAAACAGTAAATTTTTTTATCGAATGAACACAACTTTTCTGAATTTTTGGGTTTTTTATTTTTGGATTAATTCCAAATAAAATTGAACAGAAATTTTTTTTGTAGTAATTAAAAGCAATTAAAATAATTAAGAGAAATTGATTAAAATTATTTCGGACAACAGTAATATTAATCTTCTAGATTGCTGTCAAAAATGAGAAATTATTAGCTTCAAAATTTAAAAATAAAAGATCAGAAATTCTGGCCTGATCGGGAGAAGTCGTGTAATCACTGCCCTAGAAAATTAAGGAATCGCCTATCGCCCTGGTGCAGTTGATTCTTACTCCACTAGCGGTTAAAAATCTTCGGATTCGGCCGGCCTCTATACTCGGGCGAGAGTGGCAGAGGTTATGCTAAGATGAAGAACATTGCCCAAAAGAAAATTAACAGTAGCCAACAATTTTGAGAGAGAAGGAGGGAGAAGCTCTCGTTTGAGAAGAAGAGAGAAGAGATTGTTTTCTATATTTTTCTGAATTGGGAAGCCTCTATTTGTAGGAGTCGGAAGCAGTAGCCGTTGCTGGATCGACGCGAACGTTCTCCACATCTCGTGCATCCGTTACCCAAATATCGCGCACGTTCTCAGAGCTGTTACACACGTTCTCATGACCGAGTCAAAACTAAAATATTAAAGTTTTGAGAACCAAAAAATTGTGTGCGTGTGCGGCGCGCATGCATCATGGCGTGCGTGTTATGTAAAGCCCACACAATACAAAGCCCAAAACTCTATTCAAAGCCCACAATATGTGAAACAATTTAACCCCCTTACTATTTATCTAATTTTCCAATGTGGGACTATTCACAAGGCAAAATTACCTTTTCATGAACAAAATAGCCAACAAATACATGTAGACCTTATAGAGTCTATTAGCTCTTTGTATGATTTACAATCAACATAAGGGAAATTCTAGACACTAATGCCATTCTTTCTCTCAACATTCTTGAAGAATCTAGACCTCTTCTCCAATCAAAAATTGCTCAGAGACTCCAGCTTAGAGATTCCCTCTCCTCTCTGGCCAAACAAGAAGAGATCTACTAGAAGCGAAGATCAAGAATCCAATGGCTACAGGAAGGAGATTCTAACACCTCATTCTTTCACAAAATTGCTTCTCACCACAAACTATCTATTTGGCAGCCCTTATTAGACTCTCTACACCGCAAACTATCTATTTGAAAAAGCAAACATCTCTCCTTTGGTGGTCGTATAGCTCTTCTAAAATTCGTCTTGTCTGCTATACCTATTCATTATATGTCATTCTTCAAACTCCCAAGTTGGCTCATCAGAGCCATAGACAAGCTGAGACGTAATTTCCTCTGGGGTTCTTCCTCCGATCATGCTAGGGGCAAGCACTCTGTTAGATGGTCCACTGTTTGCTCCCCAAAATCTAATGGGGGGTTGGGGTGTTGAATCTTCAGCTCTTCAATTCTTGCCTCCTCTCTAAATGACTGTGGATTTTCTTGGACAATAACAACTTTGTGGGTAGGGTTCTTCGCTCTCTCTACCCACCTATCCTTCCCAGCTCTAAATACCCCAACTAGAGCTCCAAAT
>NC_033797.1:51575975-51753031 GCF_001876935.1 Asparagus officinalis | reverse complement strand
GGTGAAGCTCTACTGAATTGAAGGCTCAAAACAAAAAAAGATTAAAGCTTTGGAACTTTGAAGACTTGGACATATCAGATCTGGTTCTTGGCGATCATCCACGCCAAATAAGGCAGGAGTTCGAGAGAGACCAGATCTGAGATCTACGCGGTTTCCCTCCGGATCAAAGCTTGGCCTTTGATCCCGAAAACTAAAGGCTATTATTTCCTTGGAGAAATAGTACCCTCGGCTGTTATTTCCTTTGTGAAATAACACCCGTTATACCGTGTAGATCCGGCCGGATCAAGATCGCGCGGTGGTCCACGGATTAACCCCGGTGCAGGCAAAGAACCCACACAAGCGAGTGACCGCAAAACAGGAGCTCGCGATTCGTTCGACATAAAAGGAAAAAGTTGTAATTTTTATTTCTTTTTTGATTTCGTTGTAACCGGATCTTATAAAAAGACCGGATATTTGTAACCGATAAACTGTTAACAAAGTAATCAATGGAATCATCAATGAAGAAAACGATTTTTCCCGCGAACACGCATCGGTCGACCGCTGGGCGTGCAGCAAGGGCAGAACACGTCTGCCCTCTGCGCGGTCGATCGCGGCGGTCGACCACGACGTCTGAACAGTGAAGTTCATCTCCGTGTGCGGTCGACCGGTACGGTCGACCGCCGCACAGTTTTGTGCACTGTTGGTTTTTTTTGTTGTATGTTTCATGTGTTCGAGGGATTGCCTCGATTATCTGATATTAGTTTTAGTTTTACCATATATCTATGCATGATGGATGACCTGAGGGCACCAGATTTAAAACCACACACCGAGAAGCATGTGAAATTTGAATAAGTATATCTTTTCACATATCTCATTGATTTTTACTATTTGGTCAATGTGTTAGGCAAACTATATTATTAAAGTCCTCGTGTTGGACTATAATCCATTAAAGTCCTCGTGTTAGACTATAATCCATTAAAGTCCTCGTGTTGGACTATAATCCATTTCAGTCCTCGTGTTGAACATTTACCTATTAGACCATGTGTTGGACATTTGATAGGCTATGAGTTTGATACTTATCTGAATCAGGACATGACATGGTTACATGAGATTTGTACATGGTAGCTAACTAGGCTGGACATGACACATATGTAATTTTGACCTTTGACACTTATTTAATCATGACATGACACAACATTTAAGTTCTGAGATGGGTTGTATTTTTCTTTATTATTGTTCCTGTATTAGATTTTGGGTTTGGTGTTTAGGGATTTACAATTTGAGATACAAGGTATATACATGAGGGTTTCCTTGTTTGGATTATTTCGCTCGACGTACCTATGCTCGTGTTGTAAATCTATGATTTTAGAATTTATATGTAGTAACTGTATTTTCTTATACAACGAGCCCTTTTCCCTTGGGATTGGTTGTGATGTTGCTCGCTAGCATTTTGACGCTCGTTGTCCCTCCCCTTTTCAGGTAACGAGCCAAGAGCCAGGAGAGTCGCAGGTTGACGGCGGCACACATTAGTGTTTAGTTGTCTATTTGTAGTTATGTCTTTATTTGAAGCTCCACAGTAGACTTTTGTTTAGACATTTGAGAGTCTGGATTTAGAAGTTGTAAAGGTTGTGTGCCTTATTTCTTTTTTGTTAGATATTTGTATTTGAGACTTGTTGAGTATTCCAGTTTATCTACTCAAACATTGACTATGTATTTCTGTATGTTGGATGATGAGATATTTATATGATTATTATTATTTCATCAGTATTCCTTGTATTATTTTTTACTTGCTTTTGTACCTACACCTGTTGTTGACTCTACTAGATAGATGTTAATTGTGATGGTGAAACATGTTATTGCACGGTGTGGTGCATGACAGGTTTGACATTCTTGGTTTTACCTTAGACTGCAGCCTTGTGTGAACCCAGGGGCGTCACAAAACTCTCCAACCAACTCAAGAAAATTGTCTTAACAAGTTTTGCAAGAGTTTAAATGGTGTTTGTGTGTTGTTTCAAGTTTTTTTAAGAAGAGGAGTTTCTCACAAAAAGAAGGCCTATAATCTTATTTTAGGAATCCATCCTCATTCTCATTTCTACAACTCTTTGTGTTTTTAAAGAAGTTTTCTAAACACTATTATATAGCTCATTTGTTATTGAATTTCATATTCATATTTTTGCTAGATCAATTTGAGTTAGAATTTTGTTTTCCTAATTTATCGCGCACATCCTTATTGAGCTTTTAGTATTTTCATATTATATATTGTTGGGTTGTGGGGAGTGATATATTGAGAGTGAGCTACATTATGTTCTCATCCCATTAGAGAACAAAAATTATTGTAATTGAGTTGTATCGTGAGAATCACTTTGTAATACACAAATACACGAGAGGAGTGTGTAGTGAGAGACGTGGTTGATACCAAGAGGAATGGCGTCGGTAGTGAAGCCTTGAGAGAGGTGTCAATCCAAGCACTTGAGGGAGGCGACACGTGAGAGAACAACACATGAGGTTGTAGTGTGTGATTACATTGTGAGTGATTGTAAAGTTTTTAGTTAGCTAGAAAATCGAGATTGTGTGGCGTTGTAAATGTTTTCGGTTAGCATTGAAAACCAGTGTGATAGTGGAGATATCCTCGAGGTGAGGAGCGAAAACGAAGGTCAAGTGGTTAGACCGAACTCCATGATCATATTGTGTGCTTGTATTTTTTATTTGGCGTACATTTTTATCTTGCTCTTATTGCTCATATCTCATACTCATTGTTTATATCTCCTTTTGTTTCATTCCATATCATTTCATATATAACTTGTATATCATTATTGCTAGGATAATTATTTAGAAGTTTTAAATTAGCATTAAATCGGATTAGATTAGCATATTACCCTATTCACCCCCTTCTAGGGTAATTTCAATTGGTATTAGAGCTTGGTGCTCTTGATTAAAGGTTTAACCGTCTTAAGTTGAAGATCCAAGTTATCATATCTTGCTAATCTAGTTTTGATTTTGTCTTACTTGCACATATATCATGGACATGCACGGTGCACCTAGTCTTGGTTTTGCTATCAACATTGCTCCTAGAATTAGTAATTTCCCTTATGCTCAGTGGTGTGTTAGATTTAAGCTATTTGATAAATCTAAAAATATCGATATTTAGGAAATTATTGAATGCCCTTATACTGTACCTACGTACTATGGAGAAATCCAAGTGGAGTCATAATGATAATAGATTATTTGCAATGAACAAGTCTTTGTTAGAATTCTTACATGATGCATTTAGCTTATCTTTCTCTAACAAACTTGTTTCTATTGATAATGCTCACACATTGTGGTAGCTTATTGAAGCACATTAATGGAACTTAAAAGTAATCCGACAAGCTTTGGAGGATTCCGCTTCAAGATCAAAAGGAGCATCATCTTCATGTAAACGACCATAAGGCGATAGCCTTAGTGAGATATGCGAGCCTGATAATGATAACGATGATGATCTTACTCTTGATGATCTCGCACATGAATATGAAAGATTGATGCATGACTATAAGAAGTTGCAACATAATTTTAAAGACTTAAAAAGCAAGCATGTATTTTGAATTCCGATCATGTGTCACTGGTATCTAAGTTTGATATCATTGCTAATGAAAATTTCAACCTTAAAGAAAGCAATAAAAAATTAAAAATGGATATTGCTATTTTAACTTATGATAAAAACAATGTCATGTTAGAAGTAGAAGCTAGTAAAAATAAACTCAACACTCTTGTAAATGATTATATCTACTCTACTATCGATGACAATGCACATATATCAAATGATGAGTTGAATCAAATGAAGGAACACATATTCTCCTTAGATTCAACATTAAATACTTGTGTTGCCAATAATAACAAGCTTATAGACTTGTGTGCAAAGTACCATGAAAATTCTTCCCAGAAACATATTCACTATACACACATGTATAACAAAATTTATAAGTGCACTATTTACGACCGTTAAGGCCATCTTGCTAAATTTTGTTGAAATGCATAAAAATTCACTAAAGCTAAGAATATTGATCCTTGTGCATCCTATCAAGCGTTTTTATCACATACACATGCACATGCACCTATTGCACATCATAAACATGCTCTTGTGTACAAATGTGATTTTGTGATCATTTTGGTCACTTGACCAAGTTTTGTTGTGATTTGAAAAGAGTTTCTCGTTTGCAAAATAATTTCAAAGAAAAATCTATATTTGCAAATGATTTCCTTGCACCACCACTTGTTCAACACAAATCTTTTAAACCCTTTCCTTGCACATATTGCAATTTAAAAGGCCATTTATATGAATATTGTTTTGACCGTACTCATGCACAAAATACGCCCAAATAGGGTCATAACCCAAGGGCCTTGAGCTTAAATGATAAGTATGTTGTCCCGAAACATATTGGTACCAAAAATATTAGGATACCAAGGTGTGCTTGATTTCAAAATTTTAATGTAATATTGTTGTTTTTATGTGCTCAAAATTTTAATTTGTAGTTAAAATCATCTTGAGTAATTTTTTAAAATTTATCTTATATATTAAAATGATTTCTGATCATTCTTGTACATGCTATTTTGAACATATTTAGTATTTCTAAAATGTTAAAGAATAAACAAAATTTACAAATTTTTATAATTTTTTTAGTTTACACAGTCTTAAAATTTTCACTTTCGACCGAGATTAACTTGGCAGTCGACCGGGCAGAACAAGTTCTTGCACTTGGTTCAAAATTTTCACTTTCGACCGAGATTAACTTGGCAGTCGACCGGGCAGAACAAGTTCTTGCACTTGGTTCTTCACTTAGTTTTTGGGTTTTGGGTTTTGGTTTCAAATAGTTTGTGACCCAATTGTTTTTCCACAATTGATCCTTAGTTCAAATCAATCTGAGCCGTTGCTTTATCCCTCTTATGAGATCTGACTTCCCTTTTTTATCTCGTCCTTCTATTCTTCTCAATCCCTAGCCTTTTTCCCACTCCTTCATGGTCCACCGCGGCTCCTCTAGTGGTCACCTGCGTCAGCTCTGGTCGAAGAAGATCCTCATTGTCACCCCCTTGGTCATCATTGTGTTGGGTACAATCTTGTTCCCGTTCCTTTTATTTTCAGGTTTCTTTCTAGGGTTTCTGTTTAGGATTGTTTATGTTTATATTCTCCTTGTTATCATGCCTCCGTTGTGTAAGAGATGTAAGAAAGACAAAGTTCCCTTTCTTGAAGCTCTACATTATGAAGACTATCTAAATAACAGAACTATAGTTGGTAGGGGTGTGCAATGGTCGGTTCGGTTCAGTTTTTTTCAAAATTTGAACAACTGAACTGAGCCACCTATAGTTCAAAACGGAACCAAATTGTTACAAGTCGGTTCGGTTCGGTTTGTTCGGTTCTAACTTCATTAAACTTCTTATCAAATAACAAATTGTGTTAAACAAAAAAAAAGGTATCAACAAACTTGGAGATTATGAAGCATTAAAAACTGATATAATGATATTGTTTTCAACCCATAATAATTCAGAAAATTAGTTTAGGGTTTGAGTCTTTGACTCTTTGGGGACGTGTCGAGTAGGATTTGAGATAAGAATGGGTAGTATTGCACTATATTCGGTCGGTTGGGGTTGAAAAGTTTTCAAACCGACCCGAACCGTCCTACTCATAAAACGGATTTTTTCGGGTCGGTTCGGGTAGGTTCGATCGGTTTTTTCGGTTTGGACCAAACCATGCTCAGACCTAGTAGTTGGTAAATATAGAGAGCTAAGTAAGCTTAAAATTCACCCTAGTAGATAGGTTAATTTTAATGATCTCTTGCCCTATGGTATCCTTAAATCTTTGCTGATATTGGTTGCATGATTTGTTGTCCTATAAGAATAAAGTTCTGCATTATCCTTTTCTTGTGTATCCATTCTATGCAAATATGATGGTCTTTATGCCTGATGAACAAACTAACACTAGTAGAAAATCGTGTCTTCTAGACGGAATATTCTAGACGGAATTTTTTCCGTCTAGAATGTATTAAACTAGAGGGAAGTTTTTCGTCTAGAATAATCCATCTAGAATAAAACATTCTAGACGAAAAATTCCGTCTAGAATAGTATCCTAGACGGTTTCTTTATTTTTTATTTTTTATTTTTAAAAAACCAAGTATTCTAGACGAACATTTCCGTCTAGGATAACTGACCATTTTAAAAAAAATCCGTCAAAACCACAGCCGCCCTCCTTTCCCCCTAAAATCGAAATTTTCATCCCTACAATCTAAATTTTTAGGAACACAGCGCCTCATCCCCCCAATCTTCAACTCCAAGCTCCTATTCATCCCTCCACCACCTCCACCTCCTCTCCCTCTCCCTCCTCAACCTCACCCCATGGCCAACTCTGAGTCCCCCATGGCCACAGAATCCCAACTCCAAAGTTGTTAATGTCTCCTAGTCAATTTCAAGGCAAGGGAATATGGATGTCAATATTGTTTTTAAGATTGTGAATTTACTCATGAACATAAAAGCAGTAAAATGAATTACTTAATTTCTGAAACTAGAATATGTGAAAAATATAAAAAAATTCCCGGTGTCAATAATACTTTTGGTATCAGTCCTAACTGCAGACTAACAATTTGACTTATATTGGAGTAAACTAATTGATTAGCTTTTTTTTCAGTGTCTCAGATTTCCTTCTCAGTTGAGGCTGATGTCCTAATTTTTCTATTACGGTATTTGAAGTGTTGAATTTGATATAACATTGAAATCTTTTAAATACTAATTATTGTTTTCAGTTCATTTTTCATTCATATGCTTGTATCTGGTTGTTCCTCGTCTCAGGTGTAGAGCTCATTATATTCGGTCATTTCGACTGATTACAGGGTATGTTTTACTATGAATTGAACTTGCCAATTTTTTCTTCAGACTTTTATGATATGTCATGTTGGTATATATCTATATGCTTCATATTTTCTGTCCTCTTTTTTCTTTTTTGCTTGATGGAAATCTAGTTTGAAACTGAGCATTGTCAAAGGAAAGAGAGAAACAGCAAAAACTAATTCTATCCTTAACCAATTTTTCTTTTTCTATAATTATCTGAATTTCAGCTCAATTACTTCTTCTTGCTGCAACTCCGTTGTCCTGAATTTCAGCTGCATATGTGCTATTATTTGCTTTTTCAGTCCCTCACCAAGCCTGTTCTTGTTTGCATAACATGATGCTTTACTGATCGTATCTCTCCACATGTTATATAATTATCATGATGAACGTGAGGCTATTGAAGTAATAGAATTTGGCATCATTAGTTTAAATTGACCCAATAGAAGATATGCAGTAATATACTAATATATGATTTTTTCTTATTCTATCATTCTGGGAAAAAATGTTGGTTGAAGGTCTGGACTATTTTAATTATGTCCAATTAGACATTGTTGAATAGGATAAACTGAAATTATTGCTAAGGAAAAAAAAGACAAGATAACATTCTACTGCTTCATGTCTCCAACAATCCAAAGTAGGGTCGCAATCATCCTTCAGTTGCCTCATTTCCTCACATTGTACATTTATATTATGAAAATGAAAATTGGTGATTAACCTCTGTTTCAGATGAATCACAAACATACACATTACTTGTTGCTGGTTGTTGGTTGGTCTGGTTGTTGGTTGGTCTGGTTGTTGGTTGATCTTGTTGTTGGTTGATCTGGTTGCTGGTTGTTGGTTGATCTTGTTGTTGGTTGTTGCTGATTTCATTCCTTCTGATTTTGTTCCTTCTGTTTTTGGTTGTTGGGTTCAGTCACTTGGAGTTCAATGTGTGTTCAAATTTTCCACACTGTTTGTTGATTATGATACTGATTCTAGGTGTTTAATTTAGGCTATGATGATTGTCAATTTTTCTGAGATTAGCAACCTGCAATATCTGTTGATATTGCACTAAATGACTAAAATGATGATATTGAACAAGTTCTGAGCCCACAGCCATAATTTGCATATACATGTGGCTGATTTATTTGACATGATGTCAAGAAATATTTTCAAATGATTTTTTGCACATAAAGTTCAACATGCATAAATTATCAAGATCGATGCTATTTGCTATGTTATATACTAAAATATGGCTATTCAGGCCGTTTATATGTTTTTATAGGTTTTAGAAATTTGTTTGGCTAATTCAGGTATGTATTTCATAAATTTATGAATAATCAGGTTATTACAGGTCTTGTTTTTTTTCTTGGAAAACAGGTTTTGTGTGATTATTTTCATAAGGAGTTGGATGATGTCAAGCAAATCTGGAAGAACAGAAAGCAAACCTGGAAGAACAGAAAGGAACTCAAATAAATTATTAATCATGTATCGATGAATTACATTCTTTCCTAGCATTGTCATAGACATTGTAAATAATTTATGTAAACGTTTGTAAATAATTTATGTATCTCTACCATTTTGGTAAATGTATTATTTGAATATAATTGGATTTGATATTGGAATTAATTAGATTGTGTTGGATATCAATATAATTTTTTGTTGTTCAATATTGTGTACATACACTCAAAGTAGATTCTAGAAAAAAAAACTACTATAGTATAGTATCCTAGACAGAAAATTCCGTCTAGAATGCTTTTTAAAAATTTAAAAAAATAATAAATTTAAAAAATCAAATTCCATCTAGAATGAGATTTCTAGACGGAAATTTCCGTCTAGAATACTTATTCTAGACGGAATTTTTTCCCGTCTAGGATGAATTATTCTAGACGGAAATTCCATCTAGAATAATCCGTCTAGGATGTATTCTAGACGGTTTTGAATTTCGTCTAGAATATTCTGTCTAGGATGTATTCTAGACGAAATTTCCGTCTAGAATACTACATACTAGACGGAAATAAACTAGACGCATATTCTAGATGGAATTTCGTCTAGAATACGCATCCTAGACGGAATTCTGGGTATCCTAGACGGAATTTTCCGTCTAGGATGCCTCATTTTTTAGATGTGTAAGTTTATCAGAACATACGTCAAAAACTTTTAAATTGTTTTTTCTGCTGATGATCAGTCGAGTATTCTTAAAATTCCTATAAGTGATGTTCAACTTATGTCTATTAAGCAAGATGATCCTGATGTTCACTCTTTGATCTTTCGCCCCAGTTATAATTATCCTATGTCTAACAGTTCTCTTAATCCCGCTGCTAAACTCATTGCGAGAATTATTGCTTTTAATTTGATTCCCATGATCGGTAGTTTCGATCACTTTGCTCCTAACAAAGTAGCTGCAGTTTATGTCATATTTTCTAAAATTAGAGTTAATTGGACAAAATTTTCTTTGATAATATGGATGGTCCTCATTACAAATTCTTTTCCTTTGAGTCCATCATTATTATTATTCTTAAACACTTCGGTATTGAACTCTCAAATGAACCTAATGTTGAACCCAACTAAGAACTTTTTTGATTGGATAGCTCTTACTAGGATCAGACTCTTAAAATCACATTTAACCGATCCTATAGTCAATGTTGGTCCTTCTGCTAATGCATCACATTCCAGACGCCCTTCTAGTTCTAGACCTCGCCCTTATACTCGTACGACTCCTCCTTCTTCTGGTTAGATCATTGATCATTTAGATAGCCTTGAGGCTCGTTTAACTAGTCTTAAGCATGATGTGAAGGAGATTCTTAGGGTCCAACGTCTATCTCATAGGATTTAGCACTCTGCTTTCGATTCTAGCTCTACTTTAGATTCAGATCTGCTTGCAAAATCTGGTTCAGACTCTACTTCTTCTAATGGTGAAGATTGATGGCTCACTTCCCTCATGAACATTCATGTGACGCCTCTGGTTTCAACAAGGCTGCAGACGTAGGTGAAACCAAGGATATCAAACCTGCCATGCACACACATAATGCAACAACACATTTCACAAATCACAGTAATATACTCTAGTGGAATTAAAAGAATTGTAGGTACAGAATAGGCAAAATAAAAGAAATAAATATAATAGACATATGTAGAAATGAATATCTCATAAATAAAATGTAAAACCCCAAAATTATTTTTTGAATCATATAATTAATGTGTGATTAATTATGATATGCGGATATTTAATATGATAAATATCATTTAATTGTATAATAGTATGATACTAAGTGTTTAGAGTATAAACAAGTTCATACATGAGAAAGAAACAAGTAGAAACATGCACAATGCCTAAATATGCATAACTGGAAATTTCCAGTCCGGTCGACCGTAGTCCGGTCGACCGTCACGGTCGACCGCAAAACCTGCAGAGGGTTTTCTCCTATTTTGAGTTGGTTTTGGATTTCTAAAGCCCATATCCATTTTCCCTAGTTTATATATAAAATATTCATGACATTTGCAGTTTTTTAAGAACCCTAGCATTCACCAAACACCCCATAAACCCAAGTTTTATTTTTGAAGAATATTGGAGGCTTTTAAGGGGGATTTTTCATGTGGTTTTTGGCTTTTGGATTGGAGATCTTAATGGACATTGCATCTTAAACATTTTTCTACAAGTCTCAGGCGAGTTTCAACTCTGCTAATCCCCCTCGTAGTTTTTTAAAATGTTTTTTAAAGAGTTTTTAATATGTTTTGTAGAGCCAAATTGACTAGTTTATGAATAAAAATATTTTTTTTGTATTATATGTATAAAGACTAGGTCTTTACATGTTAAAAAGATTAAGAACGAGTTTGTAGAAGTTTTAAGATCTGGGAAATGATTTAAAACGTTGTTTAATCTAATGAAAGATGATTTAGTCTTCGTTTTGAGATTTTATGCATAATTTAGGGTTTGAATATAAACTTTATACAAATAATCATGCTATGTATGTGGAGATTGTATCCTGAAGTTTTTACCTATTGTTGACATGATATCATGCAAATTTCATGTTGTTTAGAACAAGTTTGAAGCACAAAAACACGACACGAACACGAACTGTGCTGAAACCTACACAAATAGGAAAATCGGTTCACGGTCGACCGCGCCTTTGAGGCGGTCAACCATGTGCAGGACAGAGACCAGGGTAGTCTCTGGAACTCGTCGCAGTCGAGCGCCGCTTATGTGCGGTCGACCGCCACACAATTTTTGGCCCGTGTATATTGTTTGGCTTTTTTTGGTTTTCGAGAGAGTTTCTCGATCTTGTAACGTTATAATACAATGTTTAAGAGTTGTTTAGCACCTGGGATGATGGTGAATACCAGATATGGAAACGCACACTTAGATATGTGCATGTATGCTTAGAATACGTTGTGTTAGCATGCTTTTTGTCACAAATTGAATTGTTAGATATGTATGAAGAAGTATAGTTAATTCATGTATCCAGAAATAGGGAGATAAAACATATTTGTCATAGAAGGACTAAGTAAGAGTATTACAATAGTGTCGTTATCTCATGTATCCGGAAATAGGAAGATAAAACCTATTTGCCGCAGAACGATTGAGTAATTTTTATTACAAAAGTATAGTTAGTTCATGTTATCCGAAAATAGAGAGATAAAACCTATTTGCCACAGAACGACTAAGTAAGAGTATTACAAAAGTGTCGTTATTTCATGTATCCGGAATAGGGAGATGAAACCTATTACCGCAAAACGATTGAGTAAGAGCATTACAAAAGTATCACTATTACATAAGGAGGTACACACATATATGTATTGTAAGATGTAGTTTTGCTCCAATGTTAGATTTTTCGTGATCAGGGTGCATTATTGAGTTGGTGGTGTCTACGATATGGCCTATAGTGACTTTTGAATTGGATGAAGTCCTCTTATATTAGAGTCGACTACTAGGAGGTAGTCTGAGATGAGATATTTATTCTGTATGTATGAGGGTTTGAGTATGTTGCTTTTGACTTTTGTTTTTCATTCATAGAGTATGGAATTTGTATTTAGGGAGCCACAATTTAAGACATGGTATATACATGAGAGTTTTCTTGTTTGGATTATTTCGCTTGACATACTAACTCTAGTATTGTGGATTCCTAAGTGCGAATCTCCAGTTAGAGTTATATGAATGATTTTATACTTATATATACTGACTCTATTTTCTTATACTCCTACCCCTTCCCCTGGGGAGAGGTGGAGATGATCTTGCTAGCGCTTTGACGCTCGTTGTTTCCCCCCTTTCAGTTAGGGAGTCCGGTGCACGAAGAGTCGTAGGTTAATGAGATTACTTCATAGACTCTGTTCAGATACTTATAATATATTTGTATTATTGCAGAACTTTTATTTGATTCATTGCATTGGAGATTTATTTTAGACTCAGAGATAATTCTATTCTACTTCTGTTGGGCTCATTATTAATTTCTACTGACACTTCTTGTGTGCATATCTGGTTTTATTCTACTTCTATTATTTGCTTGTCTGTACCTTCACCTATTAGTTGATTCCACGAGAGAGATAGTGACTATGATGGTGAAACATGTCGTAGCATGGTGTTTGGTGATTGACAGGTTTGACAAGCCGGGTTTCACTTGTACTGCAGCCTTGTGTGAACCCTGAGGCGTCACAGTTGGTATTAGAGCTCTAGGTTCCAATATCCCTAGGATCATTTCTGTGTCATAATGTAGAGTTAGGGTAGAGTTTCCTAGGAATCAAGTATACAATCCGCTAGGAATTTCTAGTATGAGTGAGGACGTATTATATATGTACGCGGAAAATCACAATTTTTTTATGATTAACTATTTGCTTTGAATGATAAAGCATGCTATGAGAAATATATGATATGATTTACTTATTGGTATAAGTTATATCTTTTCATGCTTGAGATCCTATTTACTTGTAATAAGCTCTACTTCTAAATTATAGATGTCAGGAAGAGGACGCGAACGCTAAGACACTAGTGATCAGGGAGCTGAGAAAGACGATAGGGAGCCCAATCCACAGTAGGCTCCACATTATTTAGTGGATCTCATAGCACTATTAGCAGCTCGACTGGCTTCTATTGAAGAGCAGCTAGCAGATCAAGTACGTCAGGAGACACCTATTCAGGAGGAGATACCGGAGGGGACACTGCTAGTTACACAACCACCCTCAGTTGATGACGAACTGCTGATCTAGAGACTTGGCTTCCTTTAGTGGAGAGGTACCAGAATTTGAATGCACCAGAGTTTCATGGTTCGACGGATTCTATTGCTGCACACAAATGGAAGGAAGATATAAGCAACATATTGGACATGCTTAATGTGAGTATTGTGCAGAAGCAAAGGCTAGCGGCTTTCAGCCTCAAGGGCGATACAAGCGGATGGTATCGGCTTTGCTTTACCCCAGAGCAGAGAATGACGGTTTTGTGGGAGACTTTGTGTATTTCTTTGATGAGCAGTATATTTTGACTCCAGTGAAAGCCGAGAAGGAGTTAGAGGTGGCTCGATTGGAGTAGGGGGATATGTTCGAGATGGATTTTGAGAGTAAATTCATGTTACTACTTAGATCCACTGGCATATAGCACACAGAGGAGCGACAGGTTTAGATGTTCCTGATGGGACTTCGTCCAGGTTTACGCCTATATCTAGTATTTCGGAGGTTCCGTTCAGTGCGGGAGGTGGCAGATGCTGCCATGGCTCAGGAGACGATACAGCTATATTCATAAAGGGCAAAAATGGTAAGACTAAATCAGGACAATCCGAAGATAAATGTAAAGGTAATAGACCTTTTGTAGGCTTAGGAGGATCCCAGCAGCAGGGTAAGGGTCCACATCATCATGGTTCCCATAAGAAGGGCTATCAGCAGGATCAAAGGGCGCAGTAGCAGCGCCGATTTCTGACAGCTTGTTTCAATTGTAACAAGATCAGACACAGAGCAGCAAAGCGTCACAACACACCCACTACAGGCCAGCAGTGTAGAAACCAGCAGCACTAATAGAACCGTGCTCAAGGACGCGGTCAGTGCCATCATCAACAGTTGAGGATTGAGGGACAAATAGTACCATACGTTCTAGGTGATGCAATGTAGTAGACTGGTAGAGTATATGCAGTTGTTCCTCGCGATCATGGCGCGAGCGAGGCTGTGGTGGAAGGTACGTTCCTTGTGACCTCATTTCCAGGACATATTCTTTTTGATTCTAGCACTTCGTATTCTCTTATCTCCTACGATTTTACGGTTAGACTCCAGCTTGTAGCGCAGCCTTTAGATTATCCTTTATCTATATCTACTCCTTTGGGAGAGATGTCTCTTTTAGAGAGAGTTTGTAGGACCTTTAGATTATCCTTTATCTATATCTACTCCTTTGGGAGAGATGTCTCTTTTAGAGAGAGTTTGTAGGAGATGTATTGTCAGCTTGGATGATTTCTACTCCTTTGGGAGAGATGTCTCTTTTAGAGAGAGTTTGTAGGAGATGTATTGTCAGCTTGGATGATTCTGAGTTCATGATTGATTTGATTGTGTTGCATATGTTTGAGTTTGATGTTATCCTTGGTATGAATTGGTTATCTTCCTACCATGTGAGTATCGACTGTTTTGCGAAGACAGTCAGTTTGTGAACATATGATGGATCGAAGTTAGTGGTAGCGAACTTTAGAGGAAACCAGTTTGCAGAGACATTTTTGGCATACGTTGAGTTTTACATAGAGTTATAGCCAGGTACCGTGCCGATTTCCCGAGCTCCTTACCATATGGCGCCTGTTGAGATGAGGGAGCTACAGATCCAGTTAGATGTGCCGATTTCCCGAGCTCCTTACCATATGGCGCCTGTTGAGATGAGGGAGCTACAGATCCAGTTAGATGAGTTGTTGTCTCAGGATTTCATTTGATGGAGTCACTCTTTGTGGGGGCACCAGTCCTCTTTGTGAAAAAGAAGGACGGGAGTATACAATTATGTATTGATTATCACGAGTTGAAAAAGGTCACTATTCGAAATAGGTACCCATTACCGAGGATTGATGACTTGTTCGACCAGTTGCAGGGAGCATGGTGTTTCTCAAAGATAGATCTTCATTCCGGTTATTATCAGTTGTGAGTTCGGAAGATGGATATTCCCAAGACCTTCTCAAAGATAGATCTTCATTCCGGTTATTATCAGTTGTGAGTTCGGAAGATGGATATTCCCAAGACCTCCTTCTTGACTCAATATGGGTCTTTTAAGTTTCTTGTCATGCCATTTGTGCTGACCAATGCATCCGCTGTATTCACGAATTTAATGAATCAGATTTTTCATCCATACTTGGACCAGTTCATGATAGTTTTTATCGATAATATTCTTATCTATTTGAGATCGGAGGACGAGCATGAGCAACATTTGCAGTTAGCATTATAGACTTTGGGGGAACACCAGTTGTATGCTAAATTTAGCAAGTGTGAATTCTGGTTATCGGAGATCAGATTTTTGGGCCATGTTATTAGCCCAGAATGCATTGCAGTAGATCCGGCTAAAGTAAACGTCGTACTTGATTGGGAGCCGCCAAAGACTGTTACAGAGTTTCGTAGCTTCTTAGGCCTGGCAGGTTGTTATAGGAAATTTATCCAAGACTTCTCGAAAATAGTGAGACCACTTACACGCCTTACTAAGAATGGTGTACAGTTCATTTGGAGCACAGAGTACCAGGAGGCCTTTCAAACATTAAAGGCTAAGTTGACTTCATCACTAGTACTGATTATTCCCAGCAGTGATAAAACTTTTATTGTCTACACTGATACATCCTTATCAGGTCTTGTAGGTGTTTTGATGCAGACCTAGAGAGTTGTAGCCTATATTTCGAGGCAACAGTGGTTTTTGCACTATGGGCATGGAGGTATTACTTATATGGAGTGTAATTTGAGCTATTTACGGACAATCGGAGTTTAAAGTACCTCTTTTTACAGAAAGAACTCAACAAGAGACAGCAACGATGGGTAGAGTTTATTAAGGATTATGAGTTTGCTATTCTGTACTATTCGGGAAAAGATAACGTGGTAGCGGATGCGTTGAGTAGGAAGTATCATCGTGAGATTGTAGCATTGAGGTGTTCATTATATCAGGATCTTTATACCCTCAGCCATAATGATTTTAGGCTAGAAATTGGCAAGAGTAGTATTTTCTTAGGAGCTTTATCAATGTAGCCGTCTGGGAACGACAGAGTGGTCAGAGCTTAGTTGGAAAATCCTTTGATTCAAACCCGTAAGGGAGAGATCTCCAAGGAGCCTAAGGATGATTGGACTATTGGAGCAGACAGAGGTCTTCAAATGAAGGGTAGAATTGTCATGCCGAACAACCTATAGCTTAAGAAAGAACTTTTGACGAGGCACATCGTAGCAGATATACAGTGCACCAGGCACAACAAAAATGTATAAGGAACTGAAGAGGTATTTCTAGTGGAGTGGTATGCGCAAAGATATTGTAAATTATGTGGCTAAGTGCTTTACCTACCAGTAAGTTAAGTCAGAACATCAGAGACCTGAAGGAACACTACAGCCTTTACCCATTCCCGAGTGGAAGTGGACAGATATTTCCATGGATTTCATAGTAGGATTGTCTAAGTCCAAAAAGGGAAATGATTCTATTTGGGTTATAGTGGACAGATTGACGAAGTCCGTGCATTTCTTACCTGTGAGAATGACTTATACGACAGATACGTATGCGAGGATTTTCATTCGGGAAATTGTTAGATTACATGGAGTACCAAATACGATTGTATCAGATTGGGACTCAATCTTCACATCTTACTTTTTAAAGAGTTTTCAAAATGTTTTCGGCAGCCAGTTATCATTCAGTAGTGTCTTTCACCCCGAGACAGATGGTTTGACCGAGAGGGTGAATCAAGTGTTGGAGGATATGTTGAGAGCATGCGCTATAGATTTTCAAGGAAGATGACAGTGTTAGACCCTAGAGGGGGGGGGGTGATTAGGGTCTTATGCTAATCTAATCCGATTAAATGCCAATTAAAACTAATTAATAAGTTATCCTAGCAAGTATGAAATACAACAAGAATATAAGCTAGGATAAGAAATATGAACAATGAGATATATCCTATATGATAAAGATATATGCAAGGATATATAAACAACACAAGGGTAAATAATCTAAAAAAGATAGTGGATGAAATAGATAATGAGCTAATGACAATGGCGATATAAGATATGAACATAAATATGAATGAACGCCAAAGCACACTCAAACAAGCAATATGATCACGGAGTTCGGACCTTCCGTCCTACGTCTCCGCTCCCCACTCCCGGGGAGAAATCCACTAACACAATCCGGTTTGGAAGCCGGAACTTCTTCTACACACTCGGTTTATAAGTTCACCGAAAACTCTCACACAACAAACACTATGCAATCACACTCTACACCCACTAAGTGTTGGACCTAGCCGTGTCTCCCTCAAGTGCTCGATTACAACCTCTCTCTAGGAAAGTCAACCGACGCCACTCCTCTTGGGACGATCCTCGACTCTCACCACACACTCCTCACTCGGTGTACAAGTGTATTACAAAGTGATTCTCACAATAAGCACAAAAATAACAAATGATTGTTCTCAAAACTAGGTGAGAACTCAATTAAGCACAACTTTTAGTCACAAACCCACAACCCCAAATTATACTATGAATGTAAATACAATAAGCTCAAAAGGTTGTCTGTGAAAAAAGAGATATAAATCAAAACTAAACTCAATATAGTTCTAGCTAAATAACAATGATAATCAAATATATAAAATAGCTAGAAATAGAGTTTAGAAAACTTCTCAATATATCAAGAGTTGGAGGGAGAATAGTTGAATGCCCAAACACCAATAGATGATCTCCTCAAGCTCTTGTAGAATTGAATCACAAAACCGAAACACTCAAATGCTTAAAAGCTTCTTAAAACAAACTTAAACAAACACTAAACAAGTTTAAACCCTTGTTAAAATATTTTAACCCATTCTCTTGTTAGGGTCTAGAATTGAATGCAATGGGGGTATATATAGCCTCCCAAGAACTCAGCCAAAAACCCAAGCAAAAGACAAAAACAACCCCAAGCAACGGTAAGAAAACTAGTCGTTGGAAGCTGAAAAAGCTCTCGTCGGTCCACCGGAAAATTCATCGGTCGACCGGAAATTTTATTGGTCGACCGGACCGGTCGACCGACAGACTTTCTGTCGCCCAGTGAGCATATGAACTCAGGTTCGGTCGACCGGTTCGGTCGACCGAAAACTGACATATTCAAAAACTGGTTTACTGATTTTAAAGTGTTGTTTAAAAATATCAAATAAGTTCCAAAAAATATAAAACTTTGGGGAATGATTGTAGACATGATAATAAACATGTTACAGTGACAAATATCATCATTTTAGAAAAAAGTCCAAAACATGAAAATATGATATACTTGAATTTTGATGTTTTGTCATAAACCAACTTTTGAAACTTTGTGAAATATTTTTATAGACTTAGTAAAACATGTATAAACTAATATTGAAGTCTATAAACTAATAAGATAATATTTTCACAAAATTACATATTCTATGCAATAAGTACTAAAACACAATAGAGTATGTAATATCATAAAAACCAAAACACATGATGTAACTATATATATATACGAAGAAACAAATAAATGTGTGTGTATAGATTTTGAGCTTAGAGTATATAACACACATAATATAAAATCTAAAACTACATTACCCAAGCAATCTTGATCTTCAATTAAGCTTGACTTGGTATACTTGCGGATGAAGCTTGAACTTGATCTTTAACTTGAATTGACGTTGCTTCACTCCATAATTCCGCCAACCTCCTTTTGATATGATCGTGTAGGCTCAATCCATCCAACCTCCAACTCGTTGTTTGTCTATAATAAATAGAAATATACCAACACTAGACAAACAACATTAGTGGTAAATTATTTGTTAAACATCATCAAAATAAAGAGGCCAACAATCTCCCCCTTTTTAATGATGACAAACAATTTATAAAAAAGATATATGCATGAAAGAAAATGAATATACAAAGTATAATATATCATGCATATAAACAAGAAAGACTATACTCACAATATTTCTCCCCCTTTGACAACATCAAAAAGGGGACAAAAGAATTAAGAGAGCGAGAGCTCCCCCTATCAATAAGCATAGGTGAGTATAACACATAGAAATATATAGGGATTGCTCCCCCTTTCAAAATGCCTCATGAATGTATGAAATGAAGATCATGGCAAACATATGTGAGCAAGCATAGATGGAAAATATGCTAAACACAACTCACATATATAAAGACAAATGAGAACATATATAAAAATACCATTATGAAAATAGTGACTCATATCGAAGTCTATAAAAACATGTATAATAGTAGATTTAAGAAATTAAAAGAAAAAGAGCATGTGAATCATGCAAAATGTTTTCAAATGAAAATAAATCAATCAAATGAAATCATAAATCAATATTTAAATCATAAAACCAAAACATCATTGATTTTAAAAAAAAAATCAAGAGAGGCAACCATATCATTGTTAGACCCATATAAACATTTAAGCATCCGGTAAACAAGATTTGGGAATTAATACCCAATAAATCCGGAGGGTTATATAAACGTAGTCCTCTCATCAAAACAAAAATAATAATCATGAAAACAAAAAAATTTGATCAAAGAAAATTTGTTTTCAAAAAAAAATTTCAAAGCATAATTTTCAAAAAACAAGAACTCTTAAAAATAAAAACATTAAAATTCTTGGTTAAAAAATTAAATTTGTTTTGGTACCCAAGAACTCTTGGTACCAAAAGATTTAGGGACATGACCCCTATCATTAAAGCTCAAAGCCCTAGGGTTATGAACCCTCTTGGGCGCATGTAGTGCACTAACACGGTCAAAGAGTGGAACATAAATAGTCATTTATAAATGAAGCAGTGTTATTTTTTATGTTCTCTACTTCTAACATGGCATCAATCTTAGCATGAGATAAGCTAGAAATGGATGATGATAATTTCTCATTTTCCAATTTTAACATATCATTATTTTCTTTAAGAGCAACATTTTCTTGAAAAATGATATCAAAATTGGAAGCTAGCTTCTCATTATCGGATATAAGTTCTACATGCTTGCTTTGTAAATCAATAAAATCATTTTGCAATTTGTTAAAGGCATGCAATAATTTTTTACTACCACAAGCAAGTTCATCACTAGATAAATTATTGGTGGTTTCGAACTCGCAAACCTCACTAGGGCTATCGCCTAGTGGCCGTGTGCATGATGCTCCGTATGAACTTGAAGTCGGATCCTCCAAAGCTTATTGGATCGCCTCTAAGTCTCCTTGATGCGCTTCAATAAATTTTCATAAGGTATAAGCACTATCAAAAGAATCAAGCTTGTTAGACATAAATGAATCAAATGCATTTAATAAAAATTCTAACATAAGCTTGTTCATAATAAACATCTTTTTATCATGTTTGCTCCACTTAGATTTCTCTAACGTGGAAACAATATAAGCACAATCAATGATTTCCCATAAATCGATATTTTTAGATTGAACAAATATTTTGAATCTAAAACACCATTGAGCATAGGGGAAAACATTAAATTTAGGAGCAATACTAGAATCATAGCCTAAACAAGATGCATCATTCATATCCATGATTTGTAAAAAAATATGCAAGCAAGATACAAATGCAATCAAAACAAGATTAGCACAAAAATATAACTTGGATTTTTAACTCAAGGCGATTAGATCTTAAATCAAAGAGCACCAAGCTCTGATACCAATTGTTAGACCCTAGAGGGGGGTGATTAGGGTCTTTTGCTAACCTAATCCGATTAAATGCCAATTAAAACTAATTAATAAGTTATCCTAGCAAGTATGAAATACAACAAGAATATAAGCTAGGATAAGCAATATGAACAATGAGATATATCCTATATAATAAAGATATATGCAAGGATATATAAACAACACAAGGGAAAATAATCTAAACAAGATAGTGGATGAGATAAATGAGTAATGCACAATTGGCGATATAAGATAAATGCAAAAATAAATACGCCAAAGAAAAACTCAAACAAGCAATATGATCACGGAGTACGGACCTTCCGTCTTACATCTCCGCTCCCCACTCCCGGGGAGAAATGCACTAACACAATCTGGTTTGGAAGCCGGAACTTCTTCTACACACTCGGTTTACAAGTTCACCGAAAACTCTCACACAACAAACACTATGCAATCACACTCTACACCCACTAAGTGTTGGACCTAGCCGTATCTCCTTCAAGTGCTCGGTTATAACCTCTCTCTAGGCACGTCAACCAACGCCACTCCTCTTGGGACAATCCCCGACTCTCACCACACACTCCTCACTCGGTGTACAAGTGTATTACAAAGTGATTCTCACAATAAGCACAAATATAACAAATGATAGTTCTCAAAACAAGGTGAGAACTCAATTAAGCACAACTCTTAGTCACAAACCCACAACCCCAAATTATACTATGAATGTAAATACAATAAACTCAAAAGGTTGTGTGTGAAAAAAGAGATATAAATAAAAACTAAACTCAATGTAGTTCTAGCTAAATAACAATGATAATCAAATATATAAAATAGCTAGAAATAGAGTTTAGAAAACATCTCAATATATCAAGAGTTCGAGGGAGAATAGTTGAATGCCCAAACACCAATAGATGATCTCCTCAAGCTCTTGTAGAATTGAATCACAAAACCGAAACACTCAAATGCTTAAAAGCTTCTTAAAACAAACTTAAACAAACACTAAACAAGTTTAAACCCTTGTTAAAATCTTTTAACCCATTCTCTTCTTAGGGTCTAGAATTGAATGCAATGGGGGTATATATAGCCTCCCAAGAACTCAGTCAAAAACCCAAGCAAAAGACAAAAACAGCCCCAAGCAACGGTAAGAAAACTAGTCGTTGGAAGCTGAAAAAGTTCTCGTCGGTCCACCGGAAAATTCATCGGTCGACCGGAAATTTTATCGGTCGACCGGACCGGTCGACCGACAGATTTTCTGTCGCCTAGTGAGCATATGAACTCAGGTTCGGTCGACCGGTTCGGTCGACCGAAAACTGACATATTCAAAAACTGGTTTGCTGATTTTAAAGTGTTGTTTAAAAATATCAAATAAATTCCAAAAAAATGTAAAACTTTGGGGAATGATTGTAGACATGATAATAAACATGCTACAATGACAAATATCATCATTTTACAAAAAAAGTCCAAAACATAAAAATATGATATACTTGAATTTTGATGTTTTTTCATAAACCAACTTTTGAAACTTTGTGAAATGTTTTTATAGACTTAGTAAAACATGTATAAACTAATATTGAAGTCTATAAACTAATAAGACAATATTTTCACAAAATTACATATTCTATGCAATAAGTACTAAAACACAATAGAGTATGTAATATCATAAAAACCAAAACACATGTATGTATATATATAGTATATATATATAACTATATATATATACGAAGAAACCAATAAATGTGTGTGTATAGATATTGAGCTTAGAGTATATAACACACATAATATAAAATCTAAAACTACATTACCCAAGCAATCTTGATCTTCAATTAAGCTTGACTTGGTATACTTACGGATGAAGCTTGAACTTGATCTTTAACTTGAATTGACGTTGCTTCACTCCACAATTCCGCCAACCTCCTTTTGATATGATCGTGTAGGCTCAATCCATCCAACCTACAACTCGTTGTTTGTCTATAATAAATAGAAATATACCAACACTAGACAAACAACATTAGTGGTAAATTGTTTGTTAAACATCATAAAAACAAAGAGGCCAACAGGGAGGACCACATCCCACTAATTGAATTTGTATATAATAATAGTTATCAAGCTACCATCAGAATGGTGCCGTATGAAGCCTTCTTTGGGAGGCCTTGCAAATCGCCTATATGTTGTGCGGAGTCAGAGGATAGTTTATTACTTAGTCCGGAGTTAGTTAGGAAGACCACAAAAAAGGTGGCATCGATTCGAGAGCGCATTCTTGCTACACAGAGTCGGCAAAAGAGTTATGCAGATCAACGAAGATGACCTTTAGAGTTTCAGATCGGAGACTTAGTTATGCTAAAAGTATAATTGATGAGGGGTGTTCAGCGATTCGGTAGACGAGGCAAGCTGCCCCAAGATATGTTGGTCCATTTAGGATCATCGAGCGCATCAGGCTTCTTCTTATTGATCAGACCTTCCAGCATCAATGTCGAGTGTACAAGATGTCTTTCATATTTTGATGCTTAAGAAGCATTTGCGTGATGATGAGCAGCAGAGGGTGATTGAACCACCCGAGGTCGAGATCCAGGATGATTTGAGTACCGTTGAGATTCCAGTATGCATTCTCACTAGAGAATATAAAAAGCTTAGGAAGAAAGTCATTCTATTAGTGAAAGTTCAGTGGAACCGATAAGGAGCCGAAGATATTTCCTAGGAGCACGAGGAGAATGTACGTCGTGACTACCCACATATGTTTGAGCAGGTAAATAGATTGATTATGATTTATTTCTATGATCATATATACATATAAAGCTAGAATGTGGATGTTAACACTTAGCTCCTAATCATTTGCAACACATGGTATATATATGGGGGTTCCTTGTTTGGATTTTTCACCTGACGTACTAGTTTCGTCTAGTTAGGGGTTAAGTGAGAGTATTCATATCCTAGATTGTTAAGTGTAGACATTATAATAATTCATATCTGAAGATTTATGCTAATGTATTATTAATCGCTAAGATACGTTTGCGGAATTTTGAGGACAAAATTCTCTTAAGGGGGGTGAATGTAAAGCCTGGAATTTTTTTGAATCATATAATTAATGTGTGATTAATTATAATATGCGGATATTTAATATGATAAATATCATTTAATGGTATAATAGTATGATACTAAGTATTAGAGTATAAAAAGTTCATACATGAGAAAGAAACGAGTCGAAACGTGCACAATGGCCAAATATATGCAGAACTGGAAATTTCTAGTCCGGTCGACCGTCACGGTCGACCACAGTCCGGTCGAACGCGAAACCTGCTGAGGGTTTTCTCCTGTTTTGAGTTGGTTTCGGATTTCTAATGCCTATATCTATTTCTTCTGGCTTATATATCAAATATTCACAATATTTGCATTTTTCTAAGAACCCTAGTAGCCACCAAACACCCCATAAAATCTAATTTGATTTTTTAAAGAAGATTGGAGGCTTTTGAGTGGGATTTCGTGTGGTTCTTGACTTTTGGATTGGAGATCTTCTTGGACTTTGTATCTTAAATGTTTTTCTACAAGTCTCAGGCGAGTTTTATCACTGCTAATCCATCACCCAGTTTTTTAAAATTTTTTTTAAAGAGTTTTTAACATGTTTAAAATGTTTTTAAAGAGTTTTTAAGATGTTTTGTAGAGCTAAATTGACTAGTTTATGAATAAAAGTAATTTCTTTTGTATTATATGTATAAAGACTAGGTCTTTACATGTTAAAAAGATTAAAAACGAGTTTACAGAAGTTTTAAGATCTGGAAAATGATTTTAAACGTTGTTTAATCTAAAGAAAGATGATTTATTCTTCGTTTTGAGTTTTTATGCATGATTTAAGGTTTGAATATAAGCTTTATGCAAATAATCATGCTATGTATGTTGTGATTGTATCATGAAGTTTTTATCTGTTGTTGACATGATACCATGCAAGTTTCACGTTGTTTAGAACAAGTTTGAACCACAAAAACACAACACGAACACGAACTATGCAGAAACCTATACAAACAGGAAAATTAGTTCACGGTCGACCGTGCCTTAGAGGCGGTTGACCGCATGCAGGACAGAGACCAGGGTAGTCTCTGGAACTCATCGCGGTCGACCGCTGCTTATGGTTGACCACCACAAAGTTTTTGGCTCGTGCTTGTTGTTTGGCTTTGTTTTGATTTTCGAGGGAGTTCTCGATCTTGTAACATTATAATGCAATCTTTATGAGTTGTTTAGTACCTGGGATGATGGTGAATACCAGATATGGACACGCACAACAAGATATGTGCATGTATGCTTAGAATATATTGTGTTAACATACTTTTTGTCACAAATTGAATTGATAAGTACGTATGAAGAAGTATAGTTAATTCATGTATCCAGAAATAGGGAGATAAAATATACTTGTCGCAGAACGACTGAATAAGAGTATTACAATAGTGTCATTATCTCATTATCTGAAAATATGGAGATAAAACCTATTTTTTGCAGAACGATTGAGTAATTTTTATTACAAAAGTGTCGTTGGTTTATGTTATCCGAAAATAGGGAGATAAAACCTATTTGCCGCAGAACGACTTAGTAAGAGTATTACAAAAGTGTCGTTATTTCATGTATCTGGAATAAGGAGATGAAACCTATTGCTGCAAAGTGATTGAGTAACAACATTACAAAATTATTGCTATTACACAAGGAGGTGCACACATATATGAATTGTAAGTTGTAGTTTTTCTTCCATGATAGATTTCCCATGAACAGGGTGCATTCTTGAGTTAGTGGTATATATGATATGGCCTATAGTGACTTTTGAGTTGGATGAGATCCTCTTATATTAGAGCCAACTACTAGAGGGTAGTTCGAGATGAGATATTTATTCTGTATGTATGAGGGTTGGAGTATGTTGCTTTTGACTTTTGTTTTTCATTCATAGAGTTCGGAATTTGTATTCGGGAGCCACAATTTGAGATATGGTATAAACATGAGGGTTTCCTTGTTTGGATTATTTCGTTTGACATACTAACTCTCGTATTGTTTATTCCTTAGTGCAAATCTCCAGTTAGAGTTATATGAATGATTTTATACTTATATATACTGACTCTATTTTCTTATACTCCTACCCCTTCCCTTTGAGAGAAGTGGAGATGCTCTCGCTAGCGCTTTGACGCTCGTTGTTTTCCTCCCTTTCAGGTAGGGAGTCCGGTGCATGGAGAGTCGCAGGTTAATGAGATTACTTCATAGACTCTGTTCAGATACTTATATTATATTTGTATTTATTGCAGAACTCCACATTTAGTTGTTATCTTTAGATTTTAGACTTGCATTTTATTTTGTAGAGACTGAGAGACATAGCGAACTTTTATTTGATTCATTGTATTAGAGATTTATTTTAGACTCAGAGATAATTCTATTCTACTTCATTGTTTACACACACCCACTTGAGCTTATTGTATTTGCATTCATAATATATTAGGGTTGTGAGAGTTGTAACATTGAGTGTGGGCTTTTATTGTGTTCTCATCCATATTAGAGAACAATTTATATTTGTTACATTGTGAGATTGTTAGGTTTTCGGTGAGCTAGAAACCGAGTGTGTTGTGAAGTTTTCGGTGAACTAGAAAACCGATTGTGAGGAGTGACGTTGATCGGTGAGCGTTGAAAACCGATACTGTGAGGTGTAAACGTTATTCGGGTGAACGTAGAAAACCCGGTTGATAGTGGATTTCTCCCCGGGAGTGGGGAGCGGAGACGTAGGACGGAAGGTCCGAACTCCGTGATCATATTGCTTGTTTGAGTTTGTCTTTGGCGTATTCGTTTTTGTATTTATCTTATATCACCAATTGTGCATTACTCATTTATTTCATCCACTATCTTGTTTAGATCATTTACCCTTGTATTGTTTATATATCCTTGCATATATCTCTATCATATAGGATATATCACTTTATGTATATTGCATATTCTTGCACATAACTCTTTGTATATCTATCTTGCAAGAATATAGTTGTTAATTAATTTTAATTGGCATTTAATCGGATTAGATTAGCATAAGACCCTAATCACCCCCCCTCTAGGGTCTAACAATTGGTATCAGAGCTTGGTGCTCTTTGATTTAAGGTCTAATCGCCTTGAGTTAAAGATCCAAGTTATCTTTTTGTGCTAATCTTGTTTTGATTGCATTTGCATCTTGCTTGCATATTTTTACAAATTATGAATATGAATGATGCATCTTGTTTAGGCTATGATTCTAGTATTGCTCCTAAATTCAATGCTTTCCCTTATGCTCAATGGTGTTTTAGATTCAAAATATTTGTTCAATCTAAAAATATCGATTTATGGGAAATCATTAATTGTGCTTATATTGTGCCCACGTTGGAGAAATCCAAGTGGAACAAACATGATAAAAAGATGTTTATTATGAACAAGCTTATGTTAGAATTTTTATTAAATGCATTTGATTCATTTATGTCTAACAAGCTTGATTCTTTTGATTTGTTGCCATTGTCCTCGAGATTGTTGGGGTGCTTGTTGCTGCGACTGTTGCTGAGGTTGCAATTGAAATGTTTGATTAGCATCAACTGTATTAGCTTGTGCCTTACCCTTCCCCCGTGGGACGAAGTTTTGCTTTGGAGCACTTATCGCCGGTTGGCCTCTTTCCGCCTTCTTCCTCTTGAGGAATCGCTCAGCTTGCTCTCCCCGGACTTTCAAGTCCTTCCATGTATTGGATGGTGCTGTCCCCATTGCTTCTAGCACGTCCAACGCGAGGTTGTTGTGGCAGGTCTGGAGGATGAATTCCTCGGTGATCGGGTCCCGGCAATTCATCGCCTTGTTCCGGAACCTTTTGACGAAGGTATCGACTAACTCTCCGTCCTTCTGCTTCTCATCGAGCAACGATCCGATAGATATCTCGGTGTCGTCGTCGAAGAAGTTGGCCAGGAACTTGGTCTCCATGTCATCCCAGCTGTTCACGCTGCCTGGCTTGAGGCGGCGATACCAATCGAAGGCGGCTCCGCGAAGAGTGCCGACGAATGACCGCACCATCAGAGGCTCATTACCAGAGATCACCCCCAAGTTCGATTTGAAGTAAATCAAATGCTGGGTAGGTGAACCCATCCCATTAAACGGCGTGAAGTTAATTAGATTAAACTTCGCCGGATATGGGATCGATTCCCATTCTCTTGGGTATGGGCAAGGAATGCCTGTTTTCTTCATCTCTTGAGCGGAAATTAGTGTGTTGATTTTGCTCTCGAGGTTCTTGATCTTCAGGTTTTCGCCGGTTTCTTCGCCAGCATTCTCATTACCACCCCCTGCGTTGACGGGAGGATCATTGGTGTTACGAGCATTTGTATCCTCATCTTCCACATTAATCGGGTTACGATGATTCTGCTCGCCTTGTTGGTTCGCCAATGCTTGGATCTGTTGGTCATGCATTTCTCTCATCTGCTGCATGGCCATCTCCATCTCAAATTTGAAACTTTCTTTCTGCTTAGCCAAAGCGTCTTCAAGCATCTTGGCCATCTGCTCCGCACTTATCATCAGGGCCTCGCGGGGTTGTCCCTCGCTGGATACTGTATTATCTGATGCCACCGCGGAGCCGGCATCAGATTCTTCATCTTCTGAAGGGCGTCTTGTCCGAATCCTACCATAAGTTGCTCGCTCTATGGTTCCGGACTGCAGACGGGTTCTAGGTCGGGAAGCTTTCAGAATCGACTCGAAATCTTCTCGTGCCGATGTCCCTTTGCTCGTCATGTTGGTGGTGACCCTCGGAAATTCTCCGTCTTCAATCACCCTTCTTCTTCGTTGGAAGCGCCTAGGCCTTGGTTTTGGCGTTTCCGCATTAAGTCTTTCAAAAACTGAAACTCTTTCGGGGACCGCCTTAATGCAATTGCATTCCGACAATACCGCCCGAATGAGTTTGGAACAGGGACATTGAATTTCCCGTTCTCGGGGACTCCTCTTCCTGGTTCTATTCGTACCCCCAGCACGATAGTACAACTCGTCATTTTGACAGTCAGAGTAACCTATCGTGTGCGGGCACGCCTTCTCAGGTACAACACAATCATTATCAGATGATAATGTTTCCATCTGAGGTTGACTTGCCTTCTTTGGGCTTTCAAAGGTTACCCGCCTCAAAACATGCCTTTTTGGGCGTGAATTTTCGGCGTGATCTTGGACTTCAATGCGCAAATTGGTGCGCGCAGCTGCCTTGAGGTCTTTGTCATGCTGGAGGTGATGGCGACCCCCAGTATGTTGAGTCGTTCTGGGCTTCTTCATCGGGCCCAAACGCTCGTGAATTGGAGCTTTGCCTCTCACGTCAGGAATTGGACCGAGGCGCTCCAAAATTGGTTTCTTCTTGCGGGATGACTCTGCATGATCTCCCGGAGAAGTTATTGGGATTGACGGCGACTTTGGTTGACTCGCCGGAGTTTGACCTTCCTTAGAAGGCTGCACTGGTTGCTTTTTGGCCTGAGTCGCCACTTCAGACTTAGGCTTCCAGACTTGTCGTGTTGGTGGTGGCTTCTTCTCCACCTCCTTTTGCAGCTTTCTACGGGCTTCCTGAGCTTGAGCCCGTGCCTGCGCTGACATCGCGCGGCGCTTGCGAATGCGCTCCTCGAGTGTCGAACGGTTCCGTTTGACGCGGACCCATTCTTTCTTTGGCGGCTTGGAAGAGTCGCCATTCATTGGTGGTTGAGGCTGTTTGCCTCTTCTGTTCTTCAACTCCGCGTGGTAGCGGAATCCGTCCGTAGACTCCATCGCCTTAGCGAATTGCCGCGCAAGGCGTTGACGACGCCTCTGGCGGGCTCTCTTTGAGAGAGTCACAACGCCCTGAACAGTAGAGGCGTTGGCGGGAGTTGGGTTGACCTGATTGGAGGTCGGTGGAACTTCATTTGACGCAACTTCGGCGTCAGTTGGGTTGAGAGCTTCGTGGGCTTCCCGAGCAGCTTCAAACCAACGAGCTTTTCTCCCGGAGGAGAACTTCTTGGACTTGCGGGGGGAGATAGAGCCGGACGAGGACACGTACTCCTCGAACTTGGCTTGGTCGAACTCGTACTCGACCTCCTCCACGACCGGGATTGCAATCCGCGGCTGCGACGCATCGATCTCGTTGGCGAGATCGTCGGCTCCCACTGTGGTCGCCAGATTGTTCGCGTGGAAAACTGTTTTCTTTTTCATTGATATGATTGTCATCTTGGGTTACAAAGATCCGGTCTTTTATAGATCCGGTTACAACTAAATCAAAGAAAATAAAGAAAAATTACAACTCTCCTCTGTGAAGCTCAGATCTCGGGATCTAAGACCAAGCTTAGATCCGGAGTGTGATATCGTGTAGATCTCAGATCTGTTCTTTGTCTCCTCTCGAAATCCTGCCTTTTCTGACGTAGGTGCTCGCCGGGGATCAGATCTGTACGTGCAAGTCTTCAAGTCTTCAAAGCTCCGAGTTCACTCTTCAATCCGACAGAGTTTCGGCTCTTGAAAAGTTCCCCCTTGAAAATGAACATCTCTAGGCCTATTTATAGGCTCTCAGGACAGTGCCCGCAAAAAGAGAAATGTCGGCCACCTCTGGCCACTGTCGCCACCGAGCCACCTTGAGGTGGCTCGGCCAAAGCCGATCCACCTTGAGGTGGCTCGGCTTTGGCCGAGCCCCCGCGGGCGGTGTTTTCCGATTTTCTCGAGTTGTGTCCGTTTTCCGGTTTTGTCCGTGATTCGGTTGATTGAGACTCTGATTGGTTGATCTGATTTGGCAGTAAGTCGGATTCCTGATTTGGCAGTAAATCCGCTTCTGAGTTCGAGTCCGAAACTGATCTTGATTCGATCGTGATTCGTCCGAGTCCGCTCTCGGTTGGATGACTCATTGATCCCTCAACTCGTTAGCTTGATTCTGCACGCGGGTGGATTCATTCCGTTGTTCGCGTGTGATTTGTCGATCTCGTCGCCTCGTTGGTTAGTCGGTTTGTGCCGAGCTGAGCTAAGGGACCTATAAGCAATTTTATATGCCTACAGTTTCAGGGAATGCTAATAGAATAGTAACCATGAGTTGAGTTATTCTAGTCCTAACTGGTATTGGCGATGAGATTTTGAGATTCTTAGTTGTGAAGTTAAATTGAACTAGTAATATGTTAACAAAAACTTCTTAAACTTGCAGGGCATCTCCTTTGCAAGGGACTAGTGCTTATTTATTATAGACTAGTTGAAAAAATATTTGGGAAAAATGCTTCCAGCCCTCAAAAGCTAAGGAAACGTGCTTCCCACCCCCAAGACTTGGTCAATGAGTGTTTTACCCCAAAAAATAAAGATTCTATTCTCTGAGCCCCCAAAACACAAAACCCAAGAGATTAAAATATGTGAAGACCATAATACTCTTCTCTCTCTTTTTTTTTTTTATTAAAATATGATGAGGATTATTTTATTATTTTTGTTTTCTCTCTCTCTTTATCATAATGTACTAAGATGATAGTTGAAATGATTGATGATGATTATTTTATTATTTTTATTTTTTATTATTTTTATTATATGTATTGGGAGATTGTTAAAGTTACGGGTTAATTGTTAAGGTTACGAGTTAATTATTAATGTTACGGGTCTCTCTCTCTCTCTCTCTCTCTCTCTCTCTCTCTCTCTCTATCTCTATCATGATGTTACTTTGATAATATTGAAATGATTGAAGAGGATTATTATTTTATTATTTTTGTTTTTTATTCTTTTCGTATTTTTAGAATATTCGTTGTTAAGGATAATGGTTGGTTGTAAAGGTTATGCATTGTTTGTTAAGGTTATGGGTTGGTTGTTAAGGTTACGGGTTTGTTGTTAAGGTTATGGGTTTGTTGTGTATGTTACGGATTTTTTGTTAAGGTTACGGGTTTAATTGTTAAGGTTACGTGTTTAATTGTTAAGGTTACGGGTTTAATTGTTACGGTTACAGTTTAATTGTTAAGGTTACGATTTAATTATTAAGCTTATGAGTTTAATTATTAAGGTTATGGGTTTAATTATTACGGTTACATGTTTAATTGTTACGATTACGGGTTTAATTGTTAAGGTTACGTGCTTAATTGTTAAGGTTACGGGTTAATTGTTAAGGTTACAGGTTTAATTGTTAAGGTTACGGGTTTAATTGTTAAGGTTACGGGTTAATTGTTAAGGTTATGGATCCCTTCTCTCTCTCTCGTAACCTTAACAATTAAACTTGTAACCTTAATAATTAAACCGTAACCTTAACAATTAAACCAGTAACCTTAACAATTAAACCCGTAACCTTAACAATTAAACCCATAACCTTAACAATTAAGCCGTAACCTTAACAATTAAACACGTAACCTTAATAATTAAAACCGTAACCTTAACAATTAAACCCGTAACCGTAACAATTAAACTCGTAACCTTAATAATTAAACCGTAACCGTGACAATTAAACCCGTAACCTTGACAATTAAACACGTAACCTTAACAATTAAACCCATAACCTTAACAATTAAATCCATAACTTTAACAACAAATCTGTAACCTACACAACAAACCCATAACCTTAACAACAAACCCGTAACCTTAACAACCAACCCGTAACCTTAATAAACAATGCATAACCTTTACAACCAACCATTATCCTTAACGACAAATATTCTAAAAATACGAAAAGAATAAAAAATGAAAATAATAAAATAATAATTCTCTTCAATCATTTCAATATCATCAAAGTAACATCATGATAGAGAGAGGGAGAGAGAGAGAGAGAGAGAGAGAGAGAGAGAGAGAGAGGATTCATAACCTTAACAATTGACCCGTAACATTAACAATTAACTCGTAACCTTAACAATTAACCCGTAACTTTAACAATCTCTCAATACAAACAACGAAAATAATAAAAAACAAAAAAAATAAAATAATAATCCTCTTTAATCATTTTAATATCATCAAAGTAACATCATGATAAAGAGAGAGATAGAGAGAGAGAGAGAGAGAGAGAGAGAGAGAGAGAGAGAGAGGATTCATAACCTTAACAATTGACCCGTAACATTAACAATTAACTCGTAAACTTAACAATTAACCCGTAACTTTAACAATCTCCCAATACAAACAACAAAAATAATAAAAACGAAAATAATAAAATAATCATCATCAATCATTTCAACTATCATCTTAGTACATTATAATAAAGAGAGAGAGAAAACAAAAATAATAAAATAATCCTCATCATATTTTAATAAAAAAAGAAAGAGAGAGAAGGGTATTATGGTCTTCACATATTTTAATCTCTTGGGTTTTGTGTTTTGGGGGCTCAGAACAGAATCTTTATTTTTAGGGGTAAAACACCCATTGATCAAGTCTTGAGGGTGGGAAGCACGTTTCCTTAGCTTTTGGGGGCTGGAAGCATTTTTCCCAAAATATTTAGATGTTCTAATTATTTGATATCGGACTTGTTAAGTATGAATGTTTAGAAATGCATGGGCGCGCACATACATACATCTACATATAAAAATTTAAAAATTCATCATCACCAGATTTTTACAAGTTTATTCAATGCATATCGATACGTACAAACAGACATATACAACTAATCATTGGCAAAATGTTGAATCTTTTTATCTTTGTGTATGTCTAACGAAACCCAGTTGTTTGGCTCTTAGCTTCCTACATTTTGTAGTGTTCCTAAAATAAAATCCATATTGTTGATATACACAACAAACCGTAATACAGCTTAAGCTCATTAAAAACTAATCATCAACCACATTATCCTAATATGGGTTATCAGCCGGCCTATAATCTCCAGCCAGCTGTCTGATCCTAATTAGTCCATTCATACAAGTTCATCTTGGAACCAATAAGAAAAATTGTGCGCTTCCTTAACATTTGCCTCCCCATAATTAAACAAGCAGTAAACAAAACGAGAACTCATCCAGGGGCGTTCAGGACAATGAAAGAGATTGATGTTCTACTTCCGTGTGCACATTACTCTACTCAGCTCCTCTTTGTTTTTCGTAGTGTCTGGATTCAACAGACTTAACTAAATTCCAACAGCTTGCTTCCCTCCACTGGTGATACACTCGGAGCTTCCCCCATTTGTACCCCTACGACTCATACTCACCCAGTCCCTATAAAACCCAAGACCCTCAAATCTCATTCAATACGAACGAACGCCCCTCAATTCCTTTTATCTTTAAGTAAACAAATCAAATGGCAGCAGAACTTGGCTTGTTCTCTCTGACCCAACTCCAAAACCTAGCCCAACAACAACAACAGCAGCAGCGTCGACCTGCGAATGAAGAGGATGACTCTTGGGAGGTGAGAGCATTTGCAGAGGACACGAGCAGCTCCATGGGCACAACATGGCCGCCGAGGTCCTACACGTGCAACTTCTGCAGGCGAGAGTTTCGATCAGCGCAGGCGCTCGGCGGTCACATGAACGTTCACCGTCGTGACCGTGCTCGCCTTCGTCAGCCACCGCAGGTCCCTGAGCCACCACCTGTGATGATTCCTTCCGGTGAGTTTGTGGCCAATGGTGGGCTCTGCCTTTTTTATCCAGTTCCAAACTCTTCTTCAACTTTTCTGTCTGTGTCTGCATATGAACAGGCAGTTAACTTGCCTACTTCGTCGATGAATCTCGGCGAGTCACTTTTGGGCAAGGTCGGAATGGTGAGAGATGCGAGTGAGGGGAGAGATGCTAGTAGCAATGATGATGGAGGAATCGTTGAGGAGTTGGATTTAGAGCTTAGGCTTGGCTGGTGATTCTTTTTTATGTTTGTTTGTTTGTTTGCATGAAGGAGATCATGCATGGTGTTTATATGTCCGTAATTGAATGTAAGTGAATTTTGTTTCTCATATTGTGTATTATTGAAGGGTTCTCATAGAATTTGTTTTGTTCTGATATGTATAATTTCAAAAATTTTGCTTTTGGAGTGCTGATTATTAAGTCTTGTTGTTGGCTATATCTAGCATCAAAATAAATCAGAATAAATAAATTAAGAACTGAAACGATATGAATCTATAACATAAACAAGACAAATGCAAGTAGTTAGTCGTTTCCATGAGCTAATTGTTGGATTAAATCTTGTTATGGGCACATATGTTATATTAGTGTGTAATGTTATCCTTAAGGTTGACATGCATAAAGTGATCAATTAGTTAATTTGGGTCAATGGGTATTTAATATAATCATAGGCTAATTGTGCAGATACCATGTTGTAATTATAATTTAATGAGGGCCAAATTATAAAAGCACAACATCTATAAATAAGGGGTTATGGTCCCTAATCTGATGTAGTGTTCTCTATTCTCTAAATCCTCATCTAAAGAGAAACATAAGGAGATATCCTCAAGATTATAAGATCAAACCCTAATTCAGATCCGTGCAAATCTTCATGGATTCAAGTATTGCTTCCGCTCTTCTGTTAATCTCCTCTTTGAACTAATCACATATATCTTGTATATCTGATATAGTAAGTTTAACAAGTGGTATCAGAGTCACAGTGATTAATTCTTAGGGATCTAAGATTAAGATTAAGAAATTAGGTTTCTTTGATCTTAATTTTCTTTTATTAAGATCTGTTGATGCACTGTAGCGTGCATGAATCTTGCTTTTCTCTATCGTTTTTTGGTCCGCATGAACAAGAAAGTTCATGTTTTTTAATTGATTTCTTCTTTCGGATGTTGAATTTGGATCAAACTCTTGATCCAGTTTGTGTGCAATTTATCTTTTTTCGATTTGAGGATTTGGTTCATGGTTCAAGCTCAAAATAAAAAAAATCAACTGCATCTCTATTTTGTTTGTGTCGATCGTTGGACTCCTTGCCGACGATGTATTTGTTGGCGGCACCATTGTCAAAGGAAGACAGCGACGGCGGTAATCAAGAAACCCTGGGGTTTCACCCTAGGGTGTAGGAGCCTAAGCGGCAGTGGCGGTTCAGTTTTGAAACCCTAAGGGGTGGAGAGATCATGCAGGAATTAGGGCATGAGGAGCTTACATGAATTCAGGTGAGGTTCGTCGACAAAACTACAGGTGAGCCTCACTCAGGCAAGCATCTTTCAGGTGAGCCTCGTCGACAACTCTGCAGGCGAGCTCGAAGCTCACTCAAGCGAGCTTGCACTCGCAGGCGAGCCTAAATCAGGCGAGCTCGAGCCTCGATTTAGGCGAGCTTCTTCGAAGTTCAATTCAGGTGAGCTTCTTTGAAGTTCGATTCAGGCGAGCTTCTTCAAAGTTTGATTACATGTGAGCTCGACATTTGATTCAGGCGAGCTCAGAGCTTTCGATTGAAAGCGAGCTTTGTCGGCACATTTGGGAATAAAAGGTTGATGATCCTCTTTGAGGTGTAACAAGCCAAATCTCACTAAAGCAATTTAAGTTAGGGGCCTATAATTTAATTAAGTTGTAGGCCTTATAAGTTATGGGTCTTTCTAGCCTAATTAAATAGAGAAATTTAATTAGGTTATAATTTCCCAAATTAATTTCAAAAACTCTTTAATATGGTTTAAATTGGTTGATCAATTGTTAATTCAAATAATATGACACTAAGATATTAATTTTGTCTCTCATTCTAAATGATCGAAACAAGATCTTGCTAAAGTAACCTCTCTTGTGTAAATTGTTCATGATGAATGTTAGATGTTTATGTGTATGTTTTCGTGTAAATATTTAATCGGCCTAAAGGAAGGTTAATATTTACTTAGACTGCATACACATCTGCGATGATAAACGTGTAACAATTATAAAGTTTACATATGAATAATGAATCTATGCAAAGATAGTTTCATTATTTGACATGAGTTATTATCAGTGTTTGATCATTACAATAAGGTATCACTTACAATTAATATTACTGTCCAAAGACTTGATATTAATGTTGTACTAGATATCTTAAGATAGGATTTGTCATTATTTAAATTATATTGATTACTAATTATAGTTAATAATGTGAACATCTTTTGTTTATTTCAGCTAATGCATCTGCTACAATAATTTTTGCTATCAATTCGCATGCTCAATGAGACAAATTTCAAGGTTTGGAAAGAGAACATTCTAATTGTTTTTGACTGTATGGATCTAGACCTTGCATTAATGACTGAACAACCCTAACCTCTTAATGCGGATAGTACTCCTGATATAAAGAAGGAGCGTGAGAAGTAGGAGCATTCAAATCGCATGAGTCTAATGATCATTAAGCGCAGTGTTTTGGAAGCCTCTAAGGGCATAGAATCCGAAGGGATTACTAAAACCAAAGATTTCCTTGTCGAAATTAAAAAACATTTTGCTAAAAACGATAAGGTAGAAACAAGCACGCTTTTAACTCGCTTGATTTTGGTGAAGTATAAAGGCAAAGAAAATATCAGGCAGTACATCATGCAGATGTCTCATATTACTTCAAAACTTAAGGTACTTAACTCAATCTATGTGATGAGTTACTGGTGCATCTGGTTCTTTTGTCTCTTCCTATATAATTTAATCAATTTAAGATCAGTTATAACTGTCAAAAGGAGAAATAGACTCTAAATGAGCTCATTTCATACTGTGTTTAAAAAAAAAATAGGTTGAAGCAAGATAAGACTGAGAGTGCTCATTTGGCCTATGCCGCTAAGGATAAGGGCAAGAAAAGGAAGATTGATAATGAAGCTGCTAAGGGTCCAGTTCAAAAGAAATAACATAAGGATGATCATGATTGTTTCTTTTGCAATAAGGCTGGACACGTAAAGAAGGATTGTACCAAATATCACGCCTGGCATGTTAAGAATGGTATGTTCCTTACTTTGATCTGTTCTGAGATTAATTTAGCTTCAATACCTAAAAACACTTGGTGGTTAGACTCTAGTGCTACTACTCACATAAGTGTTTCTATGCAGGGTTACCTGAGCTACCGAAAGCTAAGTAATGATGAAAAACACATCTTTGTATGCGATGAATAATCGGTAGACGTGGATGCAATTGGGTACTTTAGGTTGCTATTAGGAACTGGTTCTTATTTGGATTTGAAAGATACTTTTGTAGTACCATCTTTTAGACGGAATTTGATTTCTGTTTCTGGATTGGACAAATCAGGTTATTATTGTTCATTTGGAAACAATCAATTTAGTTTATCTTCAAATTCAAATGTTATGGGAACTTATTTCTTGAGTACTTATGACAACCTATATTTGCTTGATACAATTGCTTCTTATAATAAAACCTTGCATGTGGAATCATATAGTACTAAACGTAAATTAAATAAGGAAAATTCAGCGACATTATGCCATGAGCACTTGGGTCATATCTCAAAAGGCAGAGTTGGGCGTCTTGTGTCTGATAGCATTTTGGATTCCCTTGATTTTTCAAATTTTAACGTATGTGTTGAATGTATCAAGGAAAAACATATCAAAGTTAAGAGATTATGTGCCAATAGATCTTCAAAAGTCTTAGAATTGATACATATAGATATTTGTGGACCATTCCCTATAGCATCGTGGAATGGTCAATAATATTTTATATCATTCATAGAGAATTACTCTCGTTATGGATACATATATCTTATTCATAAGAAATCTGAGTCTCTAGACGTGTTCAAAGCTTTTAAAGCTAAAGTTGAGAATCAACTAAAAAAAAGATTAAAACCGTTAGATCTGATCATGGTGGTGAGTACTATGGTAGATATGATGGTTCAGGTGAATAACATTCAGGGTCATTTGCTAAATACCTAGAAGAATGCGATATTATCCCACAATACACCATGTCAGGATCACCTAGCATGAATGGTATAGCTGAAAGACGAAACAAAACTCTTAAGAATATGATAAGAAGTATGATTGCTCATTCTTCTTTACCAGAGTCACACTGGGGAAAAGCATTAAAGACATCAGCTTTTATTTTGAACAGAGTACCAAGTAAAGTAGTTATAAAAATACCTTATCAGCTTTGGACTGGTTGAAAGCCCTGTTTAAAGTACTTACGCATTCGAGGATGTCCATCTGAGGCAAGGCCTTATAGGCCAAATGAAAAGAAATTGGACTCCAAAACAGTTAGCAGCTACTTTATTGGTTACTCTAAATGATCTAGGGGCTATAAGTTTTATGATCCCATACTCAGGACTATTTTTGAGACGAGAACAATAATATTCTTTAAGGATGTTGAGTTTAGGGGAGAAATAAGGTTAGAGACATTGTTTTTAAGGAGGAATTGGCTTCATATCTAATCTATACTATAACTTTTAACAATATTTAGATTCCTATACCTGTTATTGATTAAAAAAAATAAATCCGGAACCTCAAGAAGACAATGTTGAACAAGTCCCTATTCTAGAAGAAAAAACTCAACAACCTCAAGAACCAGTGCCATTACGGAGATCCATGAGAGAAAGGAGAAATATTATTCCGGATGATTATATTATATTTCTCCAAGAACATGAATAGAATGATGGAAGATGATCCAATCAACTTCCATCAGACCATGAAAATTTCTAACTCTCAAAAGTGGATTGATGATATGAATGAAGAGTACAAGTCTATGCAAGACAATAAGGTTTGGGAACTTATTCCATTATCATAAGGTGCAAAACCAATGGGTTGCAAATGGATATTTAAAACCAAGCAGGATGAAAATGGTAATGTAGAGAGGTATAAGGCACGTTTTGTAGCAAAAGGCTATACTCAAAAGGAAGATATTGATTATACAGAGATTTTTTCTTCGGTTTCGTCGAAAGACTCTTTAGAACAATAATGGCGCTTGTTGCTCACTTTGATCTTAAGTTACATCAGATGGATGTTAAGACTGCGTTTCTCAATGGGGATATTAATGAAATGATCTATATGGTACAACCAAAAAACTTTGTGTCAGGAGACCCAAAGAGTATAGTTTGTAAATTAAGAAAATCTATTTATGGGCTCAAGCAAGCTCCTCGTCAATGATATCACAAGTTTTAACAAATAATTATCTCGTTTGGTTTTGAGATGAATATTATTTATGACTATGTATATCACAAGTTTATTGGGAGTAAGTATATTTTCTTGGTTCTGTATGTCGATGACATATTGCTTGCCACTAATGATATATGTATGTTTCACGAAACCAAGAAATTTCTATCAAAAAATTTTGAGATGAAAAAGATCTTGGGGACGTCTCTTTTATATTAGGAATCCATATACATCGAGCTCGTTCTAGAGGTATACTTGGATTATCAAAAGAGCTATATTGATAAAGTACTCAAAAGGTTTGGCATGCAAGATTGTAGATCAGGTGACACCCCTGTTGCTAAAGGAGACAAGTTCAGTTTCAATCAGTGCCCTAAAAGTAACCTTAAAATTCAAGAAATGTAGAAGATTCCCTATGCTTCAGCTGTAGGAAGTCTAATGTATGTTCAGGTGTGTACACGTCCGGATATTACGTACACTATTGGTATGTTAGGCATATACTTAGCAACCCTGGTATGGACCATTGGATAGCAGTCAAAAGGATTATAAGTTACCTGCAAAAAACAAAAGATTACATGCTCACATACAGAAAATCAGAATAGTTGGATGACATTAGGTACTCTGATTCTGATTTTGCTGGATGTCAAGATAGCAGAAAGTCAATATCAGACTACATTTATATGTTAGCAGGAGGAGCTATATCATGGAAAAGTGTCAAACAGACACTTGAAGCTTCCTCCACTATGGTATCAGAGTTTGTAGCTTGGTATGAGGCATCTAATTATGGAAATGGTTGCGAAATTTTATCACTAGACTACACATTCTAGAAAATGTTGAAAGACCACTTATGTTATTTTGTGACAATAAATCAACAGTGATGTACTCCAATAATAACAGGCGTTCGTCTAAGTCAAAGCACATTGACATTAAGTTCTTAGTTATGAAAGAAAGGGTGCAGAGTGAACAGATAACCATAAAGCACATTGAGACAAACTCCATGATAGATGATCCTCTTACAAAAGGATTGCCACCTAAGGTCTTTCATGAGCACACTGCTCATATAGGTGTTACATTATTTGAGGATATCATGTTTTAGTGGGAGTTTATAATTTTTTGGTGCTTTATGTTTGATTTTATTATCTGATCAGAATAAAGTATTCAGTTTAAACACTCTGTTACATTATGTTTTGTATTGATCTCACTAAAGTTTAAGGTAGAAACAGTTAAAAATAGACATGTATAGATCACATTGTATGTATTTTTTATGCTACACATCCATGATTGATCTATGTCATTTGATTGTATCGGTATATGTGACCATTGATGGGTTTAGTCACAATAAATATGATGAATGCCGATTTGATCCTATATAGATATAGTCAATGGACGAGATTATTTGAAAAAACCCTTATTTGTAATAGCAAATTCTGAGCTCATAAAGTTGTACATACTTTAAGGAAACATATGGACTAATTGTACAGATACCAAGTTGTAATTATAATTTAATGAGGGGCCAAATTATAAAAGTACAACATCTATAAATAAGGGGTTATGATCCCTAATCTGAGGTAACGTTCTCTATTCTCTAAATTCCCATCTAAAAAGAAACATAAGGAGATATTCTTAAGATTAGAAGATCAAACCCTAATTCAGATCCGTGTAAATCTTCATGGATTCAGGTATTGCTTCTGCTCTTCTGTTAATCTCCTTTTTGAGTTAATCACATATATCTTGTATGTTTTAGATATAGTAAGTTTAACACTAATTATACGAAACAACAAAGGAACAAATATAAAACAAGTAAAACATTGGAGGAATGATAACAACGAGAAATCCTTCAGAGACAAGGGTTTAAGAGATTGGTTTTTAGAAACTGAGGAAGTGTACAGCTTGCAGGCCTTGCTGTTTACTGTCATTTTATTTAATATAAACTTCTGGAAGATATTTGGTCTCATGCAGTTGGAATTTGTAATACTTAAAAAAAAAAGATAAGCCAAATATGCTGTCATCTGCGTTAAACATTGATACCTTGACTTAGGATTATCCTTACTCCTTAGAGTGAAGGTCAGAAGTTTCTTTGAAACTAATGTGTGCACTTTCTCATCTATGCTCTCTTGGATTTCCTTAGCTAGCGACATTGTAGAGATAAAATAAAGTCCAAATATTCTCCAATTTGTTTTCAGAAATTTCCGTTGAATTAATAACATGAACATGAGTCCAATTAAGCACTCACGGTAAAGTGCAATCATAAAACAACAACAGTCTTCAAATTCGGAAGGGGTTTTCCGTTTTCACATATATAAACAAAAAGTTTATTTTCAAACACATGGTATCAAATACAGCATAAAAAATAATAATAATAGGTACCCAAAATGGTCATCGTCCTTTAATTCTCTCATTTTCCGTATCTCCTCCTCCTCAAGGGCTGGGCCAATAGGACAGGGTCGCTGGTCCCACTCAGTTCGTTCAGTCAAGAAAAACCCATCTAGCTCTGGGTCCAGTGATCAATCCGTCAAATTATTAGGACGTAGTCCATACATCAGTCCTTATTTGAGTGAATACAAATTTTTATGGTGTATTAATATTTATTTAGAATGATATTGTACAGGTGGATATGAGTATAAGATATGTACGAGGTGAATGAACATGAAAATTAGTATAAATGCTAATTTCAACAACCGTACCATCAATGGTTGTTAGGGATACATCATTGGGTACAATATCATTGATGGTCTATAGGAACAGATTGCAGAATTTTAGAGATAGAATTTTAGCTCATCTATAGATTACAAGGACCCATCGATGGTGCTTAGGGACCCATCGATGGTCATGAGCAACCAACGATGGCTAACTCGGCTGATTGCAAATGTGAGTGTTAATTCTCTTGTTTTGATGATGATTCACAAAGACAATTATTACTGCTAATTGCTTTATTGAGTAATATTGCGTAGAATGTATTTTGCCAAGCAAGATAGTGTCAACTATTGAAAGATTGGATGGAATATGAGCTACAATGACGATATCCAAGGAGATGGAGGCAAGTTGATGAAGAAAAGTTATCAAGAACAACATATTCAAAAGAAGCTTCATCAACACTTGAGCAAATATCAAGACCAAAAGAATTGTATTCATATGTGTGAAATATATTTTCTTTATTTTCTCTAGAGCTCAATGTAGACAAGTTATTAAGTAGATAACATTTAAAGCGATTGGGGTTCACACATACACACACTTATAAAAATAAGTTTTTAACTATTTTTGAAAAATGAGTAGTTTTTACAATTAGGAAATGATTTTTTGAAAATTCCTTTTCTAACATGTTTATATTTATGTTTATAAGAATTTCCCAAAGTTTCATAATTTTTAGATTTTATTTGCTATTTTTAAAGGTACTTCAAAACTCATTTTTAATTATGAACAATGCTTGTGCATGTTTATCAGTCGACTCATATCTGTTATCAGTCGACTGATGAAATGCACTGGATAGAGCCTAAGTTTCTGCTCAGTCGACTGATGAGCCATCAGTCAACTGATGCAGGTTATCAGTCGACTGATGAGTTTATCAGTCGACCGATAACAAATGAGCAACCTATAACGGTCAGCTCGTCAGTTGACTGATGAACAGTATCAGTCAAATGATGGTAATGTTAACAGCTAGTTCTGGTTTTAGCTGAAAATTAGGGATTCGGTGATTTGTTTAGTATTTGGGTTATTGTTTGGGGCTTCTATATATACCCCTTGACCCTCTTCACTTTAGTAATCAAGCAAGCAAAGAAAAATCCCTAAGTTTTGTTTCTAAGTGTTCTTAAGCTCAAACTTTCAAAACTTTATTCTCAGTTGTTTCAAAGTTTTCGGTTTCTCAATTCCACATCTCACAAACCCCAAAGCTTAAGTGTTTATCTCTTGTTCCTTGTTATAGGATTGTTGTGAGAGATTTTCCTTTATTTCATCTTGTGATTGTGTGGTGAGATTGGTCTCGAGGAGATCGTTGTGAGGGTTGTAAGATCTCGTGGGCAGATCGTTGTGAAAAAGTTCTGACTTCCAAACAGGGTGTGATAGTGTTGTTACCATCGAAAGAGGTGGTCGGGACGTAGTTCGGAGGACCGAACCTCGTGAATATTTCGCCGTGTCATCTTGGATAACTATTCTCTAACTTTCCTCCTTATTTATTGTCATAGTATTTAATTTGTGTCTTGTGTTGCATTGAATTTTATTTATTGCACATTTATTCTTTTATTACCTATTCACCCCCTCTAGGATAATTCCATTTGATATCAGAGCAAAATCTCTACATATTTATTAGGTATAACCACCTTAGAGCAAAGATCCAAATGGATTCAATAATGAATATGCATATGCTTGAAGGTCAATCAACCACTAGACCCCCATTGTTCACAGACAATAATTTTGCATATTGGAAAGCTAGGATGAGAATTTACTTATGATGCATTGATCTTGACATCCTAGAGATAATAGAGAAGAAATATGTTGAGAAGTCTAGTGACGATATGACCGAGAAAGAAAGACATTTGGCTAATCTAAATGTTAAAGTCATGAACGCTTTGATTTGTGGTCTCACTCCAAATGAGTATAATAAGATCTCTACGTGTGCAACAACACGTGAAATTTAGGAGAAACTATGTGTCACTCATGAGGTAACCCGCCAAGTCAGAGAGTCAAAAATTAGTAGCCTTATGCATGAATATGGATTATTTAAAATGCTTCCTAATAAATCAATTGATGATATGTTTAGTCATTTCACTAATATTATAAATCAACTGTATGGCCTGACAAGGTATTGGAGAATCAAGAAAAGAACTACAAGATTCTTCGTTCTCTCACACCGGTATGGGAGCCAAAGGCAACCTCCATAGAGGACACAAATGATCTTACCGAGATCACCCTAGATGGCCTCATTGGCAAGCTCAAGCTCCATAAGAAGAAGATTAAGGAGAAGAAAGAAGAACCCAAACGAACAAATAAAGTGTAGGCTGTCTAAAAATTACTGCAGATAGCTTATCCCCCGTCAAACACCGATGATAGAGGTTACAATCTGACGACTTCCAGAAGGCTACAATTAGAAAATTTTCACATAGATCGATGAATGTTACAATATAACGACCTTCACAATAACCAATGAAAGATCTAATTCAACAGCCTTCACAATCAACATCGGGAGTTACAATCTGACAACTCTTACATTTTTAAAGAGCCAAGACGAAGGTTACAAGATGATGATCTTTGTAACGCTCTAGCAAAAGAGACTACAAACTAACGGTCTCTTTAAATCAAAGCGCAAATATCTCTCAAACCGTAAGGAATTTAGCAAAATGGAGGACGCAAACTGAACCCTTTGGGGGTAGGTTTGGTTGGCTCTGTCTCGTCGAGATAGTCGGTTTTCATATATAATTCGTCCAATTCTGACTTACAGTTTGAAAGTTATGACATGTTCTTCGCAGCAAGTTATGTTCTGAAGTCCATCTACAAGACTGGACTTCGCTTGAACATGAGACTTAGCCTGAAGCTCACTTGAAGTTTGCCTCTATGTTCCAGAGTCAAAATGCAGGGCTTATGCCCGTGTTACAGATTCAAACTACAGAGGTCATGCCCGCGTTCCAAAGTCAAAATGTAGAAGTCATCCCCATCATTCAAGTTCAAAACGTAGGGTTCACTCCCAGCATTCAAGTTTAAAACACAGGGTTCACCCCCAGTGTGACGCTCCTGGGTTCACACAAGGTTACAGTCTAAGGTGAAACCAAAGATGTCAAACCTTCTATGCACCCACACTGTGCATAACTATGTTTCACCAATCATAGTAATATCCTCTAGTAAAACCAAATATAAGTGCAGATACAAACAGGCAAAATGAAGGGAATAAATATAATAGACATGATATAGAAGAGATATCTCATAAATGAAAAGAATCATATCTCAACTAAGAGATATCTCATAAATGAAAAGAATCATATCTCAACTATAATACATCTGATATCTGAATAATAAAAATATCTCAACATGAATCAACTAAAAATCAATAATAAAAATATCTCAACATGAATCAACTAAAAATCATACTAAGGCACACTGCCTTTACAATATGAATTTGAAACTCTAATATCTGGATAAAACTCAAAACTACAGTAGAGTCTCTACAAGTAAAAATACACGACGGCGACTATACCAAAAATTTGTCACCCTGCGGCTCTCCGAAACTCCAAATTACCTGAAAAGTAATTTAAAAGAAAAAGAACAATAACAAGAGTATCAGAGCGCTACAGTAAGATTACCTCCATCCGCCCTCAGTGGAAGGGCTACTAGATGGAGTGAAGGCTCTATTAAGCATAGTTTACCTAAATTCATTTTCTCCGTATCTAAGTAGGATTAACATTTAGAAACCTAAAACACGAGACGTGGTACGTCGAGTGAACTAATCCAAACAAAGAAACCCTCATGTATATACCATAAATCTCAAATTGTAGATATCTAAACATTAATACCAAACTAAGAAAAGACAATCTAATAAAACCAATAATTAGAAATCCATAACACGAGACTGATACGTCGAGCGAAATAATCCAAACAAGGAAACCCTCATATATATACCATAAGTCTCAAGTTGTGAATCTCTAATCATTGATCACAACTAAGAAGTAAAGAAGACAGTAAAAAAATAAGATATCAACACATCGTATTTATAATATCTTCCACTATCACTGGAGAGATAGAATAAAATACCAACACATAATTTTGTATACTTTCAAAAGTAATGTATATTAGTCATATAGTTTAATGATAGATCGTATTCATAATCGGCATCTGCCATACTTAGGCTATCAAGTAATTGTCTCATTGCAATGGACTATCCTGTAGGTATCCTGAACTATGTACACGGCTCATTAGTCTCATCGCGATGTCAGTACGTAATATGAGTGCGGGACGGACTACCAAATAGGCATCCTATAAATATGGCTCACGAGCCTCATCGCATCCTAGTGCGGGACGGACGGCTAGATCAAGCCTCCTAAATCCCGACTCAATAGCCTGTACATATGGAATATCGACGCACTACCTCATGTAGTACTAAACTAAGCTCATCAAAGATATCCACCTCATGTAAATCTTTGTATCTCTGGTATGTCGACGCACTATCCCATATAGTACTGAGTTGTGCTCATCAACGACATGTATATGAACGATATCTAATTCAAATATGATCAAATCCAAATTCATCATAATCCCCTTAGAATTCTTAAATTTATAACATAACATATTTATGACTATACGTATAACATCAAGCGGCTCAAAACTCCGCGAACGCACCTCAAAACGGCGCAACATAGCTTCACAAAATGAGCAGGAAAAATAGACAAGATATCTATTAGTAAAATAAACATATCTTTCTCTAGAAAAACTATATTTACAAATGGTTTTCTGTTTTGAAAACTAGATTCACACATCTTTCAAAATGGCATATGTTTGGTTCAGTTTGGAGTTCATTTGTTATCTCAAATCTCCAGTTAAACATTATATATGTGCAGCTATTTTTCTGCAGGATATATTATTAGTAAACATAACATATCTTTCTTTATACAAAGTCTTTTTAAGAATGGTTTTCTGTTTTAAAAACTAGATACATATAGATTTCATTTAAAACTAGTTTGGTTAAATTTGAAATTTGTTTGTTGTCTTAAACTCTCAATTAAAGATTATACAAGTGTTGTAATTTCTGTAGAAAAACATATATATAGTACATCACTTAAATTTCTCATATATGAAAAAAATTATGAAAAACCCTAATGATCATGATCATGATACTATTATAAATAGTAAGAAAAGATTATTCATCTAGCATTTATTTTAAGGTTTACTATCAAAAATCTGACTTTTAACACCTCAGGTTAAGATTAAAGCATAAAAACACATATTCAACATCATATTAATCATCTATACTAGTTATTTAACTATGGGGATAGGTTTGGATAAAGATAATCTTACCACAAATGTTGTTCTAAGCCTCTAAGATAAACAACAAGCAATTAAAAGTGTAAACAACCCGTTTTCTCCTTGCTACACGTCGATGATCTCGCCCTTGTGTCAATATTTGCTTCACAAAGCTCTCAAAATTCTTAATTTTAGGGTTAGGGGTTTAGAGAGAGGAATAGGGACTACTAGGGTTTGAAACTCTGATGTAAGAATGACAATTTTCATGAAAACATAAGTATATATATATATATATATGCAAACCCGAAATAAACCCGTTTGACCCGAATCAGGAAACCTAGTTTGACTAGGAAAATCACCTTTGGTATTTACATTGAATTGATTTCAAATCAATTCTTAGCATACTAAAACATTAATAAATATTATTTTTTTATAATACAACACATTTATTATTTATTACAAAATATTCAAAATTTTTAGGGTTTTACATTCTTCCCCCCTTAAAAGAATTTCGTCCCCGAAATTCCGCAAACGTATCGTAGAGGTTAATAATACATTACCATAAATCTTCAAATATAAACATTAAAATATATACACTTAACACTCTAAAATACGAATATTCCCACTTAACTCCTAACTAAACGGAACTAGTACGTCGGGCGAAAAATCCAAACAAGGAACCCCCCATATATATATCATATGTTCCGAATGATTAGAAGTTAAGTGTTAACACCTCATTCTAGCATTAAATATAAATATGACCATATGGGTAATCATGAACACCAATCAAAATTAATCAACTTACTTGTTCAAACAGGTGCGGGTAGTCGCGATGCATAACATCTTCGCGCTCCCAAGAATCTTTCTCGATATCTATACTTAACTATCTAGAATGCAAATACTACCACTTAACCCCTAACTAAGCAGAACAAGTACATCGGGTGAAAAATCTAAATAAGGAACCCCTCATATATATATCATATATTCCGAATAATTAGGAGTTAAGTGCTAATACCACCATTCTAGCGTTTAATATAAATATGAGCATATAGATAATCATAAATATAGACAAATCATATCCAAATAATTTACTTGCTCAAATAGGTACAAGTAAATAGGTGCAAGTCGTCGTGATGCATATCCTCATCACGCCCCAAGAAACTTTCTCAGCTCCTTTTCGATTCCATTGAACTTTAACTAAAGATATCACTTGGTTTCTAAGTCTCTTGTCCTCATTGGCAAGAATACACACATGAATTGCAATAATAGTTATATCATCAAGAATCTCAACCTCTGGCATGTCTAACATTCGCTGTTGCTTCTCGTCACGTAGATGCTTCTTAAGTATCGAAACATGGAAGATATCGTGTATACTCAACATCGATGCTGGAAGATCTAGCTGATATGAAACAGCTCCAAAGCGCTTCACTCTCCTGACTGGACCAATATAGCTCAGGGAAAGTTTCTCCCGTCTACCAAATTGCTAAACTCCCTTCATTGGCAATATTTTCAATAATACATAGTCTCCAACCTGGAACTCTAATGGTCGTCATTTCTGATCTTCATAACTTTTCTAACGACTCTGAACTAAAAAATACGCTCCTGAATTATTGCTACTTTTCTATAGTCTGTCTCTCTAACTCCGGTCTAAGCAATAGATTGTCCTCTGGTTCTGCTCAGTAACTAGGCGATCTACAAGACCTCCCGTACAACGCCTTATACGGTGCCATACCAATTGTTACTTGGTAACTGTTGTTATAAGCGAATTCAATCAATAGGATGTGGTCCCCCTAACTGCCCTGGAAATCTATAACACAAGCCCGTAACATATCCTCCAACCCTTAATTGACTCTCTCCATTTGTCCATCTGTTTGTGGGTGAAACCCACAAGAATACGACAACTAGCTATCAGAAGAATTCTGGAAGCTCCTCCAAAAGTGCGAAGTGAAAACTGAGTCTCGGTTTGATACAATCTTCTCTGGCCCATGAAATTTCACTTTCTCCTGGATGAATATCCTCACATAAGTCTCTGGTCTAAAATCAAACTGGCTGAGGGTGTAAAGATCACGCTACAATGAGCATCTCAAAGTTAAAATCCGATGTCGACGCTTCCTGCTCAATGCGTCTGCCACAATGTTTGCCTTCCTCGGATGATACTGAATTGCGAACTCATAACCATTAATAAACTCAACCCATCGTTACTGTCTTTGATTTAGTTCCTTCTGAGAAAAAGATATTTCAAGCTCTGGTGATCCGAAAAAAATATCTCGAATTACATTCCATATGAGTAATGTCTCCATGTTTTCAGTGCGAAGACCATTACTGCTAGATCCAAGTCATGTGTGGGATTGTTCTACTCATGCGTCCTTAACTACCGTGAAATATATTCTACTACTCTCCGGGTCTATATCAAAATACCCCTAGACCCGATAATGGTGCAATTGTGTAGACGACAAAAGTCTTATCACTGCTAGGAAACTTAGTCTTCAAAGTCTTAAAGGCCTCCTGGCACTTCGTGCCCCAAACAAACTGTACACCCTCCTTTGTAAAACATGTAAGAGGCGTCGCAAATCTTCGAGAAGTCCTGAATAAACTTTCTATAATAGCCTGCTAATCTTAGGAAACTACAAATATCTGTAGCTGTTTTCGGCGATTCCCAATCTAGTACGGCCTCCACCTTAGCTGGGTCTATTGCAATACCCTCCTGGCTAATAACATGGCTCAAAAATCTGACTTCAGAAAGCTAAAACTCGTACTTGCTGAACTTGGTATACAACTGATGCTCCCGCAATGTCTATAATGCTAAACAAAGATGTTGCTCGTGCTCTGCCTCCAATCTCGAATATATAAGGATGTCATCAACAAAAATGATCACGAATTGGTCCAAGTATGGACGGAAAACCCGGTTCATCAAATCCATGAATACATCGGGTGCATTGGTCAGCCCAAATGACATGACGAGGAACTCAAAAGACCCATATCGAGTCAGAAAGACGGTCTTAGAAATATCCATCTCCCGAACCCGCAACTGATGATAGCCAAAACAAAGATTAATCTTAGAGAAATGTTGTGCTCCCTGTAGCTGGTTGAACAAGTCGTTAATCCTCGGTAATGGGTACCTGTTCTGGATAATGACCTTGTTCAACTCACAAAAATTTATACATAGGCACATACTATAGTCCTTCTTCACGAAAAGGACCGGCTCTCTCCACGGAGAATAACCCCTGCGAATAAAACCCTGAGATAATAACTCATCTAACTAGGTCTGTAGCTCCCTCATCTCAGCAGGTGCCATATGATAGGGTGCTCGAGATATTAGTATCGTACCTGACTACAACTAGATACAAAAACTCGACCTCTCTCACTGGAGGTAAACCCGGTATGTCCTAAAAGACATCCTGGTACTTTGAGACCACTCACGTTTCACTGAAATCGGCACCACGATCCCACAGCATCACCTCCTTGATGTACGCCAGAAATAACTCCACAAACTGGTTGCCCTATGAGGTCGCTACTATCAACTCAGACTCATAGGATGCTCGCAAGCTGACTGTTTTAGCAAAATAGTCCATACTAACATAAAACATGGTAGGATGATAGCCAATCCATATCAAGAATGACGTTGAACACCGACATCTGCAAAATGATTAGATCTATGATAAACTTGGACTCATCTAGACCGATGGCACATCTCCTATGGACACTCCCTAATAGGGATACCTCCCGCTAAAGGAGTAGAAACAGATAACGGTACATCTAAAGGATGTACAACTAGCTGAAACCTATCCATGAATGTATGAGAGATAAAGAATGAGAAGCTTATGAATCGAACAAGATCTGAGCTGGAAAAGAATAATCACTAAGAAAGCTCCGCTCGCACCATGATCACGCGATACGATTGCATAAACTCTGTCGGTGGCTGGTGACTGCTATGTTACTGGTGGTAGAATTTATGAGACTATCTATCCCTTAGGAATTTCCTAGATAGCGCGAATCTGGCATGATGGTTCCTCTATCCTCGGAATGGTAGGTGATACCTCGATATTCTACTATTGGCCGTAACCGTGGCTCTGCGACTATTAACCTGACCACTGATCTGCTGGTGGTGATAAAAAAATCCTTACCCCATTGCTGGGTTTCTCACAGCCTTACAAAAGGTTTATTGTCATTGCCCTGGTCTTCAGACAATCCTACTTTCAAAATTAACTCTTAGTATGTATCTCTGCCCTAATCGGGTTAGGTCTAGCTGCTTCCTAAAATAGTAGATGAAACCCTTCTATGAAATTAACATTCGTTGCTCTGGCATAACTAGAATCAGTGCTATCCTCCGACGTCGTCCTTTAAGCAGAATATAACTAATCTCTGCCTATGTACTGAGTCAACATTAAGTAAATCTAAAAGTATTTTCCACATATTTCCTCCATTTATAGGTTGTAACTGAATCCAATGTGCCCTAAAATTTTTGTACTCCCAACTTCTAATATCTTTCTCAATCTTACCAAGCCAAGCTTCCTATTCCGCGACTCTATTAATAACTGGATGTAGCGATGGTGAGACCTTCGGCATTACCTCTTTAATAGGTATGGCTGGTACAACTGGTGGTGGAACTTCAGAGAGTAAATTTTGGCTTGTTACTCACTCATCGAGTGTTTCTAGTCTCTGCTTCTGTAATCGGTGTTACCAAGTTGATCAGATACTTTGGAGCCTACTGCGGCTCGGGCTCTACTTGCCCAGCTCTCCGGGTACAAGCTTTACCTCGACCACGTCAATGTTTATAATACCAAGAGGAGAGCTTATTTGACACAGTAAGTGAGATCCCAATCATAAATAACATAACATATACCAATAGGAAAAATCGTATCACTTATCATTCATGCATTTACTTTTCAATCAAAGTAAGGTAGTTGTCACCAAAAATTTTTTTTATAAATTTTCGAATATACGTATATAATGTCCTCACTCAGTCTAGGAATTCCTAACGGACTCTATACATGATTCCTAGGAAACTCTATACTAACTCCACGACTCGACACATGAATGATCCTAGGATGATGGAACTAGAGCTCTGATACCAACAGTGACACCACTGGGTTCACATAAGACTACAGTCCAAGGTGAAACTAGAGATGTCAACCTGCCATGCACCCATACTGTGCATAAATATATTTCACCAATCACAGTAATATCCTCTAGTAGAACCAAATAGAAGTGTAGGTACAAACAGGTAAAATAAAGGGAATAAATGTAATAGACATGATATAGAAGAGATATCTCATAAATGAAAAGAATCATATCTCAACTATAATACATCTGATATCTGAATAATGAAAATGTCTCAACATGAATCAACTAAAAATCGTACTAAGGCACACTTCCTTTACAATATGAATATGAAACTCTAATGTCTGGATAAAACTCAAAACTACAGTGGAGTCTCTACAAGGTAAAAATACACGATGGGGACTATGTCAGAACTCCGTCACCCTACGGCTCTCCGAAACTCCGAACTACCTAAAAAGTAATTTAAAAGAAAAAGAACAACAACAAGAGCGTCAGAGCGCTACAGCAAGATTACCTCCATCCGCCCCCAGGGAAAGGGCTACTAGATGGAGTTAAGGCTCTATCTATTAAGCATAGTCTACCTAGATTCATTTTCCCCATATCTAAGTAGGATTAATATTTAGAAACCTACAACATGAGACGTAGTACGTCGAGCGAAATAATCCAAACAAGGAAACCCTCATGTATATACCATAAGTCTCAAATTGTAGATATCTAAACATTAATACCGAACTAAGAAAAGACAATCTAATGAAACCAATAATTAGAAATCCATAACACGAGAGTGGTACATCGAGCGAAATAATCCAAACAAGGAAACCCTCATATATATACCATAAGTCTCAAGTTGTGAATCTCTAATCATTGATCGCAACTAAGAAGTAAAGAAGACAGTAAAAGAAATAAGATGTCAACACATCGTATTTATAATATCTTCCACTATCACTGGAGAGATAGAATAAAATACCAACACATAATTTTATATACTTTCAAAAGTAATGTATCTCAGTCATATAGTTCAATGATAGGTCATATTCATAATCGGCATCTGCCATACTTAGGCTATCAAGTAATTGTCTCAGTGTAATGGACTACCCTGTAGGTATCCTGAACTATGTACACGACTCATTAGTCTCATCGCGATCTTAGTATGTAACATGAGTGCGGGACGAACTACCAAATAGGTATCCTAGAAATACGGCTCACGAGCCTCATCGCACCCTAGTGCGGGACGGACGGCTAGATCAAGCCTCCTAAAATCTGACTCAATGGCCTGTACATGTGGAATATCGACACACTACAGTATGTAGTACTGAACTGTGCTCATCAAAGATATCCACCTCTTGTAAATCTTTGTATCTCTAGCATGTCGACGCACTATCCCATATAGTACTGAGCTGTGCTCATCAACGACATTCATCTCATGTATATAAACGATATCTAATTCAATTATGATCAAATCAAAATTCATCATAATCCCCTTAGGATTCTTAAATGTATAACATAATATATTCATGACTATACGTGTAACATCAAGTGGCTCAAAACTCTACGAATGCACCTCAAAACAGCGTAACACAGCTCCACAAAATGAGTAGGAAAAATAGACGGGACATCTGTTAGTAGAATAAGTATATCTTTCTCTAGGAAATATATTTTTACAAATGGTTTTCTATTTTAAAAACTAGATTCACACATATTTCAAATGGCATAAGTTTGGTTCAGTTTGGAGTTTATTTGTTATCCCAAATCTCTAGTTAAACATTATATATGTACAGCGTTTTTTCTGTTGGACATGTTATTAGTAAATATAACATACCTTTCTTTATACAAAGTCTTTTTAAGAATGATTTTCTGTTTTGGAAACTAGATATATATAGATTTTATTTAAAACTAGTTTGGTTAAATTTGGAATTTGTTTTCTATCTTAAACTCTCAATTAAAAATTATACAAGTGCTGTAATTTTCTGCAGAAAAACATATATATGGTACATCACTTAAATTTCTCATATATGAATAAAATTATAAAAAAACCCTAATGATCATGATCATCATACTATCATAAACAACAAGAAAAGATTATTCATCTAGCATTTGTTTTAAGATTTACTATTAAAAATCTGACTTTTAACACCTCAGGTTAAGATTAAAGCATGAAAACGCATATTCAACAACATATTAATCATCTACACTAGTTATTTAACTATGGGGATAGGTTTGGATGAAGATAATCTTGCTTTAAATGTTGTTTTAAGCCACTGAGATAAACATCAATCAATTAGAAGTGCAAACAACCTGTTTTCTCCTTGCTACACGTCGATGATCTCGCATTTGTGTCGATATTTACTTCACAAAGCTCTTAAAATTCTCAATTTTAGGGTTAGGGCTTTAGAGTGAGGAATATGGACGGCTAGGATTTGAAAATCTGATGTAAGTGTGCTAATTTTTGTGAAAACATAAGTATATATATATGCAAAACCGAAATAAACCCGTTTGACCCGAACCAGGAAACCTAGTCTGACTAGGAAAATAACTTTCGGTATTTTGGCAATAACTTTCGCGTCTGACCTAGGAATGAGGTGATATATGATTTGTTGGAAAGATTTTGAAGATACCTACAACTTTGGTATTTTAAGTTTTTCCAGATTCTAAATGTTTCAATATGTAAAAAGCATATACTTTTAACTAGTTGTTTTTCCCAGATTCAGGGCCGTGCACGTGTACATGGTATCACTTCTATATTCATATATATACATTGAATTAATCTCAAATGAATTCTTAGCATACTAAAACATTAATAAATATTATTTTCTTCATAATACAACACATTTATTATTTATTATAAAATATTTAAATTTTTGGGGTTTTACACCCAGCGGTCAAGTTCAAAACGCAGAGTTCATGGACTCAAAATGCAGAGTTCATCTCTGCGTCCCAACTCTGTGTTTTAGATTTACAATGCTATGTGAATATGGTATTTTCAAATCTAAAACAGGCCCAACTCTGCGTTTCAAGTCTAAAACGCAGATTTCAGGCCCAGAACGCTATTTTCAGTGTTTGACTCGCTCAAACGTGTGCTGAACGGTTCCAAAACCATTTCCACGATTTGAGGGGATCACGTCCCTCATTAAGGAGAAGATTAAGAGGGTGATTACACTATTTAATCCCCTATAAATACAAGAAACTCAATTGAGTTCAGGGATCGGCTTTTTGCATCAAAAAGATCGCAAAAGGACATATCAGCAATCTCTTGAGCAGATCATCTTGGAGCGTCCTTCGGTAAAAAAGGTCTTGGAGCTTGGTACTTGTCTTAAAAACTAATTTTCGATTCAAATCAACTTTGTTATAGAGTTTAAACTCGCTCTGAGTTCTTAAACTCGTTAAGAGTTATTTTCAAACCTGCCACATAAGTTATCATCGACATCAATCAAGAGGATTCAACAGTGTTCCATGAGTTCAAGACGTTTGGATCGTTAACGGAGAGCAAACTCGACGTGAGCATTCGAGGGAGGCACTCCATCGCCACTGTAAAGAGCCAAGACTTAAACAAAGGGGAGGATCTCCGTCAATCTTCTTCTCTTTTGTAATCCAGAAATTCGAATTGTAATTAAGTTTGAGAGAATTGTTAACATTCTTTTTCTAAGCAGTTAGAAAGAATAAATCAAATTGAATTCTTTTATTTTCTTATTACAAATTTTCCAACAAATAAAGATGGTGACTCTACTGGGGACTAGCTTCACTGATGAAGAAGTGGGGTCGCAATCCAACGTCAACCTCGCTGGAACAACGGTCGAAACTCTTGTGATAGAGTTTGATCAAGCCAAGTTTGAGGAGGCCCTCTCCTCCGGATCCTTTAGCCCCAAGGCTATGCGCAAGATCCACAAAGTCTCCAAAGAGACTAAAGCTCCAACTACTCCAATTGCTGCCAAATCACCCAAGGAAGACCTCTCTTTTGGGCCAGATTGGTTTAACAGCCGCTCCTCTGATGGAGTGGGCTCAGTTTCAGCCAAACCTGTGCCAAGACGATGGGTATTGAATCGTAAGAGGCCCATTGTAGTGACAAACTAGGTCAACTCATGTGATGATGCCTCTAAGGCCTTGAAATAGGCTAAGGAGAATGCCGCTCGACGAAGGAGGAGATCCCGACGACGAGCACAACTCTAAGAGAACCGATCCTCCAATCAACGCGAGCTTCGCGTTTGTGAGCCTCAACACAAGCTCTGTGTTTCTACTTTAGAACGCAAGCCTCACTTTTATGTGCCCAAGCATGAGCCTCACATAAGCCAAGCTAAACGAAGCCCTCAGGGGTGCATTTTCCAAATAGAACGCAACCCTCAGAGGTGCGTTCCAACATCAAAATGCAGCCCTCAGGGGTATATTTCCCAAACAGAATGTAGTCTTCAGGGACGCATTCCAACACCAAAACGTAGTCCTTAGGGATGTGTTTCTCAAACAGAACGCAACTCTCAGGAGTACGTTCCAGAACCAAGACGCATGTCTCCAGACCATGTTAATCTACCTAAACATAGTCCTCAGCAGAGCGTTCTAGAATTCAAATGCAAGTCTCAAGACTATGTTGACCAGCCAAAATGCAGCCTGCAGAGGTGTGTTTCAACAACAAAATACAGACCTCAGTCCTGCGCACTTCAAGCCAAACGTGACCCTCGTGTTTCTTGTGCGATGTGTCAAGTCATGTTCAGGGTGACCGACATGGACTTCCAATAACACATCCATGTTTACCAGAAGCCAGTCCCATCCAATCATAGGCAGGGGTTCCAATTCCAACCCCACGATCAATGAGTAATTCTTCTCGAGTCTTTGCAACAGATTTGAGAGTATTCGTATCAAGAGAAAGATAGATACAACAAGTCATTCGTTCATTCCAATGTGAACGACTGATTCCTACGATCCTCTCAGGATGTTAATGCTGCTCATATACGGACAAACCGTTGGTGTTCGACCAATTGACAAATGTTGCTTTGCCCAATCAAAGACGACGTTCGCATAGGAAGAAGAATTCAGAGGATGAATACCTTGGAGTTACTTCCAACATGGTCGGCAGAGGGAGATCATCAGTCCCTAGTTCTGATGAGTCAGAGACGGATCGTTCTCTAAGCATCAGAAAAATCGCTAACGAATTTGAAGGAATCTACCGACACACTCGGACTCAGATGGGAGCCATTCCTCCTGTCAACTATTAGAGGTTAGCCAGAGGAACCACTTCCAAGGATGAACACTCAGCCATTGTGGATTCTCAATCATCAAGCTCTTTCGTTGGGCCTGAGAGCTTCGCCCACATGGCAAAAAATTCTAAAGATCTTTTAAAGAGGGTTGCTAAGAAGAAGGCCATGCTCTAAGCACATCAGGAAACCATCAATCAACTTCAGGATATGATGGCTCAGTTCATTGCAGATAGAGCCAATTTCCAAAAAGCTGAGTCACAACCTCAGCCAGAATCCGCCTAGAAAGGAGGATCATCCATATCAAAGGGGAAACAAAGAGTGAATGAGACTGTTGAGCAAGAAACTCATCATGAAGAATCATCCCCTGAAGAAGAAGCTGAGAATAAGCAAAATTTTCAGTCGGCTAAAATCGAGGAATTGGAATCCCGCCTCAATGCTATAGCCCACAGAAGCGAGCTCTAAGATGAGGGAATACCTGCTGAATGGGATGCGGCCCCTTATCCTCCAAAGTTTGAGGTCCCGATGCTATAAATTTTTAATGGCACGTGATCACCGAAGCAACATATCTATCATTTTAAGTTACAGACTGGAAATATTATATCAAACAACGCCATACTGGCTCAATTATTTATTAGCACCCTCAAAGGAGTTGCCTTTGAATGGTTTAGGAAACTGCCTGCGGGATATATCCAAAAGTGGGCGGATCTAGAGAGACTCTTTCTGTCAAGATTCTTTGAAGGGATACAGAAGTCTCCATCTATACCCTTCTCGCCACTAAGCAGAAGAAGAGAGAGAGTCCATCAAAGCCTTCGTCAAGAGGTTTTGAAGCATGGCTCTTCAATGTTCATCAGGTATGACACAATCTATCTTAGTGGAGACTTGTCGACACAACTTGTAGACCGATCTTCTAGTACAAATGAGGGTTGCAGAATGTCATTCCTAGAGATAACTAATCTCTCAAGGTAAACAAGCTTAAAAAATTATTACCAGGATCACAGCTGAAGAACAAAATAAGCAGGATGAACCTGAGCAAAAGGACCAAGCCTAATCTTCTCGGTCAGAAGAGAAAGATACTACGACTACTGAAGTCAATCCTCTCTAATAGGATAGTGGATCCACTAAAACTATCACATTAATGATTACCTCTGATAGTCCATTTTCTTCAGATTCCCCCACCAATCCTCTTCAATAGGATGGCGGGTCCACAAAGCTATCATGTTATCAGTTACCTCTGATAGTCAAACCCTTTAGATAACGGTGTGTTGTGTGGCATATTCCAATCATAGTCGTTATACTCTAATGTCACTGAATGACTTGACGGATAGTGGCCCACTAGGAAATGTGCCATGTCTACCCCTTTTCTCCCCTACACTTATTCAAGACTGAGGGTTGGTTTATTTATGGTCCACTTGATTATAAGTATTGAATCTTCTAAGTTGTCATGTTCAACAAAACACCTCTGTCAACTTCAAAATCCTTCCCCTGTTAAGTCTCAGTCAAGACTGGGGTTGGTTACTTGAAATCCACTGGATTAAGAGTAATGAATCTTTCATATTGTCGAGTTAACATTACACTTCTGACAATCATCATTCCCACAGAGTATGCATTCAGCTTGCATCACTCCTAATTTGTCATGTTAATAATACACCTTTGACAATAATCCACTTATCAATCCTTATCAATAGGATGATAAGTCCTCAAAATTGATCAAAATCATAATCTTCCCCAGCAAGACACTAAGTTTTCAAAATCTTGTTCAAATCACAAGTACAAATCCCTATCATGTTAATATCACACCTCTGATAAAATCCACTTATCAATCCCCATCAATAGGATGATAAGTGCTCAAAGTCGCTCTGATCGCAATATTTTTCCTATCACGTTAATATCACACCTCTGAAAAAATCCACTTATCAATCCTCATCAATAGGATGATAAGTCCACAAAGTTACTCTGATCGTAACATTTTTCCTATCATGTTAATATCACACCTCTGACAAAATCCACTTATCAATCCTCATCAATAGGATGATAAGTCCATAAAGTTACTCCGATTGTAACATTTTTCATGTCACGTTAATATCACACCTCTAAAAAATTAACTTATCGACTCTCTTCAATAGAGCGATAGGTCCACAAACCCATCAAGTTAACATCACACCTATGACGACCAATCAACTTATTAATCTTCTTCAATAGGATGATAAGTACTCAAAGTTGTTCGGATCGCAACATTTTTCCCGTCAAGTTAACATCGCACCTCTGACGACCAAATTAGCTTATCAACTCTCTTCAATAAAACAACAGGTCTACAAACCCGTCAAGTTAACATCACACTTCTGACGACCTAATCAGCTTATCGACTCTCTTCAATAGAGTGATAAGTATACAAACCCGTCAAGTTAACATTACACCTTTGACGACCAAATCAGCTTATCGACTCTCTTCAATAGAGCGATAGGCCTATAAAATAGTGTTAGGTTAATATCACACTTCTAATAGTCAAACCCCCCCCCATAAACTTGTTAATCCTTTTTCAACAAGAATAACAAGTTTTAATTAAAATCCCCAACGGATTAAAGATTTTCTAACATTATCCTAGTGATAACGAAGAAAATTTTTGAATTTCACTCTAAGTAAAAATTCATGCCAAGTTAATACTACACCTCTGGCACTTCTAACTTTCTTTCAGTGTTTCAAGTGAAAACATAACACAGAAAGAAATAATGACAAAGCCTACGTATTCAATATCGTAGCAGGTTGTTATTAATAACACCATAATCCATGTCTTACACGTATGAGGGACTTTATCTCAATCCCTAAATAGAGATAAGTCTGCATCTAACACATGTTGTCGGGTAGTACATTCCTGTAAAAATAGCAAAACCCATGTACTCAACATCGTGGCAGGTTGTTATTAATAACGCCGAAATTCATTCCTTACACGCATAAGGGACTTTATCTTGATTCCTAATTAGAGATAAGTCTACGCCTAACACACGTTGCTGCTGGTTAGTCTTTTGCCACGAAAAAAAACTAGAATCCGTGCCTTCCATGCATGGGAGACATTATCTCGATCCCTAAATAAAAATAAGTCTATACCTAACACGTTGCAGGGTAGTCTATTCTCGTAAAATTGACTAAGTCTATGTATTCGGCATCATAGCACTAAGTCTAAGAAGTCTATGTATTCGGCATCATAGCACTAAGTCTAAGAGAGTTCATTCTTTTAGCATAACATTATATATGGAATGGACTTAGACAATCCACATGCTAGTCCGACTCAAACGGTAGTCAGTAAAGGCTTATCAAATTTGTTGATGGCTGAGGGTTTACCAAAAATCCTATAAATATTTACGGGACCATCAGCTGAATGGATGTGAGCCAAGACGTGACGTTTGAGAGCTTCTGTCCGTGAGTAGCTTGTACCGTTGCTACAGTTTCTCTTCGAAGCTCAAGTCATGCATGGAAAATCTCTTCAACCAAGATTCCTTCAAAGTGGGTGCAGAGAATAACTCCTTTATGATAAGGAATCAATAGCTCCAAGATCAGAGTTGAGATTCAAAGTATTCCAAAAATTCGTCACAATCAACCGCGAACTTTCAAAAACTTTGGAGGGGGTTCTGTAGGTTGTCTAAAAATTACTACAGATAGCTTATCCCTCGTCAAACACCAATGCTGAATGTTACAATCTGACGATTTCCAGAAGGATACAATTGGAAAACTTTCATGTAGATCAATGAAGGTTATAATATGATGACCTTCACAACAACCGATGAAAACTCTAATTCAATAGCCTTCACAATCAACACCTGGAGTTACAATCTGACGATCTTATATTTTTAAGTAGTCAAGATGAATGTTACAAGATAATGATCTTTGCAACACTCTAGCAAAAGAGACTACAAATTAACGGTCTCTTCAAATCAAAACGCAAACATCTCTCAAACCGTAATTTGGCAAAATGGAGAAAGCAAACCGAACCCTTTGGGGTAGGTTTTGGCCAGCTCTATCTCATCGAGATAGTCAGTTTTTATATATATTTCGTCTAATTCTGACTTACGGTTTGAAAGTTATGACATGTTCTTCGCAGCAAGTTATGTTCTGAAGTCCGTCTGCAAGACTGGACTTTGCTTGAACATGGGACTTAGCCTGAAGCTCGCCTGAAGTTTGCCTCTGTGTTCCAGAGTCAAAATGTAAGGCTCATGCCCATGTTCTAGATTCAAAATGCAGAGGTCATGCCCGCTTTCCATAGTCAAAATGCAGAAGTCATCCTTACCGTTCAAGTTCAAAACACAGGGTTCACCCCCAGCATTCAAGTTCAAAATGTAGGGTTTACCCCCAGCGTTCAAGTTCAAAACATAGAGTTCATGGACTCAAAACGTAGAGTTCATCTCTGCGTCCCAACTCTGTATTTTAGATTTACAACGCTGTGCGAACACAGCGTTTTCAGTCTAAAACAGGCCCAACTCTACGTTTCAAGTCTAAAACGTAGAGTTCGGTCCCATAACGCTATTTTCAGCATTTGACTCACTCAAACGTGAGCTGAACGATTTCAAAATCATTTCCATGATTTTAGGGGATCACGTCCCCTATTAAGGAGCGGATTCAGGGGGTAGTTACATCCCTTAATACCCTATAAATACCAGAAACTCAATTGTGTTCAGGGATCGACTTTTTGCATCAAAAAGATCGCAAAAGGAGAGATTGTCAATCTCTTGAGCAGATCATCTTAGAGCATCCTTCGACAACAAAGGTCTTGGAGCTTGGTACTTGGCTTAAAAACTGATTTTCGGTTCAAATCAACTCTGTTATAGATTTTAAACTCGCTCTGAGTTCTTACACTCGTTAAGAGTTATTTTCAAACTTGCCATGCAAGTTATCCTCAACATCAATCAAGAGGATTCAACCGTGTTCCACTAGTTCAAGTCGTTCGGATCGTCAACGGAGAGCAAACTTGACGCGAGCATTCGAGGGAGCTACTTTATCGCCACCGTAAAGAACCCAGACTTAAACAAATGGGAGGATCTCCATCGATCTTCTTCTCTTTTGTAATCCAAAAATTCAAACTATAATTAAGTTTGAGAGAATTGTCAACATTCTTTTTCTAAGTAGTTAGAAAGAATAAATCAAATTCAATTCTTTATTTTCTTATTACAAATTTTCCAACATACATGAAGGGCCTCCACAAAAGATGAAGACTATTGCTCTTAAAGGAGCAATTGATGATAGCTCCTCCTCTTCGGATAGAGAAACGAATGTTTCTAGAGAAGTGTCTCACCTCTCTAGAAGAGTATCAAGATTGGTTAAATTTTGTAAAAATTTTATAAATCATTCTAACAAGTTCCCCTCTCGTGTAGGTAAATGTTTTGAATGCATTGAACCAGGACATTTGGCAAAGGATTGTCCTAAGCTAAAAGAGAAGTACATGAAGTACAAGAAGAAGAAGGCAATGTATACGGGATGGGATGAATCCTAACCAAGTGATTCGGTTAGTGATGATGAAGGCGCCAAGATTACACTTCATGATCCAAATGTTTGCTTCATGGCTCATGAAGATGAGGTACAATCTGAATCCGAAAATGAATCATTTGTTTTGCAATGTGAGCTAGGAGCCGCTCTAGAAGAATTAAACTTTGAATTTGAGAAATTAAAAAGGGAACATTCTTCTTTTAAAATGTTACATAATTTATGTGATTCTAAATTTGAACAACTACAATCCTTTTTAAAAGATGCCATTACTTTAAAAAATATGATAAATTGGAGATCTTGAGCTTGAAAACAAACAATTAAAATTTCAAATTGAAAAACTAAAAATTGAAAATAAAACAAATCATGCTTCTACTAGTCATAATCATCATCACTTTAGAAGAATATAGCATTATAGATCTCATGCTCCTACTTTCAAGAAAGATTTTGTTTGCACATATTGCATGAAACATGGTCATACTTCCACATATTGTAGGTTTAGAGATAATGTTTATTATTATGGGTTAATATGGGTACTTAAGGGTACTAAGAATACTAACATCCAAGAACACAAAGATTTGGGTACCTAAAGGTTCTACAATTATTTACATGCAGGGAACATCTCGCACAAGAGAGTTATGGTACCTTGATAGTGTTTGCTCTCATCACATGACGGGCAATAAGGACTTATTTACAACCCTATTAAGGATAGAAGAAGACAATATCTCCTTCGGTGATGGTAAGAAAGGTAAAATTATAAGTATTGATAATATTGGTAAGATACCTTCTCCCGTAATTGAGGATGTTTATTTGGTAAAAGAACTTAATCATAATCTTTTAAGTATTAGTCAACTTAGTGACAAATGCTATGATGTTATTTTTAAACCGGATAAGTGTATTGTGAGTCTAAAAGATAAAGCTATTTTTGTTGCCCTTAGAAAGTCTAATGTATATATTTTTTAGATGAATGAGCATTTAGGTCAATATGTAAAGTGTCTTGTCACAGTGGATAGAGATCCTTGGATTTGGCACAAATGACTTGGATATGCTCACATGAGATTAATCACTAAGCTATCAAAGAAGAACTTGATAAGAGGACTACCAAGTCTAACATACATTAAAGATTCACAATATGAGGAATGTGCCAAAGGTAAACAAATCAAAAACTCTTGTAAATCTATAAATGAGGTATCCACCAATAAACCTTTACAATTGCTTCATCTTGGTCCTATGTGTATTGCCTCATTAGGAGGAAAGCACTATGTATTTATTATTGTTGATGACTTTTCATATTTTACATAGGTTATATTTCTAGCAAATAAAGATGAATATTTTGAAGAATTTTCTCATTTTGTGAAAAGAGTTGAAAATGAAAAGGAATTGAAAGTTCTAAAAATTAAAAGTGATCATGGCGGTGAATTTCAAAATAAACCTTTTAGTGATTTTTATGACCATCATGGTATAACACATATATTTTTTGCTCCAAGAATACATTAACAAAATGGTGTTGTTGAACGAAAAAACCGAACCATACAAGAGATGACATGTACTATGATTAATGTTTTTGATTTGCCAAAATATTTTTAGGCGGAAGCCATCAATACGACTTTCTATGTTTTAAATTATGTTTTAATTAGACCTATTCTCAAGAAAATAATTTATGAACTCTATTTTGACAAAACACCTAATATTGGTTATTTTCGAATTTTTAGTTGTAAATGTTTTATTTTGAACACTAAAGATCACTATGATAAGTTTGATTCAAAGATTGATGATGGTGTATTTTTAGGATATGCATCAAGGAGTAAGGCTTATAGAGTTTTCAACAAACAAACACTCATTGTTAAAGAATCTATAAACGTTAATTTTGATGAAACTAATGATGGTTTGCTAGATGGTGTGCCTAGTGATGATGATGATATTGAGGGAGGATTGGAACTCATGCAAATAAATGACAAACCCTCAATAGATGCACCAAAAGATGGGGAAGGGAACCTTAAACAAAATCAAGAGGAGTTCCCCAAGACATGGAGATTTGCACCGGATCATCCCAAGGAGCAAATTATAGGGAGCCCATCAAAAAGTGTTTTAACTCGCTCAAAGGGTATGAGTGAGTGTGGAAATGTAGCTTTCTTATCCCAAATTAAACTTAAACGTAAACGTGTTGATGGTCCTTTGAATGATGAATTTTAGATCTTAGCTATGCATGATGAATTGAACAACTTTAAAAGAAATAATATTTGGAAACTTGTTCCTAGACCTAAAGATTTTTATATTATTAGAACAAAATGGGTTTTTAGAAATAAACTTGATGAATTTGGCATAGTGACTAGAAATGAAACTCGTTTAGTTGCCCAAGGATACAATCAAGAGGAGGACATAGATTATGATGAAACTTTTACACCGGTTACAAGATTTGAGTCAATTAGAATGTTTTTAGCCTTTGCTAGTTTTAAAAATTTTAAATTATTTCAAATAAATGTTAAAAGTGCTTTCTTAAATGGTTTTATAGAAGAATAGGTGTATGTTGAGCAACCCCCGGCTTTGTTGATCCACTATTTCCAAATCTTGTTTACCGGGTATAAAAAGCTTTATATGGGTTAAAACAAGCTCCTAGAGCTTGGTATGCTTGCCTCTCAAGATTTTTTTTTATTAATAATGGTTTTTTAAAAGGAAAAATTGATAATACTCTATTTGTTAGAAAAAGGAAAAATGATTTATTTTGGTTCAAATTTATATTGATGATATTATTTGGTGCCACTAATGAATATTTGTGCAAGGAAGTTTCTAAAGTTATGCAAGAAAAATTTAAAATGAGCATGATGGGAGAGCTTACATTTTTTTTCTCGATCTCTAAGTTAAATAAACCAATGATAGAATTTTTGTGTCATAAAGCAAATATGCAAGGGAGTTGGTCAAAAAATTCGGAATGGAGAATTCTAAACATACGCCAACCCCTATGAGCACCATCATCAAGTTGGACTTGGATGAGAGTGGTGAGAATGTAGACCAAAAGCTTTATTGAGGTATGATAGATAGTTTACTTTATCTCACCACTAATAGACCGGATATTATGTTTAGTGTTTGTGCATGTGCATGTTTTCAAGCTTCTCCTAGAAAATCTCATCTCATTATGGTTAAAAGAATTATTAAATAAATAAATGGCACTATAGAACTTGGTTTGTTTCATCCTAAGAACACTTCTTTTGATCTTTGTGGTTATTATGATGCCGAATTTGACAGATATAGGGTAGACCGTAAGAGTACTAGTGGAACATGTTAATTTTTTGGTAACTCACTTGTTTTTTGGTCATCCAAGAAACAAAATTGTATTGCCTTATCCACTACGGAAGCGGAGCACATTGCCACCGGCTTGTGTTATGCACAACTTTTATGGATGAAACAAAATTTAGTTGATTTTGATTTACATTTTCATTATACGAAAATTTTGTGTGATAACACTAATGCTATTAATATTTCAAAAAACTCTGTTTTGCATTCTAGAACCAAATATATAGATGTACGACATCACTTCTTATGTGACCATGTAGAAAGGAAAGATGTTTCTCTTGTTTATATTGGCACAAAATCACAATTAGCGGACATCTTTACCAAACCTCTTAGTGAAGAAGATTTTTATCATATAAGAAATAAATTAGGCATGTGCATTCTTTGAATACTTGTTTTGATATCTTTTGCTTGCTATTGGTTTTAAGCTATGAATTTCATATCTACATGTTTTTATTGTGATCTACATTGTCAAAACATGTTTAAACACACAAGGATACTTAGAGGAGTGGTTGGGAGAGACCGGAGTTAATTCCAAGAGGAGTGGGTTAGTAGTAATTGTTAGACCCAAGAGGGGGGGTGATTAGGGTCTTATGCTAATCTAATCCGATTAAATGCCAATTAAAACTAATTAACAAGTCTAATCCGATTAAATGCCAATTAAAACTAATTAACAAGTTATCCTAGCAAGTATGAAATACAACAATATATATGAGCTAGGATAAGCAATATGAACAACAAGATATATCCTAATAATGAGATATAGGCAATGAATGTGCAAGGATATATAAATAACACAAGGGTAGATAATCTAAACAAGATAGTGGATGAAATAAATGAGCAATGCACAATTGGTGATATAAGAGGAATGCAAAAACAAATACGCCAAAGACAAACTCAAACAAGCAATATGATCACGGAGTTCGGACCTTCCGTCCTACGTCTCCGCTCCCCACTCCCGGGGAGAAATCCACTATCACAACCGGGTTTTCTACGTTCACCTGAATAACGTTTACACCTCACAGTATCGGTTTTCAACGCTCACCGAACAACGTTCACTCCTCACACTGGGTTTTCTAGTTCACCAAAAACTTCACAACACACTCGGTTTCTAGCTCACCGAAAACCTAACAACACTCATAATGTAACAAATATAAATTTGTTCTCTACAATAGATGAGAACACAATTAAGCACAACTCAATGTTACAATCTCTCACAACCCTAATATACTATGTATGTAAATACAATAAGCTCAAGTGGGTAATAAAACTAGCTTTAATAGAATTTGATAATTGACAAATAACAAATGAAAGCTAGAGTAGAGTTTAGAAAACTTCTCAATGGAAGACAAGATGGAGAGATGGAGATTGGAGCCCAAACAAGAAGATGATCTCCTCCACTTGTGAAAACTTCTTTACAAACAAAACAAATACTTAAACACACTTAAACCCTTGTTTAAAACTTTTTTTAAGTGAAAATAGGGATTTCCCTATCAATATATTACTGAAGCCCAAGGTGGGATGGAGCACAAAAATGATATCAACTACTGATTCAGGCAGCTGCTCCGAGGTGGAGAACAAGGCCAAATCAGTAGTGGATGTCAAAAGGAGAGATTACAAAATTCAACCAGAAATGTACAGTGTATATCACTCTAAAACAAAAGAAACTAGGATGCTAACTACTACACCAAAATAACCCACAACGATAAGAACAGGAACCAGCTTGGGGGGAACCGGCTCAAGGCGACGAGTTGCTGTCCTCGCTCGATACAAGGATATCTGAGAGACTAACGTCTTGAATGAGCTTCTTGATCTCGAGCGATTTCTTGGAGTTGGAGGCCCCTGCCCAGAGAAGAATGAAGTTAACAGACTTCTTAATTATGCTATGAGGCGAAGAGGAGCTGTTGCAGAAGATCAAATTGTTGCGATCGTGCCACAGGACCCAACTGATGGTAGGAAAGCAGACACTCCATAAGAGGCGGGTGGAGGCGTGGACAGTAGGGTCTGAACAAAGTTCTAGACACTTGGCAGTGCTAGCAGGGAGGGAGGCAATGCCTAACTTAAGGAGGAAAGGTGACCAGATAACTTGAGTCCGGATGCAAGAGGAGAACAGGTGGTCGTGAGATTCTTATTCTGGACAGTAGCTGCAACTGGAGTCAGCTAGCCACCCTTGAGAGGCTAGTCTATCCTTGGTCTTCAATCTAAGAGAGCTTAGGAGCCAGAAGAAAATCCGAACTTTGCTGGGCAGAAAGTTGTTCCATATGGATGGGAGGTGTTTGGATCTCATACCTCCATCTGCTAGGAAGCGGCGAAGGGAATTAACTGAGAAGGAATTTGATGCTGATAGCAGCCAAGATGGGCTGTCGGGGCAGACTGCGGAGGGTGAAGGAGCAAGGTTGAGAGAGGACAGAAGGTCTAGAAGAGCTTGCACTTGGGTCCTAGCAACGACATTCCTGGGACGCCTGATGATAGGATGCCAGACCCATGATCCCTCATGAATTCTCCCTTGAGATGCAACGGGGACGAATTTGGAGAAGGCTAAATCATATGCCTGGGGGAAGAGGCTAGCAAGAGAGTTGACTCCTGTCCACTTGTCTTCCCAAAAGAATGCAGTTAAGCCATTACCAAGCGACCATGAGATGAAGGGGGAGAAGATGTCAGAGCATGAGTGGACGTCTTTCCAGAAATGGGAACAGAGATTGGAGGGGGATCGGCTGTGATGGTGGAAGGAGTAGATAGATTGGAGGACCCTCCCTGCATAGCTAGAGGTGTCAAGGTAGCGCCATAGCCATTTGGAGAGGAGGGCACGGTTGAAAAGATGAAGGTTGATCACACCCAGGCCTCCACTGGCTTTGGGGGAACAGACAGATCTCCAATTGACAGGGTTATTACCTTTGGAATTGTCTGGGGTCTTACCCCATAAGAAGTTGCGCCTGATGCGATCAATGCGCTTGATGACCCAAGGAGGAAGTTTGAAGAAGGACATGTAGTAAACTGGTAAGGAAGAGAGGACTGATTTCAGGAGGACGAGGCGACCCCCGATGGACAGAAGTTTGCTTTTCCAAGTAGATAGTTTACGATGGAGGGAGTCCAGAAGAGGGAGCCAATCTGATCTGGAGAGAGAACCATGTTTAAGTGGGAGACCAAGATACTTGATAGGAGGGGAGGCCAGAGAGCAGTTGAGAATATTGGCCAGCATAGCTCCAGAGGATGAGGATTTTCCGCTGTATAGGAGGTTGGATTTGGCAAAGTTGATGGCCAGACCAGAGGTTCTTTCAAAGAGGTAGAGGATCAATTTGAGGTTAATGATGTCTGGCACAGAAGCTTTGCAGAAAATGATGGTGTCGTCAGCGAACTGCAAAGATTTGATGTCATTTAGCTGACCCTTGAGGTTAAGATCTGAGAGATCTCCATGGTCGCTGCTGCTGAGAAGCATCCTACAGAGGACGTCAGCTACCAGGAGAAAGAGCATGGGGGAGAGGGGGTCCCCTGCTTGAGGCCTCTGTGGCAGACGAAAGAATTAGAAGCAGTGTCGTTGACAAGGACAGAAGACTTGGAGGAAATGAGGGAGGATTTGATCCAGGAACACCATCTGGGGCCAAAGCCTCTAGCCTCGAGCAGGGATAAGAGGAAGTCCCACCCTACACAATCGAAGGCTTTGCTGAAGTCAAGCTTGAGGATACAGGCCTCCAGCTTCTTAGAGTAACATTGGTGGAGCATTTCGTGGGCTAACACAATGGAGTCAACCGTCGATTTCCCGCTTTGAAAAGCTGATTGAGAAGGATGAATAAGGGAAGACAGGATGGGACTGAGGCGGTTCGCCAGGACTTTGGTGAAGATTTTGAACATACCATTAAGGAGGCTGATAGGCCTAAACTCAGAGGCAAGGGAAGGTGAGGGAGTTTTGGGGATAAGGGATATGAGGGAGTGATTGAAGATATGGAGGTGGGAGCTGTCACTGTATAGATGATTGAAGAAAGCTAGGATGTCGGGTTGGAGTAGGTCCTAAAAGGATTGGAAAAAGGAGATGGGAAGGCCGTCGGGACCTGGGGCTTTGTCTGGGTGGAGGCCAAAGATGGCTGATCTGATCTCGGCAGCTGAGAAGGGTTGATCCAAAGAGAGGAGGGAAGCAGACGGTTGGGGATAGAGGTGGTTCCATGGCTGTAAAGTGATTGGAGAAGTGCTGATAGAAGGCCTTTTGTTTGTCTAGCTCAGAGGAGAACGTCTGATTGTTGAAGGTGAGGTGAGGGATGAAACTCTTCCTTCTGTGGAAGGAAGCGGTTTTGTGAAAGAAGGCAGTGTTGGAGTCTCTAGCTAGAAGCCATTGGATAGATGATCTTTGTTTCCAGTATATTTCTTCTTGAGAGGCTAAGGATGAAAGGAAAAGTTTGAGGGAAGATCTGTAGGCTATTTCTGAAGGGAGGAGAGGTCTGGATTTTTCCAGGATATTAAACGATAGGATGGCGTTAAGAGCGGCAGATTTGCTGAAAGAGATGGAACCGAAGATGTTAACTTTCCACCATTTGAGTCTACGCTTAAGGATCTTGAGTTTAAGGTGAAGAGATTTGACTGGATTACCTCCGCAAGAGAGGCTGGACCAGCATGAAGAGACGAAGCTAGAGAAGGAGGGATAGGAAAACCACGACTTATCGAGACGAAAGGAGGGCCTGGGGGGAGGGCAGTAGGTGTCTAAGATGATGAGTTCGTGGTCAGAGCAGGATGATGGGTGGCAGAATTGGTAGATGGAAGGGAATTTAGATTCGAAGTCTGGGGAGATAAGAAATCTGTCTAGTCTGGCCATGGAAGGGGAAGATCTCATGTTGGACCAGGTGAAAAGTTTACCATTCAGTGGAAGATCAATCAGGTTAAGGGAGTTGATGAGGAGTTGGAAGTTGTTGATGTCTGAGTAAGAGGATAGCCTACCACTTCTTTCCTGGGAAGAGGAGGTAACATTGAAGTCTCCGAAGAGGGACCAGGGGTGGGGGAACATGATCTTGATTCTACAGAGCTCCCACCAACACACATCTCTGTCAGCCTTGTCAGTGGGAGCATATACAGATGTGGCGAGGAAGGACCAGTTGAGAGTTTTGTGACGAAGGAACACAGAGACGGAGAAGATGCCTACGAAGGAATCCAGACAATCGAAGAGAGTGTCATTCCACCCCAGAAGGACACCTCCTCTGGACTCGATAGCTTCTAAGGACAGCCAGGAGGAAATTTTAGACCCTCCCAAACTCTTGAGGACAGAGGTAAACATGTGAATTTTGACATTTTGGCTAAACCAACTTTTGAAACTTTACAAAATGATTTTATAGACTTGAAGAAAGATATAAACTATTGTTATGAAGTCTATAAACAATGAATGTAGTATTTTATCAAAATACACATATAATGCACTAAAACATGATTTCATTTAACTAACTAAAATTGATATTAATGAAATCATATATATGCATATGAGTATGAAACAAAAATATGTTTTCTAATTACATTCAATTGTTTCATAGTAAAACTTGAAAACTATCAAACCAAAACATATATGTATATATATAACTATATATATACAAAAACCAAAACATGTATGTGTGTATATGATTGAGCTTAAAGTACTAACACACATAATATAAATTCCTAAACTAAATTACCTAAGCAATGATCTTGATCTTCAATAAGCTTGACTTGGTAATCTCGCGGATGAAGCTTGAACTTGGATCTTGAACTTTGAATAGCAATATGCATGGGTGAGTATAATACATAGAAAGATATAGGGATTGCTCCCCCTATCAAAATGCCATATAGAATATAAGCAATGAAGATCATGGCAAAACATATGTGAGCAAGCATACATGAATATGCTAAATTGTTGGACCCTAGGGGGGGGTGATTAGGGTCTTATGCTAATCTAATCCGATTAAATGCCAATTAAAATTAATTAATAAGTTATCCTAGCAAGTATGAAATACCACAAGATATATGAGCTAGGATAAGCAATGTAAACAATTAGATATATCCTATATGATGAATTATATATATATGCAAGGATATATAAACTAACACAAGGGTAAACAAAATGAACTAGATAGTGGATGAAATAAATGAGCAATGCACAATTGGCGATATAAGATAAATGCAAAAGCAAATGCGCCAATGACAAACTCAAACACACTCAAATGATCACAGAGTTTGGACTTTCCATCCTACGTCTCCGCTCCCCACTCCCGGGGAGAAATCCACTATCAACCGGGTTTTCTATGTTCACCCGAATAACGTTTACACCTCACACTCGGTTTTCTAGCTAACCGAAAACTTTACAATCAACACTCTTGCAATCACACTCTACACCCACTAAGTGTTGGAACTAGACGTGTCTCCCTCAAGTGTTAGGAATTACAACCTCTCGTCACCTACCCCACTCCTCTTGGGACGATCCCCGACTCTCGCCACACACTTCTCTCTTGGTGTACAAGTGTATTACAAAGTGTATCCTCACAATTAAGGCTCAATACAAAGTGTTTGTTCTCTACAATGGATGAGAACGAATTGTAAGCTCACTCTCTAAGATACACAATCTCACAACCCAATTATACTATGAATGTAAATACAATAAGCTCAAAAGGTTGTGTGTGAACAAAGAGATATAAATCAAAATCAAAATCAAACTAAACTCAAATATAAAATCTAGCTTAAGAACAATGATAATCAAACAAGTATATAAATGTAAAGCTAGAGTTTGAGTTTAGAAAACTTCTCAATTTGATAACAAGAGATGGAGGGATGATAGTTGGAAGCTCAAACTGAAGGAAATCGTGCTATGTCTACATGCATAATACACAGCGGAAGACATGTATGTACAAAAATACTAAGCATGTAGAGAGCATGAAATATTCATATGGATCATCTAATTAAATCTAACATGATCCTTATTATTAAGTGAGCATACAAGAGTTAGAAAGTCATACTTTCGTAGCGTGATTCGATGGAAGATCGAATAACCCCTAGCTCTTGCTCCTTGTAGTAGAAAATCTCCTTGTAGTGGATCTCCAAGTCTTCAAGTGAGCTTGATAAAATGGGAGTCTTCATTTCATCGGTCGATCGGAAATTTCATCGGTCGACTGGACCGGTCGACCGACAGACTCTCTGTCGCCCAGTGAGCATATGAACTCAGGTTCGGTCGACCGGTGCGGTCGACCGAAATCTGATACACTCAAAAACTGGTTTTTAAAGCTATTTTTGAGACTTTTGAAAATATGTTAAAAATAACAAATGAAGTCCAAAAATTATGAAACTTTGGAAAAAGTATATAAACATGTAAGTGAACATGTTACAAAAAGAATTTTCCAAATTACATTTCCCATTTTTGAAAAATCATCATTTTACAAAATAGTTCAAAACACAAAAATTTAAACATGTGAAATTTGATATTTTGGCTAAACCATGTTTTGAAACTTTGCACAATGATTATATAGACTTAATAAAATATGGATATGATTATTGTTAAGTCCAAAAACTAAGAAAACCATATTTTTCACAAAATTGCATATTCTATGCAATATAAACAAAACACTAAATATGATTTCATTAAATATAACTTGTTAAAGATGAAATCATATATAGGCACATAAACATGAAACAAAATAGTATTTTCCAATTCTATTCATTTGTTTCATATATAAACTCGAAACCTATTAAACAAAAACATATATGTATATATATAACTATATATATACATAGAAACCAAAACTTATGTATATATATATATATGACTATATATATATACGAAGAAACCAATAAATGTGTGTGTATAGATAATTGAGCTTAAGGTACTAACACACATAATATAAACTCCTAAACTAAATTACCCAAGCTTGATCTTGATCTTCATTGAGCTCAACTTGGTACACGTGCGGATGAAGCTTGAACTTGATCTTTAACTATGAAATTGCAAGGCTTCAACCCGACATTCCACCAACCTCCATTTGATATGATCGTTAAGGCTTGATTCCATCCATTCTCCAACAACGTTGTTTGTCTATAATAAATAAGAAAACATAAATACTAGAAAAACAATATTAGTGGTAAATTATTTGTTAAACATCATCAAAACAAGAAGGCCAACATAAATATCACTCACATACAAAAAAGGACAATGAGAACACATATAAATGTATCATTGAAATAATGTGTCTCAAAATATAAACATAAAGATCAAAAATAGATTTATGAAATCAAAAGAAAAGGAACATGAAAATCATGTAGGTTTTCAAATGAAAACATATCAATCAAATGAAATCATAAATCAAGATTCAAGTCATACGAAACCAAAAGGTTTTCAAATGAAAACATATCAATCAAATGAAATCATAAATCAAGATTCAAGTCATACGAAACCAAATCAATATTAAATTTTGTCGTATCCGACAAAGATCAAAAGAGGCAACCAAATCTAGCTCTTGAGCTAGTATCAACCCATATAAATATTTTAGCACCCGGTAAACAATGTTTGGGAATAAACACCCAATAACTCCGGAGAGTTATATAAACATAGTCCTCTCATTAAAGTAAAAATAATAATCATGAAAACAAAAGATTTGATACAAAAAAATTGTTTTCATAACCAAAAGATTTTAAAGCATAATTTGAAAAACCAAGAAAAGGGAAAAATAAGAGCATTAAAATTCTTGGTTTAAAAATCAAATTTGTTTTGGTACCCAAGAACTCTTGGTACCAAAAGATTTAGGGACATGACCCCTATCATTTAAGCTCAAAGCCCTAGGGTTATGAACCCTCTTAGGCATATATGGTGCACTAACATGGTCAAAACAATATTCATTCAAATGACCCTTCCGATTGCAATACGTGCAATGAAAGAGATCCATTTGTTTTTGTGGACCATTACCTCGTGCACAGGAATCATTTGCAAATAAAGATTTTCTTTTAAAATTATTTTGCAAATGAGAAACATTATCAAAACAAAACTTTCCTAAGTGGCCATATCTACCACAAACATCACATTTAAAAACATGTGGTCTATTAGAAACATTTGTCAAATGCAATTTTCTTTTGAAATCAAAACAATATTTGGCCAAATGACCGAAATGACCACAAATATCACATTTAAACACATGAGCATGCTTATGATGAACATGATGAGTATGTGCATGTGTATGTGATGAAGAAGCTACATGAGATGCACAAGAAGGATTAATATTCTTATGTTTGTGTGCATCATAATGTATGTGATGAAGAAGCTACATGAGATGCACAAGAAGGATTAATATTCTTATGTTTGTGTGCATCATAACAAAACTTAGCTAGATGACCTTAACGGCCGCAAATAGAACACTTATAAGTTTTGCTATACATGTGTGCATAATGAGTAGATGATGACTTAGACTTGGCACACATATCCATAAGCCTCTTATGATTATTAATGCATATTTTCTGTAGGGTGTAAATTTGATTTCCCGAAAATGGGAGTTTCGTTTGTATTGATAAGAAAGCTTATTACAAACTAATAATCAAATGTTTACAACAGAAGCAGAGGGAATGCCCTCTTTGTTTTGTGTGGGGACTTTAGGTGGCTATAGGATGCTTCGCTCGATGCTTGTGTCGAGTCTTCTTCCCTTGGACCGTTTGATCGAGGTTGCTGGAGAGCTTCAGTACACAATAGAAGCTCGAGTCGAAATAGTTCGGGTCTGCTTAGTTCGTCGGTAATCGGAGCTCTGAACTAGGCTGTGGTGCTGTAGCACAAGGGTTATGCGAACAGCTTGGTCTCAACTGCTTTTCTCCAAGTTTTTTGACCTCCCTCAAGCTTGCTGGAAGAGGCTTTTTAAATGGAAGAAGGACAGCTTGACTACTCCTTGAATTATGGGATGTGACCATACATTGTTCGGAGATGTCCCGTTGTCCATTCGTACCGCCAACGGTCATTCGAAGAGCTGTGCTCTGTATTACGTTTCGTAAGAGTGGGAAAGCCCCTCCTCGTATGCGTGACAATGGCTGTCAGATGCTTGCGTGGATCTGACCAAACACCGAGCGTCGGCGGCTCTCGTCCCCTTGCTCGGACAACTGAGGTGAGCCGTATTTATGAGGATGCAGGCTGTTTTGACACCTGTCTACTCACTTGTGCTGTAGGCGGCTATTCGGCAGGCCTGGAGCGCCGTGCCTTCTCTTTTCAGGTCAAGAGAGGCGGGAAAGAATGCTGGCGGATCCGTCTCCTGACTCAGACAGCCAAGGTGAGTCGCATTTATGAATGCTCAGGTTGACTCGACACCTGTCTGGTCCTTCGTACTGTGCGTGCTGTGAGCTACCGCTTGACGGTCTTGGAGTACTGTGCCCTCTCCCTTCGGTTCGAGAGAGTTGGGAAGGCCCATCTCAGCACGTGGGGTAGCGGATACGAGCGGCCTTGAGGTTTGCAGGCGGATTCGACTTCGGACTTGGGCAGGCGAGTTGCGTGAAAGGAGGATTTCCACTATCCCAATTGATCTCGACTCGTGCAGGCGAGCCGATCGTTAGGCGAACCTAGAACCGAGTACTTTTTACGTCTACACGGTTTAGGCCCGTACTAGAGAACTGAGCGTGCGAGTTCTTGAATTTCCTGTAACCCCATGGAGGTATTTTTTACCATCTACAAGACCCCCTTCAAAGTTTTCAGACCTAAACCGGCTCGCGTGTGGTCTGGAATACTTTGAACGAAGAAATTCTTGGCGAAGCAAGCGCATTTGATTTCTTTTAGGATTTTTAGCAAACCCTCAGCTATCAACGGGTTTGACGTGCCTTTAACGATCACCGTTTGGATCGGGTTAGCCATACTATTCCCCTCAGTATGATGAGTTGCTGAACAGTTTCTCTTAGGCTTAATGCTAAGATTTCTGCTCTAACACTTAGCCGTCTGAGGCGTGGGTTTAACTGTTTAAGCGAGGTCATTCTATTGGCTTCGTTCGTAATTTTACCTTTAAGGGCGAATGAATCGTCAAGGCAAAATTAGTTTTTTTTTTTTTGGGCGGAACCAAATCTGATGGGAGATGAGCCATGTGTTTGCCGATAGGGCTTCGTGCTTCCTAACTAAGGCGGCGCGGTCTCGTCGGGTCGTGGTGATCGTGACTTGACAACCTGATGTCAGCTTCGTGTGCTTCGCCCCACGACGCATCGTGGTCGTGGTTTTCGAACCCGGTCGTTAGATCTAGTCGTGAGTTTTGGTTCGGGTTTCGGGCTTTGACCGGCCTGTTCCCCTTTTCAATGGCTCTTTCGCAACTGTAGATCGAGTTGTGAAGGACGATCTGGGCCGTCGATTTCGATCGTGACCGCGTCTCTTGAACGCGAGTGTCTTGCTTCGCAACTGCCATCAGAGCCGCGCAAGCCCTTTCGCCTTTAAATAGGTTTCGTCCTTTTCCACTTTTTGAAAGTTACTGTGTGTGAAAATCTCCCAAAAGATAAAAAATTCCCGCTTCGTTTTAATGGCGCCGAAATCCAAGAGGTGTAAAGTGAAGGGAAAGGGTCCCGGACGCTACTCCGACCGCCTGTCCGCCGGTGCGACCGCCGATGTGCCTGAGGCGCGCTCGGGTAAGTTGAGAAAGTTTGCTTTAACATTCTCGTGTTGGTCACCGCTGTCGTGCCAGGAAGATGAGTGCTGCTCATTTTGCCTTGGTGGGTTAGGCAGTCCCCGTAATTTTGGTAAAACTGCTCCTTTTCAGGTGGATTTTACCTTCGTCCGTGTTGGGCGATTCCAGCCTTTATAGGCGAGATTGGTCTCTATTAGGCGAAAGTGAACTCGTCTTCTGACAGGCGAGTTCGACTTTCATCTAGTAAAGGCGAACGTGGCTTATGCAAGCGGGTCTCGTCACGTCGGGCGAACTTCGCTCCTTGACAGGCGGATCTGCATCTGCCTCCTGATTTTTCTTGACTTTGTTTTGCAGCGACCTTTTCCGACCAAGCCCTCCCAAAGGGCGTGGCCACCGGCTTCGCCGGAGGTGAAGGTAATCCAGCGCCTCCCCGATTTCCTTCCTTGGGTCCGGTGCCCGTCTTCTCCGCCGATAAGCCGGTTGGCTCGACAAGGAGAGTCACCGATGGGCACCACTTAACGCTGCGGGAGTTGACCACTGACGCGGTGTTGACAGACGAGGACAGGGCGGAGCTGCCGAAGCCTCAGTTTTTGTTTGGCGATTCTGTCACCGATCCTTCCGCTCTGCTGCTCAAGGAGAGCAGATGGTTGCGCATAGTGGAGGGGACTCACTATTACCTTCCCGTCATGCCGAGGGGGTTCTCGATCGTCGGGCTACGGTCTTTCGCGGTCCCTCGAGTGATGAACTGGGACTTGACCCCCACTCAGGACGGGGTCACCTGTGGTGTCTTTACAGGCTCCACGGCGGGATATGGGGTGGAGGGCTCATGTAAGCGCGTGACGGGTCTGCGCCCTGGCCTATTGTCCAATGAGCCGCCTGCAGGGGAGTCGACGGCGGTAGCAGAGACTTTCCGTCACCGCTTCTTTCGAGTAGGTGGGAGTTTTCCCCCAAAGGACTTCAGAGCCCCGGGGTGGGTATATTCTGCGCCGGGCAGCGATACTTGGTGGTCCAAGATCACCGATTGCATCCTGGCTGAGAATTCTGACCTCAGGAATTCGGAGCTGTATGCGGCTATTCAAGCCACTCGACATGGTTTGAGGATTAATGCCTCTCAGTTCCACAGCATCCTGGAATTGTATTGTGCGGAGAGCGGCACCTTCTTCACTCCCAATGGTGAACTCGGTATGTCCCCTCACGAGATGTATGAAGTGTCAGGGCTTCCTCTGGGGGACTTTCCTTACGAGGAGTACATCCCAGACCAAGATGAGATCGACCAGCTTTTTGACTGTTCCCCCTTGGTAGTAGAAACTCTGTGGGAGTTGCTCTGCCATTATCACATCTGCCTCAGCACCTTGGGGGCTAGGGATCACAAGGGGAAGAAGAAGAGGACTCCGGGAATCAGTCACAAGAATTGGGCTGACTATTTGTTCCCTGGGAATGATGTCAAAGGGAATCCTGCTCTTCCTCTAGGCGGGTGCGACCAGACTGAAGTGGAAAGGAGGATGGTTGAAGAGGAGGCCACTATAGCTCTCGATCATGACGAGGGCGGGTTCAAGTCTTGAACGGTCTTCCATTCGTTTCACCACTAGGACATGTCCCCTATTTCTGGGAAGGCTCTGTTCGCGGGGTACCTCATGTTATGGCTGAAGAGGTGCGTGGTCCCCACTCATTCCTTCGAGGCGTTCCCGGTGGAGGTGGTGTATCCTGCGGTTTGCTTGGCCTACGGGAAGTCCTATTCTTTGGTGTCGGCGACAATAGCGTGTATCCATCGAGGACTCCGCACGCTGACGGCCCAGTTCTGTCGCGTGTCGACTGTCGACAAAGGGGAAGGGGAAGTTGTCAGGACCCCCAATCCCAGAGTGGGACTACCGTACACTTACTTGATAGCGTGGTTTGTTTACCACTGTGAGTGTTTGATGAGCGCTCCCGTGACTCTTCAAGGAGACAGGTTCGTTCCGTTCCTTGAGCGTTTGGAGAGGTGCTCTTGGAAGTGTAAAGACATTCCTGATGCGCGGAAGACGCTCTCCCACTTTGTCCACTACAATTTTCGTCGCTTCTTCCCCTACTTCAGCGGAGGAAGATACGGCGAGTCTCTTAGGGATGCGCCGACGGCGGACCATCACACGGCTCTTCCTCGCGGCGCGTTCCGATGGTTGGTAAACATTCGGCCGGGGTATCACATCTTACGCACAGGTTCTGTGTGTTACCTTGAGCCGTACATTCCTTGCAGGTTTGCCCGCCAGTTTGGGTATGATCAATTATACGTGGGCAATACCAATCCCCACCTACACTTCGAAGGTGGACTGGTGGACGGAGCTCGGGGATGGTTCTGGACCCATGCTAGTGGCACCTAGGCTCGTTTTGAATTACCCGCGAAGGATCGTGATTTGCACCACACGCTCCTGTACTGTCGGTGGTATCGAGGCGCCAGCGCTAATCCTCCTGGTTTCTGGTTCCAGAGCTCATGTCTGACGGAACGTGATCGTCCTCTCAGAGGATCTCTCCGTTCTTCAAGGCGAAGGGGTCATCAAACCGCTAGGGAGCTGTTCTCAGAGGATCCAGTGGAGGACCCTGAGAGTTTTGACGCAGGTCTAGAAGAATCTGAGGCTCCCGAGGTTCGAGCTCCTTCTCTTGGTCCCTCGTTGGATGCCCCAAGAGAATCTGAACACCCAAGACCAGCCCAGAGTCCAAGAGTTGGACAGATGGGGGCTCCTCTTCTGTCTCCGAGTAGCTCGCTTCTCTCTAAACGTCAGCGGGAGACCGCGGCCGAAAGTTCTCGAGCAGAGGCGGCCAAGAAGACCCGTTGCGATGAGACAGTCGAGACCGCCCGAGCGGCAGAAGGCCAGGATAATGTTTCCCAGGCAAGCATCCCTGGAGCACAGACGGGAGTTCCAGTGACTTCTGTGTCCGCATCAGGAGGTAATCTTCGCAACCGTACCCTTGATCGCAATGTTGATCTTACACCTTTTGACACTTGTATTGGGCCTATGCAGGTGCGGTTGAGAAAGTGATCTACATTCCTTCTGACGAAGAGGAGGAAGCTGGAGATGACGAGGGGCCCACAGGCTCAGGTAAGCGTAGGTCTTAGCATTGCTCATTCTTCCGTACCCAACTGTCTATAGGGTCCCTTTCGAAGGGCCTCTGTTAATTCTCTTTGTGGGTTCGTAGCTAATCGTGCCCACGAAATTGCTGGCAAAGAGGATCCTCTTTCTTGGGCGGGTCGCTCGTCTGGGGAGACGGGCGAATCTGAGGAGGATGACGACGTCTCGATTCATGAGATGTTATCCAGTGAGGAAGAGGTGTTGGCTCGGGAGGATGCGCCCGGCCAAATAGAGAGATCTCCTGCTCCTGCGGAAGCGTCGGCTGGGGATCGTCCATCAGCGCGAGAGTCTCTGTTTCAAAGGGAGGCTTCTACTCCGCAAGTGACCACTTCCTTGTTCGTTGATGCTGTGACCGCTGCTCCGAGGGCGTCATTGGTCACACCGGCTTTGGCGGCGCCAATCCTTACTTCTACGGTCATGACCGCAGGCACTTCAACTGGGATTTCATCCACGGTGGAGGAGGCTGCCCTTTCTCCCTTGGAGCGTGAGCGAAGAAGGAGTGCGGCACGATCTGTGGCTGATTTCCACGACACTCTAGCCGGCTGCATCAAGCTCGCTTTGGAGGAGAGTTGTCCCTTCGAGAGTTTCGAAGAGGATCTCGACTACATCGTGGGCTTCTTAATCAAGAGGCTTGGCCACACTGCGGCGAAGCCCTACTTCCAGCGTAAGGAGGAAGTGAAGGAAGCTGTTCAACGGTTGCTTGCTCTTCGCACGAAGAGTTCCATTCTTGTGGATCTTGCGACCGGCGAAGTCCGAGCAGCGGTGGAAGAACACGATCGCCGTCTGAACGAGACCATGTCGCTGGAGGCGAAATTGTCAGCAGAGTTGGAGAAGGCCAAGGCTGAGGATGAACGAATAACCTTCGAGCAACAGAAGGCCGATAACCGCGTTTCTCGCTTGTCTTCGGAGGTAGAGAATCTGAAGCAGGTTATAGCTAAGGCGCAGGCCTCATTGGCCATTCAAGAGAAGGCTCGTGAGCAGGCGGCCAAGGAGTTGGAAAGCATTGAATCTCGCCGGCAACTGACGGCTAATTCCGTTGAGGAAAAGGATCGAGCATATAGAGATGTCAAAGAGACCGTCCAAGACTTGGCCTCTCGCACTGAGGAAGATCTTCGCCAAGAGATCCTGAGGAGGCTAGAGCATCGTCATGCTAGGGAGATTTGTGAGGCGGAACTACGGTTGAAAGCCTTGTAATCTGCCCCTTTTTATCTTTGATTGCCAGTTGTATTAGGGTTCCTTTCTATGAATGCAATTATCCTTTTTGTTTTTTGGTTACCATTATTTCTGTGCACGCTCCATTTCTCCTCTAACATGCGTTAGCTAGAGCATTAGTTGCGAGGGGCGGTCTTCAGCCGTCGGCGGATTTCGGCCGTGAGCTTGTCTCCTCTACGAGCGGATTTCGTCCGCAGGCGGATTTGGAATTGACTCAAATTCCAGAAGAGTAATCAATTTCGACTTGCGGGAATCTCAGCGGCGAATTTGCCGCCAGATGGGCCCCGCTTTCGGTGGGCCACGTATTGGTTTGCGCTTACGTCAACCAAGAGAACATGGGCACGTCGCTCTGTATTGAATGCGGCGTAGTGGGGCTCTTCGTCTCTCGCGCCCGATTCGGGCCGTTGTTGAAGATCGTGCTTAAGAAAAACCGTTGGATCTTGGCCATATAGGTAAGATCCGATTTGTTCGGCCTTACTCTTCAACTGTTTTAGCCTTGAACGGTCTAATCAAGCATTGAGTAACCGCCTAGGGTTCTTAGGGTATTTAACACCCTTACTCTCTATCAAGAGGACCTATTGTCTTCCCCAGAGTAAACCCAAATTTCTCCTTCCTCATACCCCCGATGGCGCCGAAGGTGAAGAGGGTCGCTTCTAAGAAAAGGAAAGAACCGTCTTCCTCGGGTGCTGCGGAGGCTGCCGCGGCAGTAGGTACCTTTTCGTTCAGACTCTCATGTGGGCTGAAGAGGTATTCTCCCCTTGATTCCTCTCTGTGTTGTTGTTGTGTTTTATAGATCGAAGGGAGGCGCCAGCTACCGAAGAGCACGCGGCCGAGCCTATCTTGATTTCGGACGACGAATCTGAAGGTCCTGCGACCTCCGCCGCCTCAGACCCTGCTCCCCAGCCGGGAGCTGAGCCCTGCCTTGAAATTCCACCCATCGTGGCGCTCGCTCCGGGCCAAGAGCCCGCTCCGGGCCAAAAAGTTGCTTCCTCCGAGTCCTTGTCCTGGCAGGCTCGCATCGAAGAGTTCGAGAGCGCTGTGAGACAGGTGATTTCCCTTGTCGACCTCGGCATAGGTAGCTTTGACAGCTTCAGGCAGTCTCTCCTTGATCGCGTGTCTGATTTGCGGCGATCGGGCGGAAATCGACTTGCTACCCGTTGCATGCATGAGCTCCGTCTCTTGGAGTCGCGCATGATAGGGTTAGAGACCTTGCTGTGGGAAGGTCCAGAAGCCAACATGGAGTCTTGCCTGGCTCATGTCAGGCGTCAGGAAGCCCTGGAGCAGGAGACCCGTTCCAAAGAAATAGCGGATTTGGAGTCCGTCGCCAACTTCTGGGTGGGTCAACAACATTTGCTAGAGGAGCAAATTATTGACCTCAATCGCACTATGGCTCGCCTGAGGACCGAATTGGGACAGGCGGAGGCGAACTTGAAGGGGCTCCAGTCCGACGTTGTGAAGGTCAATAAGAACGCTGAGGCAGAAACTCGATGCCTGCTAGCCTTGTGCCAGGCAGATGCTGCCGCCAAGTTGAACCGTGAGGACCAGATTCGGAAGGCTGCTAAAAACAAGGCTCGGGAAGACCACGCGAGCAAGGTGGAGGCGGCCAAAGAAGAGATCTCCACTTTTAGCGTATTCGACTGAGACTTCTGTGTCATGATTGTATTAAGACATTTTGTTTATGACTGGTTTGTTTATGAAGTCATAACTTTGTTCAAATGTATTGTCTTAAAAACTGGGTGCATGTTCTGCTTCTTTGAACGTAATGTTACGACTTTCGCAATTGCAAAAAGACCATAACTTTGTTCAAATGTACTGTCTAGAAGCATCCCATGAAGCTTGTGTTTGCTCATCGTGCGTATACTCTTTTGATATGTCGCTTTCCAGTGTTTTTCTCTGTAATTGCCGATAGTCTTGTATCGCAGGTGAAGTTTCCTTTGTGATGATGAGTTTACCTTAAGGGCTAAACTCTATCCCGATGAGTTTACGCTGTTGGCAAAGCTAGGGTGACGGCGAGCTCTCTAAGATGGCAAAGCTCGGCTCCTGTCGAGTTCACATTGCTGGCGAAACTCATTTGATTGATGAGTTCGTCTGCAGGCGAGACTCGATCGCGGTGAGTTTTGCTTGGAGGCTGAACTCAACTGCTGGCGAGTTTATGCTGCAGGCGAAATCCTTATGGTGGCGAGTTTGTCTAACAGTCAGAAACCCAACTGCGGGCGAGGTGCGTGCCACGTGTCTGTCTGCGGGCCCAAGTGATTGCCAGCTAAGACTCTGCGGGCACATTAATGCTCATTAATAGTGAAGCGACCGAACGCTTCGCCTTCCGTGCCCAATCCGATCGGTCGGTTTGGGGTCTCGAGAGGAATGGCCTTTATTGGCGTTGAGTTCGAAGCGTCGCAGGACATCTGGGCCGCTCGATCGCTTGGGGTAATAGATCTCAGCCGTTGAGTCCTTTTCGAATATATATCAGTACTCGCCTCTCTTCAGCAGAGTTCTTACTGCTTCGAGAAAAATCCGCTAGAAGGAAATTACCGCAGAGACCTTCTCTTCCTCATGGCTTCCTCTTCTGATCACAGCGATTCCAAGGGCGTCGGCTCTTCTGCCACCGTCGTCGACGTCGGCACCCTGCCGGCCTCTCCTGCGGGTTCAGTCCATGGGTCTTCTGCTCCGGACCCCGTGGCTCACCCCGCGTTCGTGCCCCTCCAGAGATATGAACGACTCTAGTGGATCCGCCTTCTCATTAGAGGAGATAGGCGCATTGAATGTATATGTCGTGATATGAACGACTCTAGTGGATCCGCCTTCTCATTAGAGGAGATAGGCGCATTGAATGTATATGTCGTGATATGAACGACTCTAGTGGATCCGCCTTCTCATTAGAGGAGATAGGCGCATTGAATGTATATGTCGTGATATGAACGACTCTAGTGGATCCGCCTTCTCATTAGGGGAGACAGGCGAATTGAATGTATATGTCGTGATATGAACGACTCTAGTGGATCCGCCTTCTCATTAGGGGAGACAGGCGAATTGAATGTATATGTCGTGATATGAACGACTCTAGTGGATCCGCCTTCTCATTAGGGGAGACAGGCGAATTGAATGTATATGTCGTGATATGAACGACTCTAGTGGATCCGCCTTCTCATTAGGGGAGACAGGCGAATTGAATGTATATGTCGTGATATGAACGACTCTAGTGGATCCGCCTTCTCATTAGGGGAGACAGGCGAATTGAATGTATATGTCGTGATATGAACGACTCTAGTGGATCCGCCTTCTCATTAGGGGAGACAGGCGAATTGAATCCCACAAGAGGCTTTCGCCAGAGCGGGCAAAGTAGGAACAGTTTAGCCTCGTGTACTAGTTGGAGGTTTTGAGGGCCAGTTTAGACTCATGCACTCTTGGGAGTTTGTGAAGGAGCACTATGGGTAGTACTTCTTCAGGTACTTGCCGTTGATGGGCATCATGATCTTATCACCGTTCGGTTTGACGAGGCGATAGGCACCGTTTGAGTAGACTGTCTCTACCACGAATGGTCCTTCCCATTTGGACTGGAATTTCCCCTTCTTCTTGGAAGTGAGGATCATTGGTCTACGGACGGATAGGACGAGCTCTCCTTCTTTGAAGGCTCGGCGCTTGACTTTCTTGTCGAAACTCTTGGCCATCCGAGCTTGGTAAAACTCAATGTGCTGCTGAGCTTCCAGTCGCTTGTCGTCCAGTGCTTCGAGCTCTGCGAGTCGAAGTTGGTGATTTTCCTCAGTCGTCATCCCTGTCGCTAGGGCGACGCGCAGGGATGGAATCTGAATTTCTAATGGCAATACAGCTTCACAGCCGTATACCAACGAGTAAGGCGTGGTGCCAGTCGGTGTACGAACCATCGTGCGATATGTCCACAGGCTCTCGCCTAGCTTTTCATTCCAGTCGCGCTTGCTAGTGGAAGTCAACTTGGTCAGGATCTTGATGATCGTCTTGTTGAAAGCTTCGGCCAGACCATTCGCTGAAGGGTTGTAGGCCGTGGACGAGAGGTTCTGTATCCGGAATTTGTCGCAGAACCTAGTGAAGGCATGGCTAACGAATTGCGTGCCATTGTCGTGAATGATACGCCGGGGTACGCCGTATCGGTAGATGACATGGTGCTTGATGAATTTGATCACGTCGCTAGTCTTGACTTCTCTTAAGGGGATGGCCTCCGCCCATTTAGAGAAATAATCAGTAATGGCGAGGATGAAGCGATGACCTTTCGCCGATGGTGGAGAAATTGGCCCAACTATGTCCATCCCCCATGCCTCGAAGGGCCAAGATGCCCTCGTCGGATGTAGATCCTCAGGAGGCTGGTGTATGTAGTTGGCGTGGATCTGGCATTCGTAACATCGCTTAGCATAAGCGACTGCATCAGTAACCATCCCAGGCCAGAAGTAGCCCATCCTTCGTAAGCGATCCCAAAGCTTGGGTCCGGGCTGATGAGCTCCGCACACGCCGTCATGTGCTTCGCGTACGGCTTCTTGCGCCTCCGCTTTTGAAAGACAGCGAAGTAGCAAGCCGTCGTATGACCTGCGATACAATGTTTTAGTGGTTGAATCGTAGTAGAACCGTGAGGCACGTCGTCGGACCGACTCTTGTTCCTTCGAATCCTCAGGCAACATGCTGTATAGGACATAATCGATGATCGGGAGACGCCAGTCTTCCTGATCTGGCTGACCCGAGGCTTGATGAGTGGCGTTTGCCTCTGGGACGTCTCTGGGTCGAAAGAGTTTTCGGCTGGCGACAGCGACCTTTTGGGTCGTTCCAGGAGGCTGGGCTAAGTTAGCTGCCAAGGATGCGAGAGCATCCGCATGGGTGTTCTTTGAACGGAGCACGTGCTCAATACGGAAGCTCTCGAATGACTCCACTAGTCTGACCGCTGCTCGGTGGAGCGGGATAAGATCTTCATTCCTGACTTCGTATTCGCCAGTCATTTGTTTGACAATGAGTTGCGAGTCGCCATAAGCCTCCAGATGCTTTATCCCGAGCTCTTTGGCTAACTCGAGCCCTATGAGCAACGCGTTGTACTCGGCTACGTTGTTGGTACATGGTTCCGTCAAGGAAAAGGCCCGGGGAAACACGTGACCATGCGGGGAGGTGAGGGCCACCCCCACTCCTGCAGAAATAGAGCCGCTCACGCCTGCGCGAGACGCGCCGTCGAAGAACATCTGCCACACCTCTGGCGACGAAGTCATATTGGCTTCGGGAGGTTCATCCGGCAGATCTTCGAATAGATCGGTCTTCTCCCCCAGCGGGTGACTAGCCATGAGATCGCAGATGGCTTGTCCCTTGACTGATTTCTGCGGCATGAAATGAATATCGTATTGAGAGAGCAGAAGCGCCCATCTGGCCAGGCGCCAGTTTAGCGCTGCGGGTTGTGTCATGAAGACCCGAATGGGATTCATCCGGGAGATGACATGGATGGTTTGGCCAACCAAGTAGTGCCGCATCTTTTGGATAGCGAACACCAAGGCTAGGCATTCCTTCTCGACCATTGGGTACCGTTGCTCGGCGCCCTGCAAGGTTCTGCTCAGGTAGTAGATGCCCTGCTCGTGGCCTGCATCATCGTTCTGAGCCAAGAGGGCACCCAGAGAGTGTTCCATAGCCCGTATATATATGAGGAATGGCCTCCCTGAGATTGGCGCCGCAAGGATAGGCGGATTTGAGAGATAAGCTTTGATCTCTTCAAAGGCCTTTTGGCATGGCTCATCCCATACGAAGGAGGTACCTTTCTTCATCAGCTTAGAGAAGGGTTGGCACTTGCCCGAGAGATTCGAGATGAATCTTCGGATATAAGTCAGTCGTCCCTGAAGGCCTCTAAGCTCTTTAAGGTTTCGGGGCGGTTGGAGCTCTTGAATAGCTCGCACCTTGTCTGGATCAATCCGGATTCCTTTCGTTGTGATGACGAAACCGAGGAATTTACCGCTAGACATCCCCAAGAATGACTTGGTAGGATTCATCTTGAGTTGATGAGCCCTCATGAGTTTGAACATCGCCTCCAAGTCTTGGAGGTGATCCTCCATATGGCGACTCTTCACGACCAAGTCGTCTACATAGCATTCGACTGTCTTTCACAGATGATCTCGAAAGATCATGCTCATGGCGTGCTGGTAGGTTGCGCCAGCGTTCTTGAGTCCGAAAGGCATGACGGTATAGCAGTACACCCCCATGGGAGTTCTGAATGCAGTGTGCTTCTCGTCCTCAGGGTGCATTTTGATTTGGTTGTACCCCGAGAAGCCGTCCATGAAGGACATCCTCTCGAATCCTCTGAATGCAGTATGCTTCTCGTCCTCAGGGTGCATTTTGATCTGATTATACCCCGAGAAGCCATCCATGAAAGACATCCTCTCGAATCCGCACGTGTTGTCGATGATGACATCCGTGATGGGTAGAGGAAATTCGTCTTTAGGGCACGCGGCGTTGAGGTTCCTAAAGTCGATGCAGATGCGGATCTTGCCTGCGCGTCTTGACTTGAGCGCGAGGTCTGAGATGTGGCCGCCGCCGAATGAAACTCGTCTTCACCGCAGGGGGGCACCAGGGTAGAGTAATCAAACCCAATGCTTGCCCCCCCCTGCGACTACGTGTTCGCTAGAATATGCCGTCCTGCCGCCGTCGAGCGAACAGAGTGTTAGGTCTTAGGACGGAGTCCGAGTCTGGCGAGTCAGAGAGTGCCGCCTTCCCCTTATCCGTCATGTTAACTGTGGCGGATGCGAGCTCTAGGTCGTCGGCAACGTGTCCTTTTTGGTGACGACGCCTTCGACGGGAGGGCCTTGGTCGAGAGGACTGTTGAGAAAGCCTCTCGAACACCAAGGGTTTTGCCGTTCCGACGCATTGGCAGTTGGCGAGGACCGTGTGGATGAGTCTCTCGCAGTGACACTGAGGATTCACCTCATGTATAGTGCGTTTGCGAGTTAAGTATTCCCTGAGGTCTTCTGTGGGCGGTTGGTGACAACCCCCAGCTTCAGAAGAGTCGCTCGGGTGAGTGTACAGGAGATTTTTGGACGCGCTCTCTGGTCGAACTCAATTTCCAGGGACTCCACAGTCGTCCCGACAGCAACCTCATCAAACTGAGCCACCACCATTTCGTTCGATGAAACAGTTCCTCCCACTATGGTCGCCATCTTCTGTAGGGTGTAAATTTGATTTCCCGAAAACAGGGAGTTTCATTTGTATTGATAAGAAAGCTTATTACAAACTAATAATCAAATGTTTACAACAGAAGCAGAGGGAATGCCCTCTTTGTTTTGTGTGGGGACTTTAGGTGGCTATAGGATGCTTCGCTCGATGCTTGTGTCGAGTCTGCTTCCCTTGGACCGTTTGATCGAGGTTGCTAGAGAGCTTCAGTACACAGTAGAAGCTCGAGTCGAAAGAGTTCGGGTCTGCTTAGTTCGTCGGCGACCGGAACTCTGAACTAGGCAGTGGTGCTGTAGCACAAGGGTTATGCGAACAGCTTGGTCTCAACTGCTTTTCTCCAAGTTTTTCGACCTCCCTCAAGCTTGCTGGAAGAGGCTTTTTAAATTGAAGAAGGACAGCTTGACTACTCTTTGAATTATGGGATGTGACCATACATTGTTCGGAGATGTCCCGTTGTCCATTCGTACCGCCAGCGGTCATTCGAAGAGCTGTGCTCTGTATTACGTTTCGTAAGAGTGGGAAAGCCCCTCCTCGTATGCGTGACAATGGCTGTCAGATGCTTGCGTGGATCTGACCAAACACCGAGCGCCGGCGGCTCTCGTCCCCTTGCTCGGCTAACTGAGGTGAGCCGCATTTATGAGGATGCAGGCTGTTTTGACACCTGTCTACTCACTTGTGATGCAGTTGGCTATTCGGCAGGCCTGGAGCGCCGTGCCTTCTCTTTTCAGGTCAAGAGAGGCGGGAAAGCATGTTCCTGGCACTCGAGTGGGTTTGGACAGTTCGCCGAATGCTGGCGGATCCGTCTCCTGACTCAGTCAGCCAAGGTGAGTCGTATTTATGAATGCTCAGGTTGACTCGACACCTGTCCGGTCCTTCATACTATGCATGCTGTGAGCTGCCGCTTGACGGTCTTAGAGTAATGTGCCCTCTTCCTTCAGGTCGAGAGAGATGGGAAGGCCCATCTCAGCACGTGGGGTAGCGGATACGAGCGGCCTTGAGGTTTGCAGGCGGATTCGACTGGGAAGGCCCATCTCAGCACGTGGGGTAGCGGATACGAGCGGCCTTGAGGTTTGCAGGCGGATTCGACTTCGGACTTGGGCAGGCGAGTTGCGTGAAACGAGGATTTCCGCTATCCCAATTGATCTCGACTCGTGCAGGCGAGCCGATCGTTAGGCGAACCTAGAACCGAGTACTTTTGACGTCTACACGGTTTAGGCCCGTGCTAGAGAACTGAGCGTACGAGTTCTTGAATTTCCTGTAACCCCATGGAGGTATTTTTTACCGTCTACATTTTCAAAGTTGAATCTAAAGATGAAATACTTTTATTCATAAGATTCAAGTCTTCATTCTTAGGCACATATGCATTTTTAGAAGTAGAACATAAATAGTTATTTATAAAAGAAGCAGTATCATTTTGTATGTTCTTTACTTCTAACATGACATTATCTTTTTCATGAGTTAACTTGGCAAAGTTTGAAAGCAAAGAATCATGATCCAATTTTAATTTTTTATTGTTTTCTTTAAGGATCATATTTTCATTAGAAATAGTATCAAACTTAGAAGTTAAAGACTCATGATTGGATTCTAAATTATCATGCTTGCTTTTTAAATCAATAAAATCATTTTGCAATTTCTTATAGGCATTCAATAATCTTTCGGAAGCACAAGCAAGTTCGTCACTAGATAAGTTATTTATGAATTCGAACTCGCAAACCTCACTAGGGCTATCGCCTAGTGCTCGTGTGCATGAAGCACCTTTAGAACTTGAAATGGGATCCTCCAAAGCTTGTCGGATCGCCTTCAAGTCTCCTTGATGCGCTTCTATGAATTTCCATAATGTATAAGCGCTATCAAAAGAATCAAGCTTGTTAGACATAGATGAATCAAATGCATTTACTAAAAATTCTAACATAAGCTTGTTCATAATAAACATCTTTTTATCATGTTTGCTCCACTTGGATTTCTCCAACGTGGATATAATATAAGCACAATCAATGATTTCCCATAAATCGATATTTTTAGATTGAACAAATAATTTGAATCTAAAATACCATTGAGCATAGGGAAAAGCATTGAATTTAAGAGCAACACTAGAATCATAGCCTAAATGAAATGCATCATTCATATCCATAATTTGTAAAATTATGCAAGCAAGATACAAATAAAGCATAAAAATTAGATTAGCACAAAAAGCTAACTTGGATCTTTAACTCAAGGCGATTAGACCTTAAATCAAAGAGCACCAAGCTCTGATACCAATTATTAGACCCTAGAGGGGGGGTGATTAGGATCTTATGCTAATCTAATCCAATTAAATGCCAATTAAAACTAATTAACAAGTTATCCTAGCAAGTATGAAATACAACAATATATATGAGCTAGGATAAGCAATATGAACAACAAAGAGATATAGGCAATGTATGTGCAAGGATATAAAACTAACACAATGTGATATATCCTACCAAAGAGATATACAATATGATATATGCAAGGATATGTAAACTAACACAAGGGTAAACAAAATGAACTAGATAGTGGATTGAACGCCAAAGCACACTCAAACACACTATATGATCACGGAGTTCGGACCTTCCGTCCTACGTCTCCGCTCCCCACTCCCGGGGAGAAATCCACTATCACAACCGGGTTTTCTATGCTCACCCGAATAACGTTTACACCTCATAGTGTCGGTTTTCAACGCTCACCGAACAACGTTCACTCCTCACACTCGGTTTTCTAGTTCACCAAAAACTTCACAACACACTCGGTTTCTAGCTCACCGAAAACCTAAAAACACTCACAATGTAACAAATATAAATTTGTTCTCTACAATAGATAAGAACACAATTAAGCACAACTCAATGTTACAATCTCTCACAACCCTAATATACTATGTATGCAAATACAATAAGCTCAAGTGGGTGTGTGTAACAATGAGATAAAATCAAATCAACTAAACTCAATATAAAACTAGCTTTAATAGAAATGATAATTGACAAATAACAAATGAAAGCTAGAGTAGAGTTTAGAAAACTTCTCAATGGAAGACAAGATGGAGAGATGGAGATTGGAGCCCAAACAAGAAGATGATCTCCTCCACTTGTGAAAACTTCTTCACAAACAAAACAAACCCTTAAACACACTTAAACCCTTGTTTAAAACTTATTTAAAAACTTCTTTTTTTTTGCTTGAAAGAAAACAGCAATGAGGTATTTATACCCACACAAAAACTCAGTCAAAAACCCTAAGCCAAAAGACAGAAACAGCCCCAGCAACGGTAATAAAACTAGCCGTTGGAAGCTGAAAAAGCTATCGTCGGTCGATCAGAAATTTCATTAGTCGACCGATGGAGCTCTCGGTCGACCGGATCGGTCGACCGACAGACTCTCTGTCGCCTAGTGAACACATGAATTCAGGATCGGTCGACCGGTACGGTCGACCGAAATCTGATACACTTAAAACAGGTTTTTAAAGCTATTTTGAGACTTTTGAGATGTGTCAAAAATAACAAATGAAGTCCAAAAATTATGAAACTTTGGGAAAAGTATATAAACATGTAAGTGAACATGTTACAAAAAGAATTTTCCAAATTGCATTTCCCATTTGTGAAAAATCATCATTTTGCAAAATAGTTCAAAACACGAAAATGTAAACATGTGAATTTTGACATTTTGGCTAAACCAACTTTTAAAACTTTACAAAATGATTTTATAGACTTGAATAAAGATGTAAACTGTTGTTATGAAGTCTATAAACAATAAATATAGTATTTTATCAAAATACACATATAATGCACTAAAACATGTGTTAAAGGTGAAATCATATATAGGCATATAAACATGAAACAAAATAGTATTTTCCAATTCTATTCATTTGTTTCATAGTAAAACTTGAAAACTATCAAACCAAAACATATATGTATATATATAACTATATATATACAAAAACCAAAACGTGTATGTGTGTATATGATTGAGCTTAAAGTACTAACACACATAATATAAATTCCTAAACTAAATTACCCAAGCAATGATCTTGATCTTCAATAAGCTTGACTTGGTAATCTTGCGGATGATGCTTGAACTTGGATCTTAAACTTTGAATAGCAAGGCTTCACCGACATTGCGCCAACCTCCTTTGGATATGATCGTTGAAGCTCTATTCCATCCATCCTCCAACTTGTTGTTTGTCTATAATAAATACAAAAACACAAATACTAGACAAACAACATTAGTGGTAAATTGTTTGTTAAACATCATCAAAATAAGAAGGCCAACAGTAATGCCTAGGGAGAGGTCGTAAATCCAACCACTTGAGGAATGTGACACAGGTGGGCCAACACTTAGAGGAGTATCTTGTGGGGTTTTTACATGTATATATTGTTTTATTTACCCCATTTTGATGTTGACAAAGGGGGAGAGAAATCTCCTAATTTGTGCACATAGATAGGGGAACAACTATTTATAAGCTAAAATTTTATTTTATTCATGCTCTTGAATAATGATGATTTGTCATCATCAAAAAGGGGAAGATTGTTAGTTCTCTTGTTTTGATAATGATTTACAAACATCATTATTGGTGCTAATTACTTGATTGAGTAATATTGTATAGAATATATTTTACGAAGCAAGATAGTGCTAACTATTAGAGGATTGGATGGAATATGAGCTATAACGATGATATCTAAGGATGTGGAGGCCAGTTGATGAAGAAATTAAAGTTATCAAGAACAACATATTCAAAAGAAGCTTCATCAACACTTGAGCAAATATCAAGAACAAAAGAATTGTATTCATATATGTAAAATATTTTCATTTTTATTTCTCTCTAGAGCTCAATGTAGACAAGTTATTAAGTAGATAACATTTAAAGCGATTGTGGTTACACATACACACACTTATAAAAACAAATTTTAACCATTTTTGAAAAATGAGTAGTTTTTACAATTGGGAAATGATTTTTAGAAAATTCCTTTTCTAAAACCATTTTTGAAAAATGAGTAGTTTTTACAATTGGGAAATGATTTTTAGAAAATTCCTTTTCTAACATGTTTATATTTATGTTTATAAGAATTTTTTACAATTGGGAAATGATTTTTAGAAAATTCCTTTTCTAACATGTTTATATTTATGTTTATAAGAATTTTTCAAAGTTTTATATTTTTTGGATTTTATTTGCTATTTTTAAAGGCACTTTAAAACTCATTTTCAATCATGAACAGTGCATGTGCATGTTTATCAGTCAACTCATACCTGTTTTTAGTCGACTGATGAAACGTACTAGGTAGAATATAAGTTTCTGCTCAGTCAACTGATGAGCCATCAGTCGACTGATGCAGGTTATTAGTTGATTGATAAGTTTATCAGTCGACCGATAACAGATGAGAAGCCTGTAACGGTCAGCTCATCAGTCGACTGAAGAATAATATCAGTCAACTGATAGTACTGTTAATGGCTAGTTCTAGTTTAAGCTAAAAATCCAAGATTTGGTGATTTGTTTGGGATTTGGGTTATTGTTTAGGGCTTATATATATACACATTGACTCTTCACTTTAGTAATCAAGCAAGCAAAGAAAAATCCCTGAGTTTTAGTTCTAAGTGTTCTTGAGCTCAAACTTTTAAATCTTCATTTTCAATTGTTTCAAAGTTTTTGGTTTCTCAATTCCACATCTCATAAACCCTTAAGCTTGAGTGTTTATCTCTTGATCCTTGTCATAGGATTATTGTGAGAGATTTTCTTTTATTTCATCTTGTGATTGTGTGGTGAAATTGATCACGAGGAGATCATTATGAGGGTTATAAGATCTCGTAGGGAGATCATTTTGAAGAAGTTTCGGCTTCCAAACTGGGTGTGATAGTGTTGTTACCATTGAGAGAGGTGGTCGGGGACGTAGGTCGGAGGACCGAACCTCGTGAACATATCGTCATGTCATCTTGGATAACTATTCTCTAACTTTCCTCCTTATTTATTACCATAGCATTTAATTTGTGCCTTGTGTTGCATTGAGTTTTATTTATTGTACATTTATTATTTTATTACCCTATTCACCCCCCCTAGGGTAATTTCAGTGAGGATTTAGTCAAAACCGTTCGTAATTCCTTTTAATCTCTAACTTCTACAACATTTAGGATATCTCTTTCCTGGTTGATTAAAAGCTATATATGATTGAAAGAGATAAATAGAGAAGATAATTCCAAGGTTTTAACAAGAGCTTTAGGGCTTTGATTAGATAAGATATTGGATTGAAGGTTTTAACCCCCGGAGCCCCAACAAACTCTTTTTCGTCATGCTCAACATCTTTGGATCATCTCAGTAAGGAGAGTTGCCCTTGATTTCATCATCAACATTATTCTTCATCAAGCTTCATCTCGATCCATTGAAGGATTCTTTGTTAATTGAAAAAAGTTGTAAGATTTTTCTTATTTTTTGTGTTTAAGCTGTGTTCGTTGGTTTTTTTCAAACTTATTTTACAACATACTCAACTCAGTGTTAATTGAGAGTTGGAATTAGCTAGGGCTAGATGGCACTAATTGCGAAGAGTCAGGTTAGACGATTGGTTTTGGGTAGATTTTAGGGTGTGATTTTTGTAAATCTACTGAATAGGGTTGTAATTCAGGGGAACCATTAGCATGATGAGGAATTCACTTCGTGAGAAGGAAGAGTGGATAAGAATTGTTATCTAAACCACTATAAAATCTTACATATACTTGGTTAGTTGATTTTGACTTTTATTTTATCTATTTTGCTGCTTATTCTGTGTTTTTAGCAAAAAAATGGTAGCAACTTTATTCACCATCCACGCTTGCATCTCAGATCCAACACATATAACTTGCTTGTGGACTAGGATGGGACGAAAATCCATGATAGATTCTCATCCGCCTCATATCATCTCATATGAGTCATGACTCATGAGGCAAGATGGGACAAGGCAAAAATTTCTGCTAGTGTTTTTAGTCATATTATTATTAAAAAGAGCCTCGATGACTTTCTTTGTTGCTATTGTAAAGACGGACACATCACATGACCAAAACTAGGCTCCAATTAAAAAAGAGTCATGGCGGATCTTTCAATTGATGATTCTAATAGCCAAAAATTGTATACCTTGCCCCCCTCATCCCCAATCCTATAATTCGGGTGTACGTACACCTGTCTATTTCATTACCTCTTGCTTATTCATGACATATTCATATCATCAAATGCTAGCTTCATCTTCATCTATGCAAACACCAATACGATTTATATTCTTTCCTCGAACACAACAAGATTATAGTACACAAATGCATGTATTAGTATGACACGAAGAAATAGTTCCTAGAATAGAAGTTTTCAAGATGGAACCACAGCACGAAACACTGTGATCATCTACCAAAGTATAGAACTAAAACTTCATGATGTTTAGAATCATTGCACTCCAGTTGTTATTAGTAATGCTCAAAAGGTAGAGTGTAACTATGATGAATATAACTATATGATTATAACATAAGCTATGGTGCTCACGCATCAAGGAAACACTATGAAAGAACACGCAAAAGAATCTATCCCCTTACAAATTACTATAGTAAAATGACCAGAAAATGGTGATTTTTTTAAAGGGGAAACGAAACCATCTTAGTGAGTTGCGTTCGTCCTTTTTGATGGCCGACCCATTAAACACGTTAAAATTGAATTTTTTTTTCCTTTCATTTTGCATGTAATCCTTGACAAGCTAATTTCTAGCATTTTGTAGATATCCATGAGGGAGCAATATTTCTATCTGTTGGAAATTAAGGTTAAATTTGGAATTAAATAGAGGAATTTAGATGTGCTATTATTTTAATTTTTTAATTAACTGCTATGCATTTGTGAAACGATTTGATTAAAATACTATTTAGCCTACTCCGGTGTAAGGATTCCAAGGATAAACTGCTTTTAGGAACAGCAGTAGAGTACTCTGGTATGCACTAACCCAGTATTGTCAAGATCTCCTTGATCTATAAGACCTTTCGGTCAAGGCAAAAGATCTCCTCGATCTCAGAACCTTTCGGTTCAAAACCTTTCGGTTTTAGGATTCATGTGGGCACAGTTTCTGTAGCAGCAGCACAATAACAATAACAACGTCGATCCAACATTTGTTTTCCAAGCTCACATGTGTATATCGACGTTCATATTCCACGCTCGCAATAGTTTCTATCTGCAACCAAGAGCTGCCCAAGGGCGCTATTTATAGGCCTCTAAGGCCAGCTCAAGAGTCACTCGCAATTAATGTGACTATTACAATTCTTAATAGTAATTAAGATTATAACATCAATGCATTAAATTACTCTAAATACTGTTGTAACTATTGTATGCAGTAACTCCTGAATACGAGGCAATCAATGGACGCGTTCCTACAAAATGTGAGGGTCACATCTCAGTAAATTATACAAACCTCGTTTGATAAATGAACATCGTCAAACAGGCGAACCTTGTATGACAAACGAACCTCGTCGAACGAGTGAACATCATCAAATAGGCGAATCTCGTATGAAAGACGAACCTTGTCAAACAGGCGAACCTCATATGACAGACGAACCTCGTTAAACAAACGAACCTCGTATGACAAACGAACCTCGTTGAATGAACGAACATCTTCAAACAGGCAAACCTCGTATGATAGATGAAACTCGTTGAACGAGCGTACCTCGTCAAACTACGAGAACACTAGGGTCACACCCTCGTGCGAATACGTAGCTCGTCTGCATGCTGCGAAGCAGCCTGCTAGGCAACCTTTGTGGTGCCAAACAGCGCGAAGTGCAAAGTGCACCTAACAAAGCACCACTTAGCGCCTCAGTCCGATTAGCCCCGATCCCCGACCCATTGGCCCATTGGATCATTAGCCTACGGCCCATGACCCACGAGAACTTATGAGAGATTAATTCAGATAAAACACTTCTCAGCTTGCCGTTGACATGCCTCGAACAAGGGACATTTTAAAATACCAAAAACATTAACTTTCTACTAGGCTACTAAGCATTTATAAAAAATACTTGTAGTTAATATATATATATATATATATATATATATATATATATAGTTTGAAAACTCATTTTGGAAAGCGATTTTGACCAAAAAATCCAATACTATCTTGGAAGAATATAGACAAGACACATATCTTTAGAAATTGTTAGTATTGGTGATAGAATTCATGATCTTCATTGAACACACCTCAAGGTTAATAGAGTCAAAAAGTTTCACACAACAGGTGCATATGTCAATAACATACTTGAAGGATAGTAAATGATTCAACTTAATACTATAGAGGATCCAAGTGCAATTAAATTTTAATTTTGTAAGAGAGTTGAGTTGAATTAATTCATTTGCTCCTTTTAGATGGCCCTTTGAACCTGCATTTTCTTTTAATTTTGCATATAATCATTGAGAAGTTAACTTCTAGTATTTTGTAGGTTTACATGAGGATCAAGATTTCTATCTTAGAAAAATATAGAAATGAGACATATCTTCAGGAATTATTTGTATTGGTATTGGTGATAGAATACATGGTAGTCTTTGTTGCACACACCAAGGATAAAGAGTCAAAAAATTTCACTCATCAGGTGTATATGTCATCAATCTTGAAGGAAAACGTGTATTATAATTTAATAATATAAAGGATCTTGATACAATTAAGCTTTTCTAATCGATAACTAGATATAAAGCTATGTTGGACAAAATTTTCAAAATTGAGTTTGAACTAATCCTGATCCAATTTTAAGTTAAATTGTGATATGACAACCAAGCTTTCATTGTGTAGGAGCATTAGAGATAGGATGATTCATGATTACAAGAGTTTGTATAAGAGAGGGAATTGAGTTAGAGCAGGATTCTATTAGAATTGTCTTCTTATTAGAAAATTTTGAGTCCAATAAGAATTATTTTTTATTAGGAAAGTTTAATTATTAAGTTTTCATTGTATTAGGAATTCTGTTGAGCCTATATATTGGGCCGACCCTAGCTAGAGTTTTTTTATCTTTCTTTTTGGATGAAAAATATTATAGAAGATATTAATCTTAAAGTTATTGAATTTCATCGAATTTTTAAGATTCGGTCTTGGATTTCTTGGGCTATTAAATCGCTTTGTTGACAATTTGATAGAGGTTTCACACTCACTTTGTAGACATATGTGGAATTAAGGTTTTTATTAATTTTTGTTGCTTTTATTGATAGGAGGTACAATACAGGGAAAAGAAGAGGTTATGCTTTAAATGTGGAGACAAGTGGAAAAAAGAGCACAAATATAGGACTAGAGCAGCCTCTATGATCATAGAGTCCAATGATGAGAGTGATGCCACTTATTCTGTAGATTCTGACAGCTAGAGTGAGGGGCCCAATGATCATTGTGAGGCACTAAAATGAGCAGAGTTGAAACTAAACGCTACGACAAGAGTTGTTAGGCCATCTATATTGTAGATGAGGGCGTGGATTGTGAAGCATGTGGTGTTATTGTTGGTTGATCCTGGTTCTTCGCATAATTTCATTAATGCGATTGTTGTCAAGAAGGTGAATTTGACAAGGACTACTATAGAGTGTTTTGGGGGCGAGGATAGCAAACAAAGAGAAGATGTAGTTTTAGAAGATTGTCAGAGGCGTTTGTATGAATATCTAGAAAGTTTGGATTTCTACTAATCTTCACATATTAGCGCTTGTTGGGATGGATGCTATTTTGGGAAACGCATGGCTGAAGTGCTTAAGGAATCGTAAAGATGAATTTTGAGGATATGCGGATGGTGCTCTAATTAGGGAGCAAGAGGCACTCGTGGACTATCATTTCTAAGGGGTTAAAAGACTGTGATGCTAATGTATTTGAAAGGTTGTGCAAGGAAGAAACCAAGTGCTATGCTATTGTTATAGAAGTTGTTGACCAATGTGATTTTTAGGGATGCTTATTGCTGGCTAGGTCAAGCATGGGGGATGGCACAAAGGATTCATTAACTTGATTAGAGGAAAAAGTGAGGTAGGTAGCGTTGCGACATTAAAGTTCCTACTGAGTTGCTACCGTTAAGAATTTAGGGTCATGGGATTATTCTGAAGGACGAGTTGAAGCCGGTTAACATGCCACTTACCACTACGCTCACATTCAGAAGAAGGAGATCAAGAGATATGTCGAGGAGATGGTGAGAAGTGGTTGATTAGGTAGAATCAGAGTCTAGTTTCCTCACCTATTGTTGTTGAAGAAAAAGAATGGGACATGAAGATTTTGCATCGATTATAGGGCTCTGAGGGCTATAGTGAAGAATCAGATTTCTATTCCTACAATGGATGAGATGTTGGATGCGTTTCATGGAGCCACAATGTTCACGAAGCTTGATTTGAGGCCTAGGTAACAGTAGATCTAGATGAAGAAAGGATATACACAAGATGACATTCAGAATGTATTTGGGTCACTATGAGTATCTGGTGAAGCTATTTGGACTATGCAATGCATCATCGACTTTTCAGGGTGGCAATTAACAAAATGTTTAGGCCTTCTCTAAGGAGATTTATACTAGTATTTTTTTTGATGATATTTTGATGTATTCAGCTACCATGGAGGAATATTTGTAATATTTGGAGAAGGTCCAAAGAATTTTGGGTGAGCATAACCTTTTCATTAAGTTGTTGAAATGTGATTTTGCGAGAGTGGAGATGGAGTATCTGGGACATATTATCTCAGCTAAGGGGGTGAAGGTAGATGAGTGAAAGATTATAGCTATATTAGATTGGCCTTTGCTTAAGGATGTGTCAGCTTCATGAGAGTTTTTTTGAGTTGATAGGCTACTACAGGAGGTTGATAAGGCGTTATGATTTAATTGCTAGGTGGTTGACCAACAAGTTGAATATGGATGGATTTCAGTGGACTGATTCATCACTACAGGCATTCAAATATTTGAAAAAGAATATGTATCAGACTCCAATGCTTACTTTACCAGACTTTTCAAAGGAGTTTGAGGTTGGTACCGATGCTAATGGAGAGGGGATAGGGGCGATCTTGGTGCATGAGAAGAGGCTGCTAGTTTTCATGTTAAAGGCATTGGGATCACAAAAGAGGGGCTAAAGTGCCTATGCTCAGAAGATGTTAGGACTGGTGCATGCTGTGAAGGTGTGGAGACCACATTTATTAGGGGAAAAATCTAAAATTAAAACAGATAAGCATAAATTGAAGCATTTGTTGGACCTGAAGATAGTCACTCTCAAACAACAGAAATTTATGATGGAGCTTCTCGGGTTCAAGTTTGACATCATGTATCAGCTAGAAAAGGAGAATAAAGTTGCAGATGCACTCTTGTAAAAGTAGGGGAATCCAATATTTTTGTCGGTGTACAACGAGGATGATGCAAGTTTATGTGCTAATAGTAGAACTGATTGGAGATTGTAGGACCACATTTGATAGGCTATGCACTTAGATAAGCGTGCTAGGGATCATTGTGAAAGGATTGAACACGGTGATTTCGGGGTGCAGAGGTTTGAGTTCTAAGATAGCTTGATTTTTTTTACAAGCGCTATGTATATGTTTCAAGAGCATCAGGATTGAGAAAAGATACTCTATCTTATTTTCATGCTGGTCAAGACAGAGGACACTCATGTTTGCTCTAAACTTATATTAGAGTGATGCATTTCTTCTATTGAAAAGGGATGAAGATAGTAGTAAAGGCGAATGTAGAGGAATATGATGTGTGCCATAAGGTGAAGTATGACCAGAGGGCTCCAATAGCTTTGATGCAGCCATTTCCTATTTTAGAGAGTAATTTAGAGGACTTGATGATGGATTTTGTTGAGGGGTTGCCTATTTGTAGAGGGTTTGTCTCTATTTTGGTAGTGGTGCATCACTTGAGTAAGGGGGCACATTTCATTCCATTGGAGCATCCATTCACTGCTGCTAGTGTAGCTTGGGTATTTGTTGATAATGTGGTCAAGTTACCTGACATTCTAAGACATATAGTCACTAATAGAAGGAAGTAGTTCATGAGTTCTTTTTGACAAGAGCTATTTGCATTGCAGGAGAGCAAGCTAAAGATGAGTTCATATTGTCACCCACAGACCAATGGATAGACTAAAGTGGTGAACCACACCTTATAGGAGTATGTAAGGAATTACTATAGTGAGGAGTAGAAGAGGTGGAAGGATTATCTAGCATGGGCTGAGTTCTGGTACAACACCACTTTTCATTCATCAATCCGGAAGAGTCCATTTGAGGTGATGTATAACCGGATGACACTGTGTTGCAATCTTATGAGTCGGGGATATTGAATAATGATGAAGTGAATCAGGAGTTACTATTGAGGGAGGAGACTTTGTGAGGTGTGAAGAGGGAATTAGCAAAAGCCTAGAAGCGGATGAAGAAGTATTATAACAAAGATTGATAAAATGTGCTATTTGAGCTGGGAGAGTTTGTGTACATGAAACTACAACCATATTATCAGAAATCACTAAAGAAGAGGTTCAATGTGAAGCTCTCATAGTAAAGTAGTATGATGGGTCCTTTATTGTATCACAACGGGATAGTAAGGTTGCCTATTGGTTGGAGTTGCTAGAGTCATCACTTTTACATTCTATCTTTCATGTATTAGTATTGAAAAAGAAAGTGGGGAATTTTGAATTGATTGTAGGGGGTTACCTATATTTGACTTATGGGAAACATGCAATTATTCCTAGACAGGCGATTTAGTATTGGAGCTAAGAGGAAACAACATAGTGGGGAACAGGTATGGCAGGTGTTGATGCATTGGTAAGGCTTGGCGAAGGACAAGGGTGCTTGAGAGATTATGATAAGATCAAGGAGTTGTTTCCAAAATTTACACTTGAGGACAAATACAGTCTTGAAATAGAGGAGAATAACATGATTCCCAAGCCTACATTACACAAGAGTACTAGAGATAGAGTGATTCAAGTTTACAAGAGTTTGCACAAGAGAGGGATTTGTGTTAAAGTAGTGGTCTATTAGATTCATCTTTTTATTAGGAAAGTTTGAGTCCGTTAGAAATTATTTTTTATTAGGAAAGTTTGATTAGGAAGTTTTTATTGTATTAGGAAATCTGCTGAGGTTATATATATAGTCGGCCCTAGCTAGGATTTTTTATCTTTGTTTTTAGGTGAAAAATATTGTAGAAGATATTGATCTTAAAGTTATTGAATTTCATCTAATTTCAAGTATTGGTCTTAGATTTCTTGGGCTATTAGATTACTTTATCAATGATCTGATAGAGCTTTCGTACGCGCGGTGTCGATAGGTATGAAATCAAATTAGGGTTCTTACCAAATTGATTAATTTAGGTGCTTTTTGTTGGCTTAGAAAACTGTTCCAAATAAATTTTTTACAAACAGAATTCTACTTAAAATATATGACTATCCTTCATGATCCCATTTTAGAAGATTGCCTAACAATATGCCATGAGAGTTTTATATCCGAAGACTAGCATTAGGTTTATATTCCCAAAATGTCACCACATACTATGATACTTGTTATATTATCACATTAGAATTTCTAAAAAATAAAGTAAAATGATTAAAAAAAATAAGGGTAAATTGCACTAGATACCCTATTTTTTACCCAATGCTGCACATAAATAATTTCAGTTGAAAATGACTTCACTTAAATATACCTAAACTTTTTAAAAGTTGCACTTTAGTATTATTAAATATGCAAACATAAGAGTTTTTCCATGAAAATTCTCATGCGACACTCACATGCTGTTGATCTTAGTTATCAAACATGAGGTTATTTGAGAGTTTGTGGAGTAATTAGGGTCCTCTAACTCCTTCTGGTGAGTTGTTTTGCTGCTCGTTGTTCTTCCCTGCACATGAAGGAACTCGTAAGAGGACGGAGTTGGGTTCTCCGATTGTTCCTCTGACGATCAAGTCAGTAGGTGATCTTCAGTGGAAAAGTATAGAGTTAGTTCTTAGTTACGTAAAAAAGGCTAGAGAGAGTTACGACATGCTGTGCAGTTCTTTTATAGTGGGTTAAGGGGCAAGAAGGTAACTTGGGCTGAGTCCAGCTTGGAAGCTGAGTCGGCAGACATGTACCATGTGTCGGTTGCTGAAGGAGGTGAGTCTCCAGGTCATTTATTATAAGAATGATAGTAGGTGTTCGTGCTGACTAGGTCCAATGAGTCATCAAGACTATACAAACTAGAGCAATGAAGATGTTGTCAGGGTAGTTAATGCAAGAGGAATCGGCTGGCGAGGGTTTCGAGGTAACTACCGTCCTTCAACTCGTCAAGTACAGGGCCGAGAAGTACCACCTTTTGACTCGGTTAAGTGGGACATCGACTGAACAATGGGCTGAGTCAGATCGCTAGTGAAGCCAATTGAGGGGTTGGCCGAGTAGTGTTGCCTTATAACTCGGCTACGCAAGTTGTCGGCCAATCAAGTCGGACGTGCTGAGGCAAAGATTATCTTGATCTTGAATTAGTCTGGCTAGGAATAGTGTAAGACACATGTCGACTTCTCTATGAAGATTAATATTTGGTAATTTAGGTGTTATAACACATGCTATTTTTAGACTATTTTATCCCTTATTTTTAATGACATTTTGATAGGTTCACCAATATATTTAACAAAAAATATGGTTAAAATTTTCTGAAGAAGCATACGAGTGTCACAAGAGAATTTTTAGAGAGAAATTCTTAAGGCGGTGTTAGCCACCTTGAATATTTTCATAAGAATTTGGATAATTGTTAAAGTGGGATAATCTTTAAGAAGTTGGATATTTTAGTAGGATAGTTAAGAACAATTTTTTTAAGTGGGATACTTATGAGATAATTTGTATAATCAAGAAGTATATAATTTATGTATTTTGATGATATAACTCTGACTTCTATATTTTTAAACTCGTTATTATTGATTAGTAGTTGTTTATAATGTTAGTTGTTGTGGGATAACTTTTGGTAAGACTACAATATATTTTTAGTAACTATTATAATAATTTATAAGTTTTTTCATTTTTGAACTATTATTATAGTACAAGTCTAAAATGTTTTTTCCTATTTTATTCTTCCGTTAACTCCTCCAAATCTCTTTATTTCATATCACAATTTTAATTATATTTTTATAAATTACGGTGCTATTAAGTTTTACTTAAAGTAATTAGAGAGATATAATATTTGAAAAAAAAACATATAAAGAGAGGAGTAAGAGGAGAGATGATCTAATCTGATGGCATGATCTGACGATGGTGCTGACCATCGAAGGTAGAGAGAGGATGGAGAGAAGGAAAGAAGTATGCAAAAAAAATGAAAGAAATAAGAGAATTCTATTTTTTTGCCAACTAATTGTAGGCTAAAACTTAGGATAATTTGAGACACTAGAACTCTCACTTTTATATAAAGAAATAAAAAATAACGGATAATTTTGTACAATTATCTTAATTTTAATTTTATTTCAATGCAAATTGACTAACATAATATAATTTTCCCCTAATTCTAGTTCTAACTAACTAAACCTATAAAATTTTATCTCATAAATTATCACAGCTCTAGTTTTAAGTTCTACTTTAACTGACCCCTTAAGTTGTGCAGCTGAAGGTGTCAAAATTTAAATGCATTCTTTATCTTTATGGTGTTTAAGTGCATCCTTGTATAATTAAGAATTCTAGTGTGCACCCCGTGCAAAACACATCTTTTTTTTTTATTTCTGCTACACTAATCCTTTTTGAACCCTAAATTTTTTGTAAATGCTACAGTATTTTTAAAATACCAAGGTATTCTGTTTTGTGCTATAGCATGTATTGCTACAGTAATAATATTATAGTTATTCGCTTTTGTGGATTTATTGTGTTTAAGTGCATCCATGTACAATTAAGAATATTTATGTGCAAACCTTGGCCGTCGGTCTAATAGATAGTTGCCCAATTTTGATACATTGAGTTGCGTCAATACTTCTCTTTCTTTGGGTTTTCGCCTCCCATCAGACAAAGAAGAGCCCTGCTCTCCGATGGCGTCCTCGTCTCTGAAGAATTTCTTAGGCCCTCTGGAGCGCGAATCCTACGTGAGCCTCCTCTCGAAGCTCATCGGCGAGGCGAAGCACGTGCAAAACAACCCCCCGGACCTCATCCCCAAAGAGGACCGGGTCGCCCGTCACGTGCTCGACGCCCTCCTCCCCGTCAGCACCTCCACCGGGTGGTGGCCGCTCGTCGTACGCCACGTCAGCTACTCGACGGCCGCGGCAAGACGTCGATCCCACTTCTTGGGTGAGTCCCGTCACCGCCCTTCTCCCCTCCCTTTAGAAAGGGAAAACTTTCCTTTAGATTTGTTCTTAATTAGGCTGTGTTTTTCTTAAAATTTCATTTTTTTTGAATAGTATAAAGAATTTGTATTTTTAGTGGACATATTGCCATTAGGGTTTATAGTATAAAGATTTTAATTTATTTAATTAATTTATTTTTTGGGTATAATGGTAAGGGTTGTGATGATTATGTTACGAAGTCTATTAAGGGGAGCAGTCTAAAGTTTCGGCGCTGTAATGTGCATGATTGGTGTTTAGCCTTTATTTGATCAATAGAGAATGGAGATTACAAGCATTTGATAGAGAGTAGAGATTTCGAAGTTGAAGAATAACATCAATGCACTTGTAGTGTGGGACTAGTTTGTGATTAATTGAAGACTGACATGTTAAGCCTGCTAGCACATTAGCGTGGGAATAGTCACATATTTGCAATGCACTTGCTTCCGTTAGATTACTGCTTTTTGAGAGAAAAGATAGACTCTCAAACTACTAGAAGCCCAGCCAACTTCATCTACAATAATATATATATATATCATATATATATATATATATATATATAATATATATATATATATATATATATATATAATATATATATATAATATATAATATATATATATAAGTAAAAGCTTATGTCAACTTAAGTGGATAGGAATAAAAGTCATACCAGCAACTTTTTTTTAACCGTTGATATTGCATTGGATCCGGATTAGATTTGAAGAATCTTTAAGATTTGTGCATCTTTTGATGCACAAATCTTGAGACAAGATGAGTGGATAAAAAGTTTGGTGACAATGCCTCATATCCACTTAATGTGGATAGGAGTGTTTTACTATATATACTAATATTATATATATATATATATATATATATATATATATTATATATATATAATATGTGTGTGTGTGTGCATGGTGTGTGTGTGTATATAGTATATTATATATATATTATATATATATATATATATAATATAATATATATATATATATATATATTATTCAACAAACCACTGCTAGATAAAAAAAAGCGAAAATGGTGATCAACCAAAACTCTCTTAATAAAATTATATGGATCAGTCTATGAAACACAACTAAGATGCACTCGGAAATATCCAGTCCCCAAAACATTACAGACTCTGTCCCTGCACACAATCTGGGTGACTAGAACAAAGTGTGCAACCAAGATGAACATCAGCACCACTAACATCTTACTCAAATATCACAACTTCGATCTGATTTTTTGTTCTGCCATCTGCGAAGAACCATCGCAACCCACTGAACTGGTAACTTCCTCATTGCTTCTAGATGCCTCCAGCGCTCTTTTCAGCAGCACCCTGTGGGCAACTATTAGAAACTTCTCTGACTGTTTTTAGCTGATGGATTTTCTAGCCAAAATGCAATGAAGGCATTAACAGAATCCAAAACTGTTTAGAATAATCCCAAACTTGTTATACAAACTCTTTAATATGCTCAATCCAAAACTGTTTAGAATAATCCCAAACTTGTTATACAAACTCTTTAATATGCTCATTCCAAATTTGTAGGGCTATACACATGGCTTGTTATACAAACTCTTTAATATGCTCATTCCAAATTTGTAGGGCTATACACATGGCTGTATATTCAATTCCATTCTAACATTTGCAGGAATATTGCAGTGTCCAGAAAGTCCATTAAAGTTGATAAATCCCCAAATAAGGTCTCTATTTCCAAATCACGCAGAACAGGAGCTCAAATTGAGAAAATAAATCTGCCCTTCAAGGAAAGATGAACATGGGAATATTGTCCTGCCTGACAAAGAACACATGTGACACCTTGTACTAATCCTTCACCATTCAAGATATGTTCACATTCAGTCTTCTTCTAGCTGTAATGTGTATAAGAACTTGCACTTGAGTGTAATTTACCAAATAGAAAACGGAGAAGAGTAAAAAGTCTAAATGAGGAAACCAAATTACTGCATAACCATCATCTTATCACACCTTTGTCCGGTGCTAAAATCACTTATTATATGCAACAATTTACAACATCATTAACCAGAAATTTATAATATTTCTTCTAAAATATAATCTCTAAATCCACATATCCTGATCATTTCCCATAGTTTGTATTAGAACTTAGAAGCAAATTTGTTGGCAGCTGATTGAAAAAGCTGTGAAAATATAGCATATTGTTGCCTTTCTGAACACCTTTGTCTAACAGAAGACTTGGCCCGCATTGCTTGACATGATTACTAAATAGAAAGGGATTTTATGCCTCAAAATCCCTTTTTAAAAAGATGGATTCAAAGAAACAATTGAGTAATCCTGGAAAATTTTCCCATTGCAGTACTGATGTCTGACAAGTTGACACCACAATAAATCTTGTTTGGTAAAAAAATTTTCCTTTGCCATGCTTATAATAATGCAAGATCCATGTCTCTTAAACTAATCACCCTCAGTCCGTATACACATATTCTCCTAATTAATTAAGCGTGTATAGTAAGCTCTGTCTTTTAGACATACACACATTCTCCTAATTAATTATGCGTGCATAGTAAGCTATTTCCCTACTCGCATTTCAAAAGAAACCTCTTATCTTATCAATTATATTCAGATCTGAACTGGTATTGTATGAAAAGGGAGCATCTACAATGGCATGGCAGAAAGTAAAGTTAATCAGAACAAGTCTGTCTATTCTAGACAATGAAGATTCTATACAAAGAGAGCATATAGAGTGGTCTGTTACAATATTTGAAGTTTCGTGGTACTTGTAACTAAAATGCAGTTGTTCTCAGGAATTATTATGTTGGAAACTGCTGCAATTAAAACCCTAATTTATGCTATTTCGTGACTTCCAATTAACTTGTTTGATTCATTATTCTTTGTTTGCATGTATAAAAAGTTCAACTCAAGCTAGATTAGTTAATAGAAATTGTTCCCTCTCTGAGAAACTCCTAGAATTGGATGGAATTGACAGTCTCTTAAGTGAATTCAAGTTTATAGAAAATCTCGAGCTTCACTTACAGATGTAAGTGGATCCACAAGTATTACCTAACAAGTACCCATATGTTATCAAAGTCATGTAAACTAAATTTCTTGATTCCCCATCACAAGTAGCTAACAAAATATTGGCAATTTCGTTTTTGAAAATGCTTATGATCAAATTTTGAAAAGTTGGAAAGTGGAAGCCTTTTGTGGAGATTGTCTAATCAATTGTAGACTATTTTATTCAGTGTTATCAAAGGTGAACGCCTCATTGCGCCTTGCGATGCGGGGCGGTGGCGAAGCACCCCACATTTGATGCAGCAACGCTTTTTTTGCCTCGCAAGTGTCCTACACAAGGGCAATTCACACAGGGTGGATGCAAGGCATAGCCTTGTATATTTTTGTTCTTAAACATTTCAATCAGGTCTTTATACCCGATAATCAATATCCTAAAAAGAAGTATAAACCCATTAGGCGATTTTACTAGCCTGATTGAAGACCCTAACTCGTTCTTGTTTACTATTTGATTTTGCTTTTATAGTACTCCTGGATTTGACTTTTGATTTGGAAAATTTATGAACTTTACTGCTATGTTGGGTGTTTTAGAATTATGCATTAAGACTTTACTTTGTGATTTGGTAGTAAATATTATAAATCTTGACATTTTTTATGTGAAAATTTGTAAGATGTTCTTTCAAACTTGATTATCTATTTTGGAAAAATATGTGTGTGCAGTGTGCCTCGTTTCATTCGGGCACATGCACCTCATTGAGCCCTGCACATACATGTGTAAAGAGACTTTGCGCCCCGCATTGCGCATTGATGATGCTGATTTTATTTATATGTGGATAGAAAAAAGATATTTCCTCCAATTTAATAGAGATGGCTTCATATGTGTTGAAGAAAATTATTTGTAAATTTTTATACTGCCTTTTCAGCTTTCATTCACAAATAGGAAAAATGGAGCAATTTTTGTACACTATCTTTTCTATTGGTGATGAAAATTCGAAGTAGATGTTCCTTGGTATAATTTTAGTGGTTTCTTATTCATCAATGACAATTAAAAATTTTTATTTTGCATCACATGAGTTTCTGGAGTATATACTTATGTCTTTGTTTATCATGATTTTTATTTATCAGCAGAAACAAAAAAAATTGAATATTGCATAAGCATTCATGCATTATTGTCAACATTTAGGATTTTGATCCATTTTCTCTAAGTGTGGATGGGGATAAGCTGAGAGGACGTGGAACAACAGATTGTCTGGGACATGTGGCACTCGTGACACAGCTGATGAGAAGGTTGGGGGAGACAAAGCCAGCTCTAAAAAGCACAGTAGTGGCTGTGTTTATTGCAAATGAAGAGAATTCATCTGTACTTGGGATTGGGGTTGATGCGCTTGTTAAGGATGAGCTTCTTGATAAGCTGAAGAACGGACCTTTGTAAGTGGCTGTCCAGGTTTATATGGTGATTACTTATTTTGTTTGAACCTTCTGTGTACTGATGGGAGTGTTTTTTATGGTTTTCCTAGGTTTTGGATTGATACTGCAGACAAACAACCATGTATAGGGACTGGAGGCATGATAGCATGGAGACTTCGAGCTACAGGGAAGCTTTTCCACAGTGGTCTTGCTCACAAAGTATTGCCCAATATGGGATTTTTCCAATTATTCTTTGAGTTTACATGCCAGAAATGAGAGCAGAAGATTGCAATGACTGCCCCTCATTGAATAGATTATCTGTGACTCACACACACGTATGTGTGCGTGCAGGCTTGTGCGTGCATGAATGCGTGCGTGCGTGTGTACGGACGGATTTTAGGTGCTCAACTGGTAGATCGTAAGAGGATCACACAACTCTGAAACAATACTCCTAATGTGAAGCCTTAGCAATAATAATGAGGAAACTGATTTCAATTGTGTGTTGCTTCTTCAGTATGATGTCTCTGTAAAAGCATGGATCTAACTACAATCATAATTAATCAAAAAAACATGAGACAATTAATATCCAATACTTGCCAAATTCTTGGTAGCATGTTTTAAGTCCTTACCAAGATTAATTTGGTAAATTTGCAAATTGTATCTCATTTGAAACAAAGATTATCACATGGATAAATGAGGAGTCTATAGATGTTAGATTTTTTGGATACGGACTAATAGTTGATGACACTGCAGGCTATCAACCCTTTGGAGATGGCAATGGAAGCACTTAAGGAGATACAACTGCGTTTCTATAGGGACTTCCCTCCACATCCACAAGAACAGGTCTATGGCTTTGCCACCCCATCAACTATGAAACCTACTCAGTGGAGTTGTAAGTCCTCATCCAGTGAATATTAGATGGCTAAACAGTCCGTCTGAAGAGAAGAATTAGGTTAGAACTTGAAGTAAATGTCCCCACCTGTATTGACATTAGTGCATTGCAGATCCAGGAGGAGGGGTCAACCAGATTCCAGCTGAATGCACGGTGTCAGGGGATGTAAGGTGTGTTGTTGATATCATATACAAAGGATCTCACATTATATTTTGTTGATATTTGTTTGTCTTAAGTTTCAGTCAGACGTGAAAATTGCTTCCATAGTCATCATTAGGAGAAAAGAGTTGAAATACCTGTTCCTACTGTTTGTCACATTACAGACATGAATAGAAATAATATATTGTTAATTTGTTAATTTACAGTTACCTACATTACTTATTTGAATAGATCATATCTTCTCAGAGCTGAGTGCGGAAATACTTAACAAGAGCACATTTTTCACAAATAAATGATAGTGAATCCACAAATAGTAAAAATTAGATCAAAGTAAAATTTCTGTGCTTTTTTTTTTGTGGGAAGAAAATACAGATGAGTTAGCTATTTTCTGTTCTACTCTTGTATAATAGATTTTTTTTTCTTATTTCATTTTAAAAATATGCTTAGTAGAACCTTGTTTATCAGGCAGTTATTACCTTTCCATACATATGCATCCTTTAACCATTTGTTCTTCTGCTAGTTATTCTTTTTACCCCAGTGGCTCCCTCTGTTTAGGGTTTGCCTAAAGTGTATCTGCGAATTTGATTGAAAAGTCAGCAGTTTTCATCTGAATCAAGATAGGCAATTGTAAAAATGTACTAAGAACTAACAAGAATATACACCTCTATATATTTTATTTCTACAACTTTTAATGATTAATGAAGGATGTATCTGACATGATGTTGTGTCTTGTTGCAGGTTAACTCCCTTTTATAGGTGGGTCCCTCCGTATATTGTTCTTTTTACTTCTCTTTCCTTTTCCTTTTTTGAATTTATTTATTATCTTAGAACAAAAAAAATTGAATATTTTTTCTTTTTGTATGCTGCAGCACAAAAGATGTGGTTAAGAAGTTGCAAGAATATGTAGATGACATAAATGCTAATATAGATAAACTACCCACTCAAGGGCCAGTGTCAAAATATGTCCTTCCGGATGAAAATTTGACGGGAAGGTGAGAGTAACACATTTTTTTTTCATATATTATTCTTGCACCGCTCTTTTCATTTGCCTTCCATTTTTCCTTATGAGAATTTTTTTTCACAAATTAGATGTTCTCAAGTTTCCTAGAGTGCTTGCATGTTTCCATTTCTCTTTAAAGTAAATACTTGCAGTTCCTGTGAATTGGTGATCTTAACTACTTTGTAAATTGCAGGCCAGATAACTTCTGTTGGATTGGTATGTATTGTTTGTTTAATAAATATTATTATCCTTATTTGGAACCAATTTATACCTACTATATGATTTTCTGAAGAAAGATTCTAAAAAATAAAAAAAAAAAAAAAATCCTAAAACTCCAAACAGATTGAATTAGATGGATCTGGATCAAAATGAAAACTTGATGTTTGTCTATTATTTAGACAAAAACCGGATCACATTCATTAGTTGAACTGTCAGTTCTTCAAATTATCTTTTTCTAATGCTAAACCAACTCTTTGCTAATTATCTTTATTTCGTTGCTCATATTCTTTTTTGGGTTTATTAGCTTGCTAAAGTTTGATCCATCCACCCACCAAAGTGCACTTCTTGATTTTACTCTGATCGAATACCAAATGGATCGAACTTGTGGATAAGGAATAAGGATATATCCAAATAAGTTAGAGTTTTGGTCCAATCCACCATCCGTGTCCACCAGCTTGTACTGACATATAAGCGCCCTTCATTTAACATACTGAAGCACTTCTGTAAATCTTTGTCCTCGTAGGCTTTCAATCAGTTTTGACGAGTCTATAATGACGGGAGTTGCTTGTAATCTTGATTCTCGGGGCTTCCATGTGTTGTGCAAAGCAACAGAGTTAGTGGTTGGCCATGTGAAGCCTTACTCCATAACTGGAAGTTTGCCACTGATTCGAGAATTGCAGGTTTGAGAATTATTCATTGGAGAAGATGATCTTATTTCCTAGTCATTCCTTGGATTAACTCAATTTCATGTGACAGGATGAAGGTTTTGATGTTCAAACTTCTGGATATGGTTCTTGATATAGTTCTTTTTTTTATCTTTTACTATTAGTTAAGAAAAACTTGGCTTCTGGTTGCAACTTTGGTTGTACCCTTATTTGAGTGACGATTCCAAAAAGTTTGTAAAACGTCCGCACAAAATCCTATGCTTTATACCATGCTTTACGAATTAAAAGTTAGTCCTGTGACCTTGTGTAGTACGAGATGAACGAGCAGAGAGGGATTCTTGCATTCAGCATGTTAGCATCGAACATTCAATTTGATGAGTGGAAGAGGGATTTTCTTTCTAGAAAAATATGTGTAGCTTCTCGCTGGAAAAAGCTTGCTAACTATTCCAAAGATGACAAAACGGCTCGCGGTTGCTCTCTGAACTTTTGTATGCTTGATCTTCCTCAAAAGTAGTGATTGATGGAAAACCATTCATAATTTAATTATGTTTCCTTTTATCATTCAACGGATAATAAACCATTTGAAGGCTTTCATTATAAAGTAATTTGAACTTTTTTTTTCTTTTTAAATATTTCCAAGTAAGAATTATTACGCTAAAACTCTTAAAAGTAACCAAGCATGCCCTTTTTTGTGCTAATGCTGGAACTATCAAAAAATTTACAGGGTAAACTTTCCCAACTCTCAACATTTTTTTCAGAAAACCCCCATGAACTTTTGACTGAAAGTTTCCAGAAAAAAACCCCAATATGATGGTTGGGGGCAAGTTGAGAAAGTTTAAACCATTGTGGGGATTTTCTGGAAGACCACTGGGGGTGAAGTGACATCTTCAAAAAATTGGGATTATCTCAAAATGGACTAAACTTTGTGTGCACACAGCCTATCGATCAGGCGTGGTCGTCGGAATGCTCTGGATTTGGAACCTCCTCTGAGGTAAACTTGTTCAACTTTGGAACAAGAATACACTAATTTGTTAAATGTCGTCTGCTGCAGGGCTAATGGCTACATACCATGCGAAGAATGAGTACTGCCTGTTTTCTGATATGTGCCAAGGCTTCCAAGTGTTCGTGAGCATCATCGCTCAACTGGAAGAGGACAGTAGCTGATACGTTAATTATATCCAAGGCTTACCTTCAGGCTGTTTGAATGTTTGTCATTTTAATGTTTGGAAATATTTTGCCCAGTCTATGCTAAATTACCGAAAATTGTGGGAATAGATGGCCAAATAACTCGACCATGGTAAATAACAAGAGGAAGAGATACCCTTTTAATAAACCTATTTTTCGTTGTTTTATTTATAATAATTTCAAGAGTTGCCTGTTACTTGACAAATTTGGAGTGTAGAGAAGAACATCATGAGCATTCTGTGCTGATGTTTTCCTGTCAAGCATGTGGGTTAGAATATATGGTGTGCGTGTTAAATAGGAGTATACTTGCGATTTAGTTCATTTGTGAAGCAATAAATTTCTGTGTCTATTAGCTATTAAGTGACGATCTGATTAAAAAAAAACCTTGACTCTATCTGAACCAAAATCAAGATTTGTTAGGAACATAATGGAGTCCCTTCGTTCAAATAAGTTTTGACATGGCATTAACTTTAGAAATACGACTTATGAAGTATTAATGATTGGAGTAAATATGGTGTCGAACAAAATAGAGTAATATATGAGTATTGGATTCCCTCAAATACCGTATACAAGCTAGTATAAGGAAAGTATTTGGTTGATTTTAAAACACTGCTTTCGGCAGCCCTTGCCCCTGCTGTGACTTTCCGTGCTTAAACTATATCCCATGAATGTAGCGTGAGTTCAAAAAAAGACAAATAAGTTCTATTTTATTTGACCAGGAGTTGGTCAGGCAAAGTTCTATTTTATTTGACCGGAATTAGTCAGGCCGAGGACAAAATTTATGATATTCCAAACTGTTGAGGGAATTTTAGTCTCCTCGCATACTATGATCTCTGCAACTCGGAAGCCAACTCATAATCAATAAGATTGAAAACAACCACTATCAAGAAGAATGAACACCGATATTTACGTGGTTCGGTCGACCAACTTCGACTTACATTCACGATGCAGCAAAATGAGAAATCCACTATGTATAAGGGAGAACTACAAGAAGAACCACTCAACTCTCGTCTCTCAATCTCTCAACCTCATATACATAATCAACTCTCATATTCTCTCCAAAACCCTCTCATTCTAATCTTTTGCACGAACAAAGACTACGAAACTCTCGCCTCTCGCACAATATTCTTGAATCAGGTTACGCCCCCTGCTAACCCTAAATCTCTCTCTCTCTCTCTCTCTCTCTCTCTCTCTCTCTCTCTCTCTCTCTCTCTCTCTCCCCTTTCCTTTTATTTTTCCTCCAATAATAGAAGAATAGATATTAACCAAAATCCTACCCCTAGCCAAACTTCCTAATTAGAATAGGATACAAACTCCTAATCATGATGTGACCAATTCTCTTAATCATGATAGACCTCTAACCCTATCTAATTCTCATGAAGTTATACAAAGAATCAAAGATACAATCCCAACAATCTCCATCTTGGATTTGATTCCAAACTACCTTGAAGATATATCATTACGCCTTGAAACTTTATGTCTCCCTCCGGCATCTTCTATTGCTTTGCGCTTCAACTATAGCACCCACACTCCTAACTGGAACATACTGCACTCCAACCTGGATGCCCCGTGACCCTCACTTTCATCTGCCTCGCTATGGCACCTTCACCTCTCTTGTGCACACCATCTTCGCCACCTCTAACATTAGAAGCAAATCAACTACGCATGTCCTCCCAACATGAGCCTGACAATAGCCTCCCCCCGCTTGTTGTCCTTATGCTCCACCTGTATCGCTCCTCTCAACCTGTATCAGTGTACCTTTCCTACTCCACACTATGAGCCGAATGCCTCTATCTCCTCCATCACTTGGCTTAGACTGAATATAACCATTTGTTCTCCTACAACTCCATACAAGACCAATGCCACTATCTTTATCAACATGTGTGTCACTCGGCCATGCCCTTGCAAGCTCCACCTAAACTGGCACCATCATCCACGATGCTACACACCAACTAACTCACGTCTAATTCTCTACACCAGTCTCATCTATTGCATATTTGTTTGCCCTATATGCCATAAAATTTGTCTCGCCATCACCGTCAGAACTTTTCTATACTTTCTGATCAATTTGAGCATAATCTGAAAGTTAGACCCTTCCACCGCGTTAAGAGCATTACAAAACCTAAAAAATCAACTCTTGAATCGCTAAAATATGCCTCCGATTCATCATTCTATACACCAATCAATCTCAACCGTTGATCTGAATTTAAAAATAAATCCATACACCAAACTCCAATTTCAACCATACATCGGATCCTCACAAGAGTTTTATTCCCACTTGAATTGTTCACGAACCATGCACATAATTCCTTCTAGTGGTCCCGCCTAAGTCAAGCCCCCTTCTCTTCTTCCCACGTGCAACGCTTCTCCTCCTTTTTTTTCTTCACTTTCGCACCACGTCTATCTTGAAAACTAACTTCAGATTCATCACCATAGCTTTGATATTACTTGTTGGAAAATTTTAGTCTCCCCGTGTACTACGATCTTCATAACTTAATAGCCAACCCACAATAAACAGGATAGAAACAACCACAATCAAGAAAAATAAACACCGATATTTATGTGGTTCGATCGACCAACTTCAACCTACATCCACAGGGCAACAATACGAGAAACTCATTATATATTAGAGAGAACTATAAGAGGAACTACTCAACTCTCATCTCTCAATCTCTCAACATAACATACATAATCAACTATCATATTCTCTCTAAAATCATCTTCTTACAATCTTCTGAATGGACAAAGGCTGCGAGCTCTCTCCACTATTGTAATCTTTTACACGGACAAAGGCTACAAAACATTCATCTATTGTATAATATTCTTGAATCAGGCTATGTCCTCTGCTAACCCTAAATTATAAGAATATTGACTCTCTCTTCTTCTTTTGTTTTTCCTCCAACAATAAAATAATATATATAGAGAAACCAAAACTCCTCCCTAGCCAAACTTTCTAATTAGAATAGGATACAAACTTCTAATCATGATAAAACCTAATATTTAATGATGATAGATCTCTAAGCCTATCTAAATCTCATGAAGTTATACAAAAAATTAATGACATGATACCAACACAAACCTTGACGAAACCAGCAAAAAATGAGTTCAAAACGCACGTCTTAATTAAATACTTTGTTTTTATCAAAAAATAATGATAGTAAGAAATACTTTGTACCCCGATTCGAATCTGATGCCAACTTGGAAAAAAAAGGATCGTGACCTTGACCCTTATGGGAACCTTAGATTGGAGTATGATCCAGTTCCTGTTTATTTGGAGTATAATCCCTTAGGCCCCGTTTGACAAAGAGTTAATGAAGAGGGGTTAAAGAGAAGGATTAATGTACTTAGCCCATTTGATAATCCGAAAGACTAAATTATTAACCCGTTAAATAAGTTTTATTTTAGCCCTTATGATCAGTTTTAGTGTTTGGGAATAACAATGATTTTGACTATTTTCTTTATAATTAGAAGGGTTAACTCTTATTCCATCTAAATAGGAGTATTAGTAAACCCCTCATTTTGAGGGGTTAACTCATTTTAACCCCTCTAGAGGGGTTAAGTTAACCCTTCTATATTTTTTATGTTTGGCAAATTATGGAGGGTTAACTCACTTTAACCCTTATATAGATTTGTTGTGTTTGGCAGGTTAAGAAATGGTTAAGTCTCCTTAACCCCTCACTTAACTCTTTGCCAAACGGTACCTAGGTGTGTTTGGTAATCGAAGTGTTTGTTTTTGTTGTGTTTTTTAGAAAAACACCATGCCATGGTGTTTTTTCAAACATGTTTTGAAAACAAAATCTATAGTTATTATTTATAAAAAACGGCGTGCGACGACGGTGGCCGGTGCTGGGACACGGGGCGGGCGATGGCGACGACGACGGGGCGGGGCGGCGAACTACGACCGTACGGCGCCGGGGCCGTGACGGCGGGCGACGCGCGGTGGCCGAGCGGCGGTGGTTGCGAGGGGAGCGGGTGATTGGCGTGCGCCGTGACCGACCGACCGAACGGGCGACGGCGCCGTCGCGGCGCCGGACGGCGACCGCGCGCTGGGCGAACAGCGACCGGCCGACGGGCAGACAGCGACCGTCGGCGGCGCGTGGCGGGACGCGGCCACGGGCACGAACAGGGTCGAGCAGTACCCGCTAGGTGGGTTGGGTGGGCGACGCGGGCTGGCTGGGGCCGACAACAGCCAGCGAACGGGCGGGCGGACAACGTTGGGTGGCGACAGCGCGGCGGCGGTACGATAGGCCAACAGCGTGGCGGCCGCGGCGGCGGGTGATACGGCGACGACGGGCGTGGCGACGGCGGCGGAGCGGTGCGATGAATGAGCGGATGCGAGGCAGGCCTGTTGCGATGCAGCGGCGGCGGGCGACGACGCGGCGGCGGCCGGCGGTCAGGCTGGCAGCGGTAGTTAGTATGAAAAAATGGAATCTCAAAACACATTTTTAGTGTTTTAAGAAAAGTGTTTATTTTTTTGGATTTTGTAAAGAGTCAAGTCAAAAAAACGCCCTGATTGCCAAACGCGTTTTATTGTTTTCGTTGAAAACAAAAACAGAAACGACAAAAACGCCACGGTTGCCAAACGCTCTAGTTGTGTAAGTTATTTTTCTATTTTGGAAGTTGAGTAATTGGAGAGAAATTTGCAGAAGAGTCAGATTATTGAAATTTTTTTAGATCTACACTATATATGTAACTAAGGTAATTTTTGGACCAAACCCATAGTTATCTAAACTTCTATATTTTCTCTTATTTCGTACATTAGCGAAGAGAAAATTGATAAAGAATAATGTTTTCTCACCTTTTGCTTCATTTGCTTTTGTATTTTTCATTATAACTAGACAATATAGAATAAACTTCATTCTCTTATTTCTTTCCCTTTTTCTCACAACAACTTACGTGTAGTAATCAATTTACATTTTTCATTCTTTTTTTTTTTGAAAGGAAGAAGCAGGGTGAGAACCCCTGCTCATATATATATAAAACTATAAAATCAAAACTGTGATGAATATATACAAATGAACATGTAGAGAGGAAGAAAAGGAGCCAGGAGAAGAAATTTTCGAATGGGAGCAGACCTCGTCGTCACCAACCAGAAAATTTCTCTACTGGCTCCTAACTTCCTAGAGAGGAAAAAAAAGAAAAAAAGAAAACCACATCAGGGGAAAGATCAGGGTTTAGTTGAGTTATTACAAAAGATCTAACCAAAAGTAACCAATAGCAAAAGGTCTAGAGAAGCCACCACTTGAGAGTGCTAGGATTAGATGGGGAAATTCTCTCCCATATTGTCCTCCGGACCGGATTTGGCCCGCTGATGAAGACCCAGCTCAACCGCAACGCTGTGCAAAATGGAAGCTCTTTTGCTGCTGGAGGCACCTGTCCACAAAAGAGTGAATTGAGCTATATTAGCAGCTATGACATGAATAGGTGTATGAACCTTTTCGAATATGAACTTATTCCTACAATACCATAACCACCAACAACAGCAAGGAAGGATGACTTTCCATAGGGATTTGATGGTCTTGTTGAGGAAGAAGTCACCTTGAGCAGAGATGAGTGAGTCAATCCCCTCCGCCCAGTTTCCCAACTGTCCATTAGGGAAGAGAAGGGACCAAACTGATCTGGTGAAAGAACAATCATTGAACAAGTGATTGTGGGTTTCTATGCCTCTACTGCACATGGGACATACTGTATCCCCTGACCAACCATTTTTTTTGCTAAAACATCTCTTGTGTTTAATTTGTGAAGACTCAAGGACCAAAAGAAAATCTTCACCTTAAGTGGAGTGGGCGACTTCCAAATGAAATTATGAAGGTGGGAGGTAGATCCTCCTGAGTTAAGAAAAGAGTAGAGAGATTTTACAGTATACTTGCCTGAATGGTGGTGGTACCAAAAAATCTCATCTCTGTTGGAAACTACAAGAGGATTAACTGACTCAAGCTTACGATATAGTTGTTCAATCTTATATCTGTCTTCCTCTGAAATGCCTCTTCTGATAATGGGGTGTCACTTCTAGGAATTGTTGATGAAAAGGCCATGACTACTAGTGATAGAGGAATTTGCAAAAGGCAAGCTGATGAGCTCTGGGGAACAAACTAATGAGTGTGTTATCTCCGGACCATTTATCTTGCCAGAATCTACAAAGATTTCCATCCCCCAATCTCCATCGAACCAAATGAAAGAAAGGATCATGAATAGAGAATAAATCCTTAATCAATTTAGAAGCTGAGGATCTAGGGGGTAAGTAATAGGATTAGAACCATTAACGGAGTATACAAACATGATCACTTACCAATATAGGAATTTCTGTCAAGGATCGTCCAAATCCATTTGGATAGCAAAGCTAAATTGAAAGGTTGCAGATTTACGACACCTAATCCCCCTTCAGACTTAGCTTTGCACACTGTACCCCAGTTAACCAAGCATTTAGATTTAGAAGAGTGTTTGTAGGAACCCCAAAGGAAATTGCGTCTAATTTTATCCATAGTCTTGATTAGCCAACTAGGGAGTTTAAAAAATGACATATAATATACAGGGAGAGAGGATAGAATAGAGTTCACCAGGGTAAGTCTTCCTCCTATGGATAAGGACTTATTTTTCCATAAAGCCAATTTAGAGAAAGAATCTAGAGGAGGTTTCCAATCCTTTCTAGACAAGGATCCTTTTTTGAGAGGGAGGCCAAGATAAAAGAATGGAAGAGAGCCGATAGAGCAATTGAGCTTATGAGCCAAATGGACACCTCTACTTGGAAGTTTCCCAAGGTAGAAGAGGGTGGATTTGGATGGATTGATGTAGAGACTAGAGATACTACCAAACATGAGGAGGATAGATTTGAGGGTGAGAATGTCTCTGTTGTCAGCTTTGTAGAAAATAAGGATGTCATCGGTAAATTGGAGAGACCTAATAGAGTTCAACTCTCCTTTAAGACTACGTTTTTCATTCTTATTTTCTCATTTTCATTAGAGAGAGCTTTTTGGGTTAATTTAGAAACCCACATAAACTTTGAGGGTATTGAAGACAACTCCCTAAACTATTTTAATTCAACAAATCCCCCCCCACCCCCCAACAACAAAAAAATTTAGTAGTATTGCAGAAAACTTTCATAACTTTTTGATTCCACTAAAACCCTCTTATGTACTATTCCATCAACAAATAATCACTCATGCTCTTTTCTCTTCCTTATTCCCTCCAAAAAAAGCTGCACTTTGAACCAATAAATTTCATAAACATGAGGTCGCATAGGAGTCAATTGTAATTGGACTTAGGTAAAATATACCTATTGCATCTTATTAAAGTTCCGAAATATATTAAATATAAAAGAAAAATTAGTAATATTATCTTTTTATATATTTATCGTGACACAACTATTATGAATTCTTGGCTCCTCTATTGGCTCTATCAGTTTTGCACATGTTATGTATATCCTCAGTTATTCCCAAGTCTTCTATATAAGGGTGCAGTAGAATCATATATATAGAAAGAGGTGCGGAGAGATAACATTCAAACTACAAATAATCTTTCCTCATAATTCTCCAGACACAAATATATGGGGACCATTTGATAGTTCGAAAGTGAATGAAAATGTGCAAGTTACTTTTTTTACAAATGATTTTCACATTCATGTCAATATGCAAATGAAATATATTGTTTGTTTAAAAAATAAAATTATTGTTGGAAGTGCAATATAAAAATAATGTGGTAAAATAAGATTAATCATTAAATATTGTTAAAATTATTTAATTAAAATTGATTATTATTTTTGTCACTTCTATGTGACTTAACTATTTTATTGTATTTCACTTTCATAGCCAATTACGTGCAAAGAAACACCTAAAATGTTAAAAGAAAGTCACTTTCTCACTTTCATCTTTTACTTGTATGCAAGAAAACACCCTCCTATAACGCATATAATAGAAATGTAGCTTTTATCATATCTGACTGCTCCAACTTAAAGACAAGAATGACTTACTTGCATGGGGAATAGCGAGAGAAAGGATTATATATGTAATTTATTATATTGCCAAGATTTAGTAGTTATATTCTTCATCAGTTATCTTGATAATCTCCCAATTCAAAATAATTAAAATGCCTAACTTGTATTTTTAGCTACTCATCTATTTATTGTTGTACTATTCCTAATTGTTAGAATGTTGTTCGTATAATATCATTCATTTGAGTAAGAACAAAATCTCATTTATTACTAATGATTGTATGAGATGATATACGTCAGGTATAAATAGGAATACGAAAGAGACGAGACAAAACAATGCAAAAATCAACATTTATGTTGATTTCAGCCATTACACCATTGATGGTCATGAGGACAACATCGATGGTCATGATATAATCGATGGATTATAGTGCACAATCGGAGAAAAAATAGAAACATGATTCATAACCATCGATCGACTGTAGTGGACCATCGATGGTCAAGCTATATCATTGATAGACTACAGTGCGCATTTGATGAATTCCAGAAATCAAATTGCACCTCACCTATAGATTATAGGGTACCATCGATGGTGCATAAGGGAACATCGATAGTCGTATTTCACCATCAATAGTAGTGATGTATTTTGGCAGTTTTGAAGTTTTAAACTCAACTGTTCATCAATCACTTTCATCTCCAACTTCTACTACATCGATCACTTTCATCTTCAACTTCTACTATGATTCCTATATCTCTTTTCCTTATTATCAAAGGCTATATAAGATAGGAAGAGATCATATTTTAGGGAGGTTCTATGTAGGACTGAGCATGGTTTGGTCCAAACCGAAAAAACCAATCGAACCGACTCGAACCGATCCAAAAAAATCGGTTTTAAGAGTAGGGTGGTTCGGGTCGGGTTGAAAACTTTTCAACCCGAACCGACCGAATACCCCATGGTCTAAATACTCATTCTTCTCAAACCCGACCCATCCCCAAAGACAAAGTCTCAGACTCTCAAACCCTAAACGCCTAAATTTCCCTTCCCCCTTTCCCAGTCACCTCCTCAGTTCCTCTCTCTGACTCTCTCTCACTCCTCAGTCGTCAGTTCAACGGTCCACCTCTCTCACTTCCTCTTCCTCTTCCTCACTTCCACAGTCTTCATGGCCGAGGCCGAAACATCTCCTCAGGCTCAGGATCTGTCTTCGGCTTTGGGGGGGACACCCGCACCCGTCGCTGTTGCCGAGGCTGAGGTATAAACTTTATCTTTTGCTCTTCTTCAAGCTTCGGGCAACGATTATTCTTTAATTTTAATTTATTTTCTTGGATACAGTAGCTAGTAAGTTTAGATGTCAGCCTATGAGTTTCCTGTTCATTTATGTACACCTATTCTCTTATGATTTCTGAGTTTGCGCTTTGATAACGATCCTTAATTTGTTTTCTGGTATATATGTTTTCATGGATGATGATTTTGTTCCTTTTTCCCCTCTTGTTTTTCAAATTAAGTCGGCAACCCCTAAAATACTACTATTTAATATTCATGGGATCCCTTACCCGTCATGATATATTCTATTTGATTTAGCATTTGGCAAGTCTACTATTTAAATCATTCTGAAAATAAAGTTAGAACCGAACAAACCGAACCGACTTGTAACGGTTCGGTTTGGTTTTGAATTATATGTGGCTCAGTTCGATTGTTCAAAATTTGGTAAAAACCAACCCGAACCGAACCGTGCTCAGCCCTAGTTCTATGCTTTAAGTGGAGAGTTTTTTAAGAAATTTTATTCTAGCATTTGTGAAGAAGATTTAGTTTATGATTCAAACCCCCGAAATCCTTGCAAACTCTTTCTCATTGCGGTCAACATCTTTGGATTGTATCAATGAGGAGAGTTACCCTTGGATTTAACATCATCACTATTTCTTCATCGAGCTTCGCTTTAATCTTTCCGAGAACAATTTGATTAGAAAAATGGTTGTAATATCTTTTCAATTTGTGCTTATATTGTTTTGGTAGTTTGTGTTTCATCTTATTTTTTACAGCGTACTTAAGCCTATGATAATTGAGGGGTTTATAGCATACTCAAACCAGTGGTGAGCGTTAGGACTAGCTAGGGTTAGGTGTTACTCATATGTGAGGAGTTAGGTTTGACGAGTAGTTTCGAGTAGACTCCAAGATGCGGTCTTTGTAAGCCTACCGAATCGGATTGTGATTCAGGTGAATTCTAATCATAATAGAGAAACTCCTTCATGAAAAGGAAGAGTGGACGTAGGATTTCTATCCGAGCCACTATAAAATCTTATGTGTTCTCTGATTCATGATTGATTTGCTTTTTCACTTTTTTAATATTATTTCCACTACAAAAGTTTTGTTTTAGCGAAAATCCTTAGCAAACCTATTCACATCCCCTCTAGGCATGCATAACAGTTTTAACAAGTGGTATCATAGCCTTGTTATCCATCTCTAGGTTTCACAACCTAGTGTAGAGATGTTAAGTTTAACCACCGCAACGGCTTTTCTGAGAGACATGCTATAAATTGACCCCTCACTTTTCAATGGAACAAACCATAACCATTAGAAAGCAGGCATAAGAGTTTTTTTATTGTTCACTGACTTTAATGTCTGGAATAGTGTGAGCGTAGCCACAATGAACCTGCTACTAATGTACAAGGGGCTTTTGTTGTCATACCTAGGGTTAAGTGGACACCATTGGATAAAAATACTTATTCTTTGAATGCTAAAGCCATGGTGTTATAGTATTCCAGCCCATGGGCATACAGTGTATTGGTAAACAAACAGATATGTCCTTATACATCTTTCCCCTCTCAACTAGATGGCCCAGATCCCCCAGAGTCTGACTCAGTCGATTCATCAAGTCGACATTCTTCTATTCCGACATGAAAGGCGGTGTTAGTTGGTCCTCTCATCCTGGACGACTCGCCAAGAGTCTACTTGACTACTCATCCAGAACACCTCTTGAAACCACCTCGAAACGGCGTTACTTCTCGATGAAGCTATCCTCACTGGCTACATGTCCGCATCACATTTAATGCATGATAGGCGCATTATTTCTCTGGCCCCGAAAGTCTTCATGACTCATCGGACCACATGGGCCATTGTCCCGCCGCTGATCACTTCCCATTGAATGCCTAAGTGATCTACCCTTCAGTCACCAGCCAACACCTGTAAAGTAAAAGCCGACTCAGCTGCCAACCCACACTTTGATACTGCCTCATTATGCTTAGCTGAAGTGACTAATTTACTCCTCGCGCTTCGGATATAAATATAGGTATCATTCAAACTTGTAGCGGGGACTTTTGAAACACAAATCTGCCTTTGGAACATATTACTGCACACAAGAACACATAGTTCTTACTTTTCTCACTCAAGCTCTTCAGCAAACTTGATCGTTGGAGGTACAATGGGGGAACCAATCTCCGCCCTCTTACGAGTTTCTAGATGTGCAGATTAATCAACACCCCAATTCAAGAACCAGACATAAAGTCATGGAAGGAAGTGGCCCCTCTTTAATACTAAACTGAACCTATCCTATTTTGGATACAACTGACTTTGATCTTAGTCATTAATAGTTTGGCGCCCATCGTGGGGCTACTTTTTTTTTTTTTTGAGAAAAAATGTCAGGTTCTGACTAAGGGTCTGACCAGTCTCGCCCTGTAGAACACCATAGTGGCCGGCTTCCACAGCCACAACAAGTTTCATTGGCTCACCCCCCGCATACTGAAGACTAGAGATCGAAGACTCCTATCCACCCTAGAGCATGGTGAGAGGTCCAACCTTGGACTCCTCACACGGTTGTTGAGCAGCCAGGTCACATTGAATGATCGGGCTCGCTCTCCTATCAGACATTCCGCTAAGGAGAGCCTCGCCGACAACTTTTCACTCAACAGGAAAGCACTTGGGCCTCCAGTTATGATCGAGCGTACAGGCCGATCGCTGACGCCATCGAGGGGAACACCCCCCTCTATGACGACATAATGAATTACCCATTTGAAAAGTTCAAAATACCTCGCATAGGGATATATACAGGCGAAGGAGACCCTTCCGAGCATGTTCAAAACTATTATGATATAATGAGCATGCTCTATGTTTTGGAAGCAATCCTCTGCCAATGCTTCTTGATCACTCTCGCAGGGAGTGCTAAACTTTGGTAGAATGCTCTCGGAAGGAAATCCATTAGTAGCTTTCGTCAGCTTAGCTAGAAGTTCATCCATCACTTCCTGACTGATACCAAATAGAAATTAACCCCCTGTGTTGATTCAGATGATGCAGGGGCCTGAGGAGAGCTTCTGAGCCTATTTCAAAAGATTTCAGGCAAAGAAACTAGAGGTCAATGACCCAGGATGTGCAGACAACATGTCTGCACTCGTTGCAGACTTGTAGAGCAATGAGTTGGTCAACTCGCTTGCTAAGAATCTCGTCGACAACTATGAGCAGTTGATGGCCAAAGCACACGGGTACATGGATATGGATGATGCTCGTGCCTATAAGGCATCAACCGGGAGCATAGAGACCTCTGCTGCCATGACTTTAACACCACTAAGGGCTCCATCCATTTTGTCAACCCTGACAACCACACCGGTCTCAGCACCAACTCCATAATCGACGAGAGGCCTCCTTGAAAGGCATGAATGGCCCAAAGACCCCCCAAGATTCAACCCTCACTCTAATCGGACGAATAGGAGGAACCGACAGAGGGGTCATGAGCCAAAAGCAAACCTCACCATCTTTGACACCTCTCTCACCAATGCTCTCGCCATGGTCCAGAGAGAAGGGCGCCTCAAAGACCCCGCCTCTTGAATGAAGTCAAATCCAAAGAACTATGATACCCAATAGTTTTGTCAATATCATCAGGATCACGATCATCTCACCAACGACAGTCGCGTCTTCAAGAGGGATATGTAGGATTTAATGGAAAAGGGTATTTGAAGAATCTTGCCACTCGACGAGATCGTCGAGAATCCAACCTGCCTTGAGCCGAAAGGAGGTCTCATTCCCGGTCACCTCATCCTCGACCGCAATAGGACAATTGACCCCCAAAGCCTTGCCTCATCAATACCATCAGTGGCGGTCCTACTATTGGAGGATCTTCTAATAACATCCAGAAGAAATATGCCAAGAGAGTGTTGCAAGTCTACGAACTCGACAAAAGGATAAAGACCGACGAACCCATATCTTTTGAAGATGCCCATCTACGATGCATGGAGACACCCTATGATGATCCTATTGTCATCACGGCAGGGATCGACGACTACCGGGTGAAACGAATCATGGTTGACATAGTAAGCTTGGTAGATATCATGTATGTCGATGCCTTCAACAAAATGAGCATCGATTGATCTCGCTTACTCCCCTACAGAGGACCCCTTATCGGTTTCACTGGGCACTCTCTTCTACTAGAATGAATGATCACTCTCCCACTAATGGTGGGAGAGTACCCAGACAGGTTACCGTCCTTATCCAGTTCCTGATAATGGATCTCAAGTCGGCTCACATGTCATCCTTGGTCAAACCACCCTCCACCTATTGTGAGCCATTCCCTCAACTTATCACCAAATGCTCAAGTTCCCGACTCACAATGGAGTCGGTGTTCCATGGAGCAACCAACAAGAGGCTAGATCTTGCTATCAGCTATCAGCCAAGGGTAATAGCATGCAGAACACCCTACCCGTTGAAAAGGCCTACTTCCAACTAGAGAAAATAATAGAGCAGTAGAGGACAACACTGATGGAGGAGCTTCAGGAGATACCCATTAATCGAGAAAGATCAAAGACGGTTAAAATTGGGTCAAGCTTAGTCGAACCCTTACAAGGGGGCTTTGGTCAAATTCCTCCATGTGAATACTAATGTCTTTGCCTGGGGACCTAAGGACATGCCAGGGGTTCCCCCCGAAGTCATCAGCCATAAGCTAGCTGTCGACAAACACAACAAGCCAGTTCAACAGAAGAAAAGACATCTCGGCCTAGAACGCCAAAAGGCGGCAGTTGATGAGGTCAGATGACTTCTTAGTGTCGGCTTCATCCAAGAAGTCTAATACCCAGAGTGGATAGCTAATGTTGTCTTGGTGAAGAAAGCTACGAATAAGTGGCGAATGTGTGTAGATTTCACCGACCTCAACAAAGCATGTCCTAAAGACAGCTATCCTTTACCTCGGATCGACCAATTAGTCGACAGAGTGCGGGCCATGAGCTGTTCAGCCTCATGGATGCCTTCTCCGGCTATAACCAGATTTTTATGGTGGAACATGATCAGTAGAAGACCTCTTTTATTACTGACCTGGGCACCTATTATTATAAGATGATACCCCTCAGTTTGAAGAACGCAGGAGCTACCTGTAGGCATCAAAAATTGCCAATAGGTCCCCGCACACAGCTCGGTATTAACGATCGACGATTGAACGTCACTACCCGGTTCACAAGGGTTCAAATGACGCCGGTGAACGATTGAAGCGAACCGACGGACTATGTGAGCCGACAGGATGTCAGAATCACGGGGATATGGATTGACCGGAAACCCCGCGACCGCTGCAAAAGGACCAACGCCCGCCGTGTCCCGATCTGATAATCCAACCATCGGGGCCTACAGAGCTCATCGCCAAGATTCCAACGCATCCGAAATCATTCGAATCCGAGTTGGGACGGCGGATCAACGGCAAATACACCTGGGAACACCTCGGACCAGACTGAGACACCCAGGGGCATCCCGGCCAGGACGAAACACCCGAGGGGTGTCTTGGCAAAGCCAAGACACCCCAGGTGTCTCGGCCAGGCCGAGACACCCCAAGGGGTGTCTCGGCCTTGGCCGAGACACCCCCAAGGTGTCTCGGCCAAGGCCGAGACACCCCCCAAGGGGTGTCCTCAAGATGGTCCCCCCTCTCTCCTTTTTGCTATAAATAGGCTCCTATGGCCTCATTTGAAGAGGCTCTTGATTGAGGGGGGGAATTCCAAGGCTGAATTATCTTAGCCAAGGATTGCCTTCTTCTGAAGCGGCGAAGCCCTGCCGGAGCGAGGAGGAGGAATTTTGGAGAGCTTGGCGAAGCCCTGCTGCAGTGAAGAGTGCCCGTGTGCTTCAACAAGAGGAGGAGAGGCCTTGATCAGAGCCTTCATCGCCCGTCAGATCCTTAGTATCGGCCTTAGCGTTGATACTAAGAAGAGCTACTACCTCGCTTTAGCCGAGGTATACGCTTATAGCTTCTATATCCCTCCGCGGATAGGCGAAGCTCTGTCCGATTTATCCGGATCAGAAAGTTTCTAGATCTCACGCGGATCAACGAAACTCTGTCCGATTTATCCGGACCAGATCTGAGTGCCCCGGTGGTCCACGGATATCAACATCCCCGTCACAGGCAAAAGGCCCACGCAAGCAAGAGATGACAAACAGATCTTGCGTTTGTTTGAAAAGAGTTGTATCTATTTTGTTTTCATTGTGTACCGGTCTTATAAAAAGGCTATCTCTTTATTTCATTGTAACGATTGAAGTTGTAATGAATGCAGCAATGAATACAGCAACTTTTTCCGCAAACACTACCTATCAGAGACTTGTTGCTAGAGTCTTTAAGCGCCAGATCGGGTGTAATCTGGAGGCTTATGTTGATTACTTGCTGGTGAAATTAAAGCAAACATCCACCCATATCTTAGACCTGGACGAGATCTTCTCCACCCTCCGGCGTTATCGGATGAAGCTTAATCCCGCTAAGTGTATCTTTGGGGTACAATCGGGATAATTCTTAAGATTTATGATCACCTAGAGGAGTATAGAGATCAACCCTGAGAAGATAGCTGCCATTGACTAACTACCAGAACCACGCACACTAAAAGACGTTCAAAAGCTGGATGGAAAGATTATAGCTCTGGGTCAATTCCTCTCTAAATCTGCCGAGAGGAGCCTCCCCTTCTTTAAAATTCTAAGGGGAAGTAAGAACCTAAAGGAAAGTACGGCCCTGATGGCAGAGTGCAGTGTCGTGTTTCAAGATCTCAAAGCCTATCTGAGTACTAAACCACTGCTAAGCCAGCCCATGAGTGGAAAGACATTGTACCTATACATGATCGTCTCCCCCGAATCTGTTAGCTCTGTTCTAGTTTGGGAGGAGGAGAATATTCAGAAGCATATCTATTATGTGAGTCGGATCTTCAAGGTGGGCGCGCTTAATTACCCCTTCATAAAGAAGGCTACCTTTTCCCTTATCATCACTACAATGAGACTTCGTTCATACTTTTAAGCTGATGCTATTATTGTGCGGACAAGCATGTCTTTAAAGAAAGTGCTAGGGAGCCCCACAACTTCAGGAATGATGTTTACATGGGCAGTCAAACTTAGCGAACATGATGTTCAATTCGAACCCAGGATGACAATTAAAGCTCAAGCTTTGGCAGACTTCTTGATTTAATCAACTTCCTCGAATGATGAGCTAGATGCCCGTTTGCCGTCTCATCAGCCAACACCTCCAGCACCTCCAGCAGTCTAGGCATTTGCTCCACCAACTCGTTACACCTATGAGTATGATTTACCTAGGTACAACTTATGGTGGATATTGAAAGTTGATGGATCTTCTGGAGAAGCTGGTAGCGGAGAGGGGGTGGTCTTGTGAAGCCCTGATGGGTTAACGTATGAACATTTCATTTTCTTCAATTTTTGACATTCAATAATGAAGCTGAATATGAAGCTCTCCTCGCTAGCCTCCAAACGACATAAGCATTAAAGGCAGAATGTCTTTATATTCCTGCCGACTCACAATTAGTCGTCCATCAAGTCAATGGGTGATATGCAGCTAAAAACTCGAGGATGGCCTTGTATCTTAAGGCTGCTAAAGAGCTTCTGACTTGCTTCTTAGAGTTCAGAATAGCTCAAGTTCCTCGCGCTCTTAGTGCCTAAGCGGATGTCCTTTCTAAGCTCGGGTCGAAAAATTCAAGAATTAATTCAGGGCTTGTCTACACCAACACCCTTGAACAGCCTAGCATCTCCGAAGCAGCCAAGATTATTCTAGAGACAGAGGCGCCAATAACACACTGTTGGCTGGATCCCATCATCCTTTATCTAACACAATGTACTCTGCCTGAAGATTCGGCCGAAGCCAGGTGCTTACAAAAGAATTCTCGCTGCTACCTCCTGATCAACGAGCAACTCTATTAGATGTCCTATTCTAGCAGTGGTATCATACCTTACCTGCGATGCCTTAGGCCGCCAGAGGCCAACTATGTACTCAGAGAAATACATGAAGGTACTTATAAGAATTATCCTGGGACCCGAACTTTTGCACAGAAAGTCATCTGCCAGGGGTATTATTAGCTAACTATTCTCGCCTCGCCGAGTCAAGACGACTCGTCTCTCATTGCCAAAAATGCTAGATTTTCTCATCCATATCTTGAATGACAATGATTGAGCTGAATTCCATCCTGAGCCTGGTACAACTCGCCCAATAGGGATTGGATCTGCTGGGACCTCTCCCTTAAGCTTCAGGGTAAAGGAAATTTCTTATCGTGGTGATTGATTACTTCACCAAATAGATTGAAGCTGAATCATTGGCAAAGATTAGTGAGAGTAACATCACGAATTTTGTATGGAAATCCATAGTTTGTCATTTTGGTGTACCTCAATCCTTTGTGATCGAAAATGGTACCCAATTCGATAGCAGATGCTTCCGCAACTTTTGTGAAGAATATAACATTCATCTCAAATTCTCTTCTGTCGCTCATCCATAGTCTAATGGCCTCACAGAAGCTGCCAACAAGTGCATCTTACAAGCATTAAAGAAAAACATGGACGTTGTGGTTGAGAACTGGGTTGAAGAATTGCCCAGCATTCTCTGGTCATACCGTACAACTCATAAGAACTCGACCGGAGAAACACCATTCAAGCTAACCTATGGTGCGGAAGCAGTTACTCCTGTCGAAGTCGGTATGCCAACAATCCGACTGTGATACTTCAATGAGGAATCAAACTCAGAAGGACTGTAGATTGGGCTTGACCTCCTTAACAAGACTCGAGAAAAAGTGCTTCGAACTCTAGTCACTAACCAACAATGATTCACCCATTACTACAACAGTAAAATCCAACTGAGAAGATTCAAGGCTAACAATCTTGTCCTTTGTAAAGCTACTTTCGATAAGAACACCCAGAGAGGTAAGCTAGCGCCCAACTGGGAAGGCCCTTATAGAATCCTAGAGGAGCTACGAGCCGGTACCTACCGTTTAAAGGCCCCATATGGGAGAATCCTACAACATCCCTGGAATGTCGAGCACTTAAGGCGATACTTTTAGTAGCCCTGTAAATTTTGTTTAATTTTAATAAAATTATTATTGAAACTAACTCTTGTCTCATGCTATCATATTGCCCCCTCCATGCATGGATATTAAGCCTTTGGTGCCTTTTTAGGAATAAACTCAAGGCATCAACCATATGGTTGATTCCCACAATCATTTTTTGACCATTATGGGTATATGAAAACCTAGGCATCTATGTAAGACCTAGGCACACAGCCTCAGGGTTGCCATCCTATCTGAAAAACCATTGGTGATACGGGTGTATCTTCTCTCCGAAACTTAGCAATCCTCATGGGATCTTGAGGATAGATGATTCTCATGATAACTTGAGAATAGAGGTGTAAAACAACACAGTGGAACGCAGGTCGAAGCATGGAATGAGACGGTGAATCAAAGAATCGAAGCATCAAGTTTTTAACCCGTGAGTCGACTCATATATGCACATGAGTCGACTCATCAGGTTGAGTCAACTCATGCCTGTCATGAGTCGACTCACGAAACCCAGCTATTTTGTCAGAAGTTTCTGACCAGTCGACTCATGCCTGTCATGAGTTGACCCATGTGTCATGAGTCGACTCATATATGCACATGAGTCGACTCATCGATGGTTTCCTGGTTCATTTGGATTTCTGTTTGCATGAATTCCTGTGGAGTTTGGGCTTGGTTATTTACCACTTTGCCCTTCAAGTTGTTACACCTATATAAGGGATTGTTTTAGGGTTTCTAATCAATCAGATGTAATCAAAGAGAGATTCTATAAGGGATTGTTTTAGGGTTTCTAATCAATCAGATGTAATCAAAGAGAGATTCTAATCAAGAGAGATTAAGGTTTAGAGAGATCAATCAGATGTAATCAAAGAGAGATTCTAATCAAGAGAGATTAAGGTTTAGAGAGAATTGAGAGTTTATTCTCGATTCTAGTAAGATTGTGAGAGAGAGATTATAATCTTTTCATATCATAATCTAAAGAGGGTATTTTTCTTCGCCACATACTGAATTATTCTTGTATTTCTGTCATCCTCTTCTTAACTCACCTTTGATAATTCTATGATCAAAGGTGCTCGCTGTTAGGTCCTTTGTTTTGATGATGATTTACAAACATCATTATTAGTGCTAATCGTTTATTGAGCTATATTGTAGATCACATATCATTAGTACCTTTCATGGAGGATTGGATGGAAAATGAGATATAACGACAATATTCAAGGAGGTGGAGGCAAAATAATGAAGCAAAACTTTCAAGAGCACTATATTCATGAGAAACTTCATCAACTCAAGAGCAAATATCAAGACTCAAGCCATGTACTCATATGTGAGGGATATTTGCTATTTTATTTTCTCTCTAGTACTAAATATAGGCAAGTAGTTAGTTGATTACATTTGAAGCTCATGGGATAACACACTTGCACACTTTCAAAAACTCATATTTAGTTACTTTTGCTAAAACAGTGATTTTCACAAATACGAGGAGCTTTTTACAAAAATCCTTTTTAAACAAGTTTGTTAAAATGTTTATAAACTATTTACAAAGTTTCACAATTTTTAGAATTTATTTACTATTTTTTACAGAGCTTTGAAACTCAATTTCAAAATCATTTCAGGCTGATAACTTGTTATCAGTCGACTGATCAGTCGACTGATCAGTCGATTGATGACTGATGTATCAACCAATGAAAGTGTCTGAAATCATCAAAAGTTTCTGTTCTGTTTTGGTCGACTGACCAGTCGACTGATGAGGTCGTCAGTCGACTGAAATGATCGTCAGTCGACTGATGAGCTGGAAATCGTATACAATGATCAGCTCATCAGTTTACTGATGCTTCCCGTCAGTCAACTGATGGGTATAGTAACGACTAGTTTTTTTTACAGAATCTGTTTCTCGATTTCTGTGGAATTTTTTCTGATTCCTTGGGGTTTTGGCTGTTGTATTCTCTTCCTATAAATACCCAACACCCCAACTACTTCAAAAACCCAAGTATTATTGCAAATCCCTTGTGTTTAAGTTTATGTTTTCAAAGAGCTTCAACTTTCAATCTTGTTCTTCACTATTTCAAAGTTCACATCCCAAGCTTCAGTGCAATCTTTCTTTTTGCCATAAGGTTACTATAAAGAGAGGGTTTTTCTTTCATTTGCTACTGTTGTGAGCTTGATCTCGTGGAGATCGACTGTGTGGTTGTGAGATCTCGGTGGAGATCGTTGTGTAGAAGAAGTTCCAACTTCCAAACCGGGTGTGTAGTGGATTTCTTCTCGAGAGTGGGGAGCGGGGACGTAGATCAGCGGACCGAACCCCGTGAACATATGGCGTGTCATCAATTAGCTAACTATCTCTATCTCTACTCTATTTTATTGTCATTGTATTTCATATTTGTGTGTGGTTTATTGAAAAATCTTTTAATTTCATATTATTGGTCCATAAGTCCTATTCACCCCTCCTCTAGGGCCTTTCAATTGGTATTAGGGCAATGTCTCTACTATTGTTAGGCTTAAAACCCTTGGAGAATAGATCATTATGGAGGCTTCAATGAATATGCATATGCTAGAAGGTCAATCCACCATTAGGCCAACCCTCTTCACTGGTAGCAACTTTGCCTATTGGAAGGCTAGGATGAGAATTTATTTGTAATGCATTGACCTTGACATTTTAGAAATCGTAGAAAAGAAATATGTCAAAAAGGATAGTGGTATAATGACCGAAGATGATAGAAACCTAGCCAACCTTAACATTAAGGCCATGAATGCACTAATTTGTGGTCTTACCCCTAATGAGTATAAGAGAGTTTCTACATGTGCAACCGCACACGAAATTTGGGAGAAGTTATGCATTACCCATGAGGGAACCCCTAAGTGAAGGAGTCTAAGATTAGTGGGCTCATGCATGATTATGAACTATTCAAAATGCTTCCAAGTGAATCTATTGACTCTATGTTTTCTCTGTTCACTAATATTATAAATAAATTGTATGGTCTTGACAAGGTCTTGGAGAATCAAGAGATGTGCTACAAAATTCTTCGCTCTTTGATGCCGGCTTGGGAACCTAAAGCTACGGCCATTGAAGAAGCACATGATCTATCTACTCTCACTCTTGATGGACTCATTGGCAAGCTCAAAGTCCATGAGAAGAAGGTTAAGGAGAAGAAAGAAGCACCCCCAAAGGCAACCGAGGAGTCACCCCAAAAATCAAAGTCCATAGCTCTCAAGGGAGCAATTGACGATTCATCCTCCTCGGATAGTGAAGATGATGTCTCTAGAGAAGTGGCACACCTCTCTAGAAGAATATCAAGACTAATTAAAATAAACAAAAATTTTAAGAATCGATCTAACAACAAATTTTCTTCTCGTATAGGTAAATACTTTGAATGCAACGAACCGAGACACTTAGCCAAGGATTGTCCCAAGCTCAAGGAGAAGTATTTGAAATACAAGAAGAAGAAGGCTATGTATGCCGGATAGGATGAATCCGAACCATATGATTCGGATAGTGATGATGAGGGCGCCAAGATTGCTCTTCATGTTCGGAACATTTGTTTCATGGCTCATGAAGATGAGGTACAATCCGAAACCGAAAGTGAATCTCTTTATATGCAATGTGAATTAGAAGCGGCTTTAGAAGAATTAAATTTTTAATTTAAGAAATTAGCAAATGAATATTCTTCATTCAAAAAATTACATGTTTCTTATGACTCTAAGTTTGAGCAACTACAATCATCTCTTGCTCTAAAAGATGAGATGATAGGAGATCTAGACTTTGAAAACAAACAACTAAGATCTAAAGTTTAGAGAGTAGAAAATGAAAACATTGGAATTAAATCTAATCATGCTCATTCTAGTCATCATCATGTTGGTAGAAAATGATATCATCAATCTCATGATCCTACATACAATAAAAAGTTTTTGTGCATATATTGCATGAAATATGATCATATTTCTACTCATTATAGGATTAAAAATAACAATGATGATTATGAATTAATGTGGGTACCCAAGGGTACCAAAAATACTAACACTTAAGGACCCAAAACTTGGGTACCTAAAGGTTCTACAACTTGTTTATATGTAGGGAACGTCTCGCATAAGACGTAAGGAGTTGTGGTACCTTGATAGTGGTTGCTCTCATCACATAACGAACAATAAAGAATTATTTGCAACCCTATCAAGGATTGAATGAGGCAATGTCTCCTTCGGTGGCGGCAAGAAAGATAAAATCGTAGGAATCAGTTCTATTGGTAAGATACATTCTCCCATAATTGAGGATGTTTATTTTGTTAAAGGACTAAATCACAATCTTCTTAGTATTAGTCAATTAAGTGACAAAGGCTTTGACATCTCTTTTAAACCGGATAAATGTATTGTTAGTATGAATGATAAAGTTATTTTTGTTGCTTTTAGAAAATCTACTGTTTATATTTTTGAGATGAATGAGCTAATAGATCAAGATGTTAAGTGTCTTGCCGTGGTGTATGGAGATCCCTAGATTTGGCACAAGAGACTTGAACATGCTAACATGAAACTTATATCTAATCTATCCAAGAAGAATTTAGTAAGAGGATTACCAAATCTATCTTATATTAAGGATTCTTCTTGTGAGGAATGCGCTAAGGGTAAACAAACTAAAACTTTTTTCAAATCCATAAATAAGGTATCCACTTCTAAACCTTTACAATTATTGCATCTTGATCTCTTTGGACCCATGCGTATTGCCTCTCTAGGAGGCAAACACTATGTTTTTGTTATTGTTGATGATTTCTTCCGCTTTACATGGGTAATTTTTTTTGCTAATAAAGATAAATATTTTGAAGAGTTTTCTCATTTTGTAAAAAGAATTGAAAATGAAAAAGATTTAAAAGTTGTTAAAATTAGAAGTGATCATGGTGAAGAATTTCAAAACAAATTCTTTAATGATTTTTGTGCTCATCATTGTATAACACATGTGTTTTCCGCTCCTAGAACATCGCAACAAAATGGTGTTATTGAACGAAAAAATAGAACCATACATGAGATGGCACACACAATGATAAACTCTTATGATTTACCAAAATATTTTTGGGCGGAAGCCGTTAATACGAATTGCCACGTTTTAAATCGTGTTTTGATTAAACCTTCTTTTAAGAAAACTCCTTATGAACTCTTTTTTGGTAAAACTCCACATATTTGATATTTTTGTATCTTTGGTTGTAAATGTTTTATCTTAAATACTAAAGACCATCATGATAAATTTGATTCAAAAATTGATGTTGGGATATTTTTGGGATTTTATCTTAAATACTAAAGACCATCATGATAAATTTGATTCAAAAATTGATGTTGGGATATTTTTGGGATATGCTCCTAGAAGTAAGGCTTATAATGATAAATTTGATTCAAAAATTGATGTTGGGATATTTTTGGGATATGCTCCTAGAAGTAAGGCTTATAAAGTTTTCAATAAGCGAATACTCGTTGTTGAAGAGTCTATAAACATTACTTTTGATGAATCTAATATTGGTTTGTGTTTGTCGGAAATTTTGTAATAAGAAAATGAATAAAAGAATTGCGTTTGACTTTATTCTCTCTAACTGTTTAGAAAAAGAATGATTACAATTCTCTCTACTCTCGATTACAATTTGAATTCCTGATTACAAAAGAGAAGAGAATGATCTGGATTCTCTCCTTTGTTTAATTCTGGGTTCTTCACGGTGGCGATGAGATGCCTCCCTCGAATGCTCGCGTCGAGTTTGCTTCTCGTTGACGATCCGAATATCTATGCTCACTGGAACGACAGTCTTGTCTGCTTGATAACTCTTGATGAGTTTTGTGATTCAGAACGAATAACAAACTCTGATAAAAGAGTTGTTTGAACCAAAAATGATTCGGTTAATAAGCCAAATATCTAACGTCTAGATCCCTCAATGGATGTTGATTCCCCAGACTGTGTAAAGAGTTAATTCTTCAACTCTCTCTCTAGGATCCTCTCCAGGAAATCTGATCTCCGCAATCCAAAAAAAGAGCTCCCGAACTCTATTGAGTTTGTTGATATTTATAGGGGGATTAGGGATGTAACTGCCCCCATAATCCGCACCTAAGTAGGGGTTTAGTTACCCCATTAATCGGGTGTAACAACCCACGTAAGCCACCCCTCAAATCGTGGGTGAAGAACGGTTTTCGAAACTGCCTGGATCGTGTTTGAACTGGTCAGAACTTTGACATGTGTTCTGGTCTAAATTCTGTGTTTGAACGCAGCATCTGGAGGTGCGTTCTACAGCGATATTGAGCTGCGTTCGATGTCGGTTGGAGCTACGTTGGGCAGCGATGATGAGCTGCGTTGGGCAGTGATGATGAGCTGCGTTGGGCAGCGATAGTGAGCTGCATTGGGCAGCGATGATGAGCTGCGTTGGGCAGCGATGATGAGCTGCGTTGGGCAGCGATGATGAGCTGCGTTGGGCAGCGATGATGAGCTGCGTTGGGCAGCGATGATGAGCTGCGTTGGGCAGCGATGATGAGCTGCGTTGGGCAGCGATGATGAGCTGCGTTGGGCAGCGATGATGAGCTGCGTTGGGCAGCGATGATGAGCTGCGTTGGGCAGCGATGATGAGCTGCGTTGGGCAGCGATGATGAGCTGCTGAAGCCGCGTTCGAGCTGTGATTGGCAACGATTGGAGCTGCGTTTGAGCTTCTCTGTCTTTATATATGGATGACACCAATGACCAGTAAAGAAGGTCTTATTCGGGCCATTTGTGACAATTGAGGCATCTCAATAACGCTCTATCAACTGCAGGTCACGATCTCCACTGAGATTTCTTTGCATGGTTCAGCCATGTGCTCCTCAGTGTGTCGAATATCATTACACTGCTCATCAGCATCTCTAATAGTTGCTAATATAATATTAATCATGTTGTTGTCGCAGCCATCAAGATCAATCATCTCACATAAGCAGCTGTATCTTTGTTTGCAGTGGTTGAAGCTGCTTAGGTGATCAAATTGGTGTTGTGTCTTGAAGATGGTATGTAGAGAGGGCTTCTACGTCTTGATTTGAAGAGGTCGTCGATTTGTAATCTCTTTCTATCAGAGTGTTGCTAAAGATCGTCGTTTTGTAATCTTTGCCTTAGCTCTTTGACATATGAAAGTCTTCAAATTGTAGTCCGATTGTAACTTCCATCATCAGTGTTTGATGGGGAATCAGTTATCTTCTATTATTTTTTAGACAGCATACAGAACCCTCTCCAAAGTTTTCAAAAGTTCGCGGTTGACTGGGACGAATTTTCGAAACACTTTGGAACCCAAAAATTTTGTTGATCAAATGTATTTTATCGTAGATGGAATGGAGCATCTTCGTTGACTTCTTCATTCTCTTTTGGTTCACCCGTAATGACTTGGGCTTTAGCTTGTTTGACTAGTTTCATCGTCTTCAGGGGATTTGGACCTTTCTGGGTTTAAGACAGATCTGTCATCATAGATGGAGAAAACCACAAGCCTGTATCAGAAAGACTTCATCCCCAGCTTAGTCAGGAAGATGGTCCTCAGAAAGATTTATCTTCTCTCCTGATCATATCGCCATTACTTGGAATATTAACCCCTTTAAAAGGGTTATTTGTATGATTGGCTGAGGTTGATCACCAGAACGCATGTTCAAATCATGCGTTCGACTGTTTAAACGTGAGGGTGCGTTCGGAAATCAAAGCCCCCCTTTTTTGAAAACGCGAGAATCACGTTTCGGGTGAGATTTGCCTAAAATCCCGCTCTGATTTGACAGCTATAGCTGTTTATAAATGGGCCACTGAGGTCAAATCAAAAGGTAATTTGATTTTTTTTCTTTTTTTACTCGATTTCTTAACAGGGCTCCTGTTCATCTTCTCCAGTGCTTCAACGGAGGGAAAGATCCGTTCCTAAATACTTCGCCTATCTTCGTCTTCTTTGCCACAGTTGCCATGGGGCCTAAGAAGAAAATGGCGTCCAAATCGAAGATCGCCGAAGCTCAGGGTGCTTCTTCAGCTAGAACCTCTGGGGACGATCAAATCCCCGTGCCGTCGTCGCTGGTTTCTTCAACTAACGGTAAGATTGAGCCATTAGAAGTTGGTTTGATAGATCTCATGTCCCTTACCCCTGATTGGCGATCTGTATTTAAGCTCAAGAGATAATTCTGGGCTGGTAATCAATTCCAAGAAAACGTATGGCTAGTTCCATCGTTCATAAAATTTCAACGCAGGTTTCTGCGTTTAAAATTTTGGATGTAGGTAGAGACCCTGCGTTCGGGTCTCCGAACGCATGTCCGAACCTTGCGTTCAAAATTTTAGAGACCTTGCGTTCAATAATCCGAACACAGGTCTAAAGGTTGCGTTCGAAAATTTAGATACGGGTTGAGACCCTGCATTTAATGACCTGGACGCCAGTCTGAGCTTTATATTCTTGAGTTGGACTTTTTCTGGCTAACTTTTCTATTTGCAGTATGCTACTCCAAAGAGCCTCTTTCCTTCAACCACTACTTTGGTCATGCGGGAGGTGCGGTGAAGAATACAATCTTCAGTTTTGCCTTCGAGTATCCAATATTCCAAGATATCCACAAAGAGCGGGCGAAACTCATCACTCAGGCTTTTCCTGAGACTCTCAGGTCTTTGGTTACGAATGCCAAGTTTGAAACCGCAGAGCGGGAGATTTTAAAGAAGCCATCCTTCCTATTCGGGGATTCTGTAAAAATGGATCCCAAGCGGATGTCTGAGGGGAATTACAAATGGTTGAAGGTCGTCAACAACCGTCGTCTTTTCCTTCCCAATTTGGAGTGGATGTGGCCGATCTCTTATTATCAGTGTGCTTCTATCCCGCGGTCGATGAATTGGGAACTTGTTCAGGACCAAGGCGGTGTTGCTACGGGGCACATCACTCATCGGGGTACTCATCCCGCTGGTTTCAATAATTTTATGGCTTTGAAGCCAGGTTTATTCCAAAAAGAGCACCCTGTCGGAGAGTCTGCTAAATTAGCGGAGGTGTTTATTAGAACATTTATTTCTGTCAAAGGAGAGTTCCCTGCTCGAGATTTCAGGGCCCCTACTTGGGTTCACTCCAGTGATGCGGACTGGTGGGCCCGGATGGTAAATTTTGTCTTAGAGGAACTAGAAGAACCTTTGAGAATTTCGGATTTGAGGGTTCCAATAACGGCCACTCGATATGGCATTCCTCCGAATTACAGCGGACTCTTCGCTATGCTGGAATTATACAATCCTCACACCGGCACCTTTTTCACTCCAGTTGGTGAACTGGGCTTTGCTCTCCACGAAATGTTTGAGATTTCTGGATTGTCCTTTGGAGAATTGCCTTATGAGGAGTTTGTTCCCGGAAGCAGGGAATTAGAGATCCTGAAAAATGGTGCTCCCGAAATCTACGACACTTACTGGGAATTGATGTGCCATTTCCAGATATGTGCGCAAATTACTGGAAAGAGGGCAAGCGGTGTAAAACAAGGACAGTGGGCGGAATATCTTTTCCACAATCTGTGGGACAAAGAAGCTGAGGTGACTCGCTTAGCGGCCAGTACCCTTGAGGAGATCACGGAACGTATCAATGATGCAACTTCTCACTATACTTGCGAGGTAGAGGAGGATGTCTTCCCGATGTTTACCACGTTTGAAAGCTTCCACTATCAGGCAGAAGTCCCAATCTCCGACATGGCTTTGTTCGCTGGTTTTCTAACTCTTTGGTTGAAGCGTTGTGTGGTCCCCACAAGGCCAGTGGATGCTATTACAGTAGAAGTTTTATACCCTGCTGTTCTACTGGCTTATGGACGACCTTTGAATCTTCTTTCAGCCATGGTGTGCTGTTTACAAAGTGGCTTGCGGGAACTATCTTCTGAGTTCATTGCCGTCAAGAAAGTGGATGATGCCATACATTTATTTGGTATCTTGGTTTGTTTTGCATTGTCCCCCGATAATGACGACTCCTGAATCCAGTGGCATTTCAACTCCTCTTGTTCAGCAATTAGAAACCTCTGAATGGGCCGGTTGGTATCAAGTTAAGTTCCGTGAAATATTGAGGCGGGATTATAATTACGAGATTGCTTGCAAGTTTCCCGCTTTCGAGGGCAGCGCGTATGGAGAACTTCATCAAGACGCTCCGGGACCGAATTCTTTCACCATGCTTAGCAGGGGTGCTTTTTGGTGGCTCATAAACATTCGTCCGGGCTATCTTATTTTTCGACAAGGGAGGAAATGCTTTATTGAACCATATCAGCCTTATCGTTTTTCTCGGCAATTTGGCTATGATCAGCTCTATGTTGGGAACCCAAACCCTACTCTTGCATACACAGGTAATGTATATGAAGGAGCAAGAGCTTGGTACTACTCAGTAGCTGGTTGTACCGGAGCAAAATTTCGACTGCCACATAAGACGCCCAATGCTCGTACTTCTTTGAGTTTTTGCACGTGGTATCAAGCTGCCTCTCAAATTTCAGCTTACAACATGAATACCTCTTGCTTGAAAGCCATCCGCAAATGGTACGCCTCAAGAAGAGTGCCAAAAGGTTCCGCGCCCGTGGTGCTAGCGAATATTTATCGTATGAGAAGTTGATTCCAGAGGACGAACGGCAACAATCACCAGAGCCAATTCAGGAAGAGGTCAGGATGCTGGATACTCACGAGGTAGAACCTTCAGGAGTTCAAACTCGGAGTAAGAGTGCCACTGGAAAGAGGGCGCTGGGGCTGGTTGAAGAAGCTAAGTATGACAAAAGAGCTCGTCGGAAGTTAACGCTCGAACCCCCTGCTTCCAAACTTATGACAGATGCTCAGAAAGCATGGTGTACCGAAGATGAAGAACAAGAATCGACTGCTATGGAACTCTCGCCTCAGCCTGGTCTCCCCACAGTTGGTCCTGCTTTAGGAGGTCATGATTCTTCTGCTCATTCATTGTATGAAGAAGAGCGTGGAGATGAATCTTTTGCAGGGGGTGCAGATTTTGTCCCTGAAGACACGCTTCATGATACTGCCTCCACTGCTTCTCATGTTGCAGAAGACATAGCTCCTGCCCAAGAACTTCTAGAGGCCGCTCCGCAAGGCTTAGCAGCAGATAAGTCTCCTTCCGCTTCTGTGTTATTACCAATTGTAGGCGACTCGCAGCCTAGTCCTACTACTGGAATCATAGCAAAGCCTACTGTCGCCGAAGATGCGCCAGCATTTCCCCCTGTAGGTGAAGAGGAACCTACGGATCACAGCGAAGGTGCAGATGCCACAGATGATGAAGGCGACCAGCGTGGGAATGAAGGGAGCAATGACAACCTGGGTGATGACAGCGATGATCCCGATGACTGGGATATTCCACCACCATCTTTTTCCGACAAAGCGTCGGCCTACATGCCTCTGCCTCTCACCGGTAAGTATCGTTTATTTCGTCTTATGACTAATCTTTAATCTATATTTTAAACGATTTTCTCATGCAGATCCTATGATACATGAGGCAAGTACTGTCACCCCTCCTTCGACGCAACAGCTTATGTTAGCGTCGGCTCAAGTGTCAGAGCCACCTCGCTTGGAGACCTCGACGACTGCTCTCCCACCGACGACTTTATTGACGATTTCTTTAGCCTCTACGGAAGTTGTAGACGTGCCAAGGTCATCTCAAATAGGGGAACTGATGGCTTTGCCATCGAGTCCATCTCAGCTGGATATTGGCACTCCTTCCCAAGCTACTACACCGAAATCATCTGCTGGTCTTTTACTTGGTTTAGCATCTTCAGAAGTTTCTGTACCGTCGCCTATTGCTGTTTCGAGCCCCGCAGATGTACCAGATTTTGTCAAGATTTCCCTTGACTACCTGGGAGGGCTTACCAAGAAAATAATTGAGGTTGTGCTAGCCGGACGAGATACTTTTGATACCTTCAAACCCATGCTCACGAATAGTTTGAACAACCTCAAGCTTGTAGGTGACGTCGACGTCGTTCAGCGCTGCTCTGAAGCTATCTCACGTCTAGAGGGACAACTCAGATTCTTGGAGGCTTTGGGTCGCGCTGATATCCAAGCGCAAATTGCATCTACTTTTGAGAAGATTCGAGCCGAAGAACTCAATAAGTATGAAGCCGCTCAACGTCATATAGCTGAGGAAGAGGTTGAGGTTGAACAACTGCAACAGCTACATGCTCAAAAACAAGTTGAGCTGACACTTTCGAATACTTCTCTGGAGAATTTGCGAGAGAAGATCGCTGCCGCTGAAGTGGAGTTGACTAGGATGAAGGCTCAATTCAAACGAGAAGAATCTATTGTCACTGAGCTCAACGTCAAAAGTGCTACTTCCCTGGTGAATTACCGTGCCAAGGCTGGTGCTCTGGAAGAGGCTAAGAAGGAGGTAGCTGCCATGCTGTCTAGTGAGGACGAGCTTCGGAAACGGGCCGAGATGCTGGTTCGGGCCGACCATGAAGAAAAACTTTCTGACATTAAGTCTCAGCTAGCTTCATTTAATCTGATGAATTGATGAGCCTGTTTTTGTATCGTTCTTTTGGTAGGAACAACACTTATCTTAGGTCACCTTGTTTTCCTTTATAAATAAAGGTAGTGCTGCCGTTTGGCTTTTTATTGTTTCTTTTTCATATCATGTTTTGACATGGAACAATGAAATACCAGTTTGATATTGCGACAACAACTATTTATTCCTCTTGTATTATGCTTTTGTCTTAAATACTAGAAGAATCCTGTAAGTGCCAGGAATGTAATATTACCGTGGCACACTTTGTGGTCTTGTCGCTCTACTATTAAGAGTCGACAAGTGGAAGATGTTGTGATTGGAGCAACTTTGGGGACTTATCGCTCTATTGACAAGAGTCGATAAGTTAGAAGTGTTGCGATCGGAGCAACTTTGGGGACCTATCGCTCTATTGACGAGAGTCGATAAGTTAGAAGTGTTGCGATCGGAGCAACTTTGGGGAACCTATCGCTCTATTGACGAGAGTCGATAATTAGGAGTGTTGCGATTGGAGCAACTTTGGAGACCTATCGCTCTATTGACGAGAGTCGATAAGTTAGAAGTGTTGCGATCGGAGCAACTTTGGGGACCTATCGCTCTATTGACGAGAGACGATAAGTTAGAAGTGTTGCGATTGGAGCAACTTTGGGAATCTATCGCTCTATTGACGAGAGACGATAAGTTAGAAGTGTTGCGATTGGAGCAACTTTGGGGACCTATCGCTCTATTGACGAGAGACGATAAGTTAGAAGTGTTGTGATCGGAGCAACTTTGGGGAACCTATCGCTCTATTGACGAGAGACGATAAGTTAGAAGTGTTGCGATCGGAGCAACTTTGGGGAACCTATCGCTCTATTGACGAGAGTCGATAAGTTAGAAGTGTTGCGTTTGGAGCAACTTTGGGGACCTATCGCTCTATTGACGAGAGTCGATAAGTTAGAAGTGTTATGATTGGAGCAACTTTGAGGACTTATCGCTCTATTGACGAGAGTCGATAAGTTAGAAGTGTTGCGATCGGAGCAACTTTGGGGAACCTATCGCTCTATTGACGAGAGACGATAAGTTAGAAGTGTTGCGATCGGAGCAACTTTGGGGAACCTATCGCTCTATTGACGAGAGACGATAAGTTAGAAGTGTTGCGATTGGAGCAACTTTGGGAATCTATCGCTCTATTGACGAGAGACGATAAGTTAGAATCTTTGAGAAAAATAGAGTTCAAACTCTGTAACATAAGAAATATACAAAAGTTTTAAGCTAAAGCAGCATATTTCCCAAGAATTTCAATTCTAGAACTAGGGGTTCCCCCTGCGTTCTCGTCCTTGAGTGGGACTGCGTAATTTTGGAAGAACGCATCTCCAGATTATTGCGTTTAATCTGGCTTTATGGACGTAGGGATTTGTCCCGTGTCTAATCAGAAGTCCAAGCGACTGTAATGATGACAAAGAGACCACACCTGTTGGGCGTCTTGGAACTCTATATCATTTAATTATCTATAAATAGGCTTGATTAGTCATGTCAACAGCCTTAACGTTTAAACTTCGTTCTTGAACTCCCAAACGAGTTTCTTCTCGTCAATTCTTCCACTATTTCATCTCGTCCTCTGGCCATGGCTTCCCAGAAATCTCGCTTGAGTGGAGACGAACAGATGGCGGACATTCTTCAGCCGTCGAAGGGTGCTTCTGAATCCGCCTCCGGACCGCCGTCGACGCCTCCGACGCCTGGACATCGAAGTAAGTCTCGCTGTCTTAAGCATTTTTCTTTGATTGATTTTCTTGAAATTCCTTAGATGAGTTCTGGTTGACGATGACGAATATAATTCGTCTCTTCGATCTTGAAAAGAACTTGTATGTTTCTTGACGAAAACTGTTCATCTCTTTGATTTTGTATGATAAAAGATGTTCTTGTATCCATTGTTGTAAAGAAGAATCAAACTCTCACTGTTGAACACACGGAAAAGTTCCTGTGTTTATTGATGAGAACTGTTCGTTTTAGATACGAACCATCATTCATGCGTTCTTTGATCTTGAATGCGGAAGAAAGCTTCCGTGTTTATTGATAAGATGAAGGGTTGATCCCTTAATCTTGAACGCCGGAAGAAGCCTTGCGTTCATAGTTGTTCAACGCAGGTTTAGCTTCCTTGCGTTCGGGCTGATCTTGACGCATGCTCAGATCACTGTGTTTGCATTTATCTGCCTTTCTGACTTTGCTTTGGCTTGTATGCAAGGTGGGGCTTCTGCTACTGAACCTATTATCGTTTCTGATGATGAAGGAGAAGGAGTGCTCCAAGAGGACGCCCCTCTGATTACGCCCCTTGCTATGGTCCCTCGTGGTAAAGTATTCACCCCAGACTTCGAGAGTGTGCACTTCCTCACAGAGCTCTTGGAGAGCATGGTGAAGCAAGCATACCTCATCTCTGAGCAAAGATGGGCCCCATTTTCAGATTTTCTGGATTCGTTCTTTGATGTGATGGACCTGCTTGAGCGTATTAATCGTGGCTGGACTGATCACTGCGCCAAGAAGATTCACTTGTTCAGACGCACTGTGGAAACCCTAGAGGAGCTTCAGAGCGCTGACTTGAAGCCTGAGATAAGAGAGGCTCTTCAGGCTTTACGATCAGAAGCTGGTGCTGCTGCTGTCACTGCTGAAGAATTAAGGGGGAGAGCTGAAGCAGAGATCCGAGCCAAGCATGCTGCTCGTATAGCTCAAGCCAAGGCCCGCCTTGCATCCTTTTCCCTTCGGGAACCCCCTTTTTTTATTAAGTAAATTTTTAGTCTGTAATAACCTTTTGGTACTTCTTCAAACACTTATTATTTGCATGAAATGAACTGTTGCTATTTTTCTTGCATTTTTCTGTGTTTGTCTGGGATGTTGCAGTCTTGTTGTGATGTTGGAACTTCTGCAAATTATTCCTTTGTGTCTGAATGGTTTGAACGCAGGCCCATTGAGGACATCTTCTGGAAGTTGAAATGATCATGTTGTGCGTTCGTTGGTGTGAACGCAGCGTCAGGTTCTGCAACTGTAGGACTTGAAACGTGTTTGTAGACTTGTTTTGAACGCAGCCATAGGGCTTGCGTTCAAGAGGACTGAACGCAGTCAAGTCTTGCAGTCGTGGGACTTGAACGCAGCTATAGACTTGTTTTGAACACTGCCATAGGATTTGCGTTCAAGAGGACTGGACGCAGTCAAGTCTTGCAGTCGTGGGACTTGAAATGCAGCTATAGACTTGTTTTGAACGCAGCCATAGGACTTGCGTTCAAGAGGACTGAACGCGGTCAAAATTGGGACTTTTTCACCAAACAGATTATGCTAATAGCTATCTGAAAGACTTTGGAAAATTCCTTTATTATAATGATTCTCAATAACTTAAATCGTCAAAGGTGTAATGTTAACTTGACGACATACAAAGTAGGAGAACCTCTTTACTCAAATGAACATAAGCAACCCCCAGCTAAACTCAAGAGACTTGCAGCTTACGGGTAATATTTCTTAAGAAACTTCCCATTAATTGGCATCATAAGTCTGTCGCCTTTCTTATTGATGAGACGGTAAGCTCCGTTGGAATAGACTGTCTCAACGACAAAAGGCCCTTCCCATTTAGGGTTAAACTTCCCTTTAGTTTTGTGAGTCATCACCATAGGTCGTCGATTGACCAAAACCAGATCGCCCTTCTTGAAAATCCGTTCCTTAACCTTTTTGTTGTAGGCTTTGGAAATACGAGCTTGATATAGTTCAATCTGTTGTTGAGCTTGGAGTCTCTTGTCGTCTAAAGCTTCGAGTTCCTGCAAGCGTTGTTGGTGTTTCTCTTCTTCTGTCAGTCCAGTTGTGACCGCGACTCTCAGAGACAGGATCTGAATCTCAAGTGGTAATACAGCTTCACAGCCGTATACTAAGGAGAATGGCGTAGCTCTGGTAGAGGTCCTCACTGTTGTTCGGTAGGCCCACAAACACTCGCCAAGTCTTTCGTCCCAATCACGTCGGCTTTTGGAAACAAACTTTTTGAGAAGCTTTACTATGGTTTTGTTGAAAGCTTCCGCAAGACCATTTGCTGGCGGATAGTATGCCGTAGATGCGACACTTTGGATGCGAAATTTATCACAGAATCTCTGAAATCCAAAGCTAACGAATTGTGTTCCGTTGTCGTGAACTATTCGTCTCAGGACTCCAAAGCGATAGACAACGTGATGTTTAATGAACTTGATCACATTCGAAGTCTTTACTTCTTTCAACGGTATTGCTTCTGCCCATTTGGAGAAATAGTCTGTCATGACTAGAATGAACCGGTGTCCTTTGGAAGTCGGAGGAGAAATTGGTCCCACAATATCCATGCCCCACATCTCAAATGGCCACGTTGCAGATGTAGGATGTAAATTACCTGGCGCTTGATGGATAAAATCTCCATGAATTTGGCATGCGTGACAGCGTTTAGCATAGTCGACTGCGTCTGAAAACATCTTTGGCCAATAATAGCCAATTCGTCGAAGACGATCTCCTAATTTAGCTCCGGGCTGATGCGCCCCGCATATTCCGTCGTGAGCTTCCTTAAGGGCCTCCTTCGCTTCCTTTCGAGAGAGACATCGAAGCAAAACTCCGTCGTGTGATTTACGATATAGGGTTCAAGAAACTGCATCATAATAGAACTGGAGGGCCTTTCGTTTGATAGTGGCCGCTTCCTTAGGGTCATCAGGCAATATTCCGTATATGGCATAGTCGATATACGGGAATCGCCAATCTCTAGCTTCAAACTCCATCGAGGTTGTACAGACTTCCCCTGTCATCGTCTCATCGGAGCTTTCCTCCATAGGAATCTTGAAGCAGTATAACTCGCGTCCTGTAACCGAGATTGTAGTTTCAGCCCCTGGAGGTAATGCTAATGAAGTTGCCAGCGAGGCTAACGCGTCTGCGTAAGCATTCTGAGTTCGTGGAATGTATCCGATAAAGAAACCTTTAAACTTCTCAGCTTGCTTTAGCACTGCGATATGATACTGGATAAGATCCTCATGCCGCACTTCGTATTCCCCTCGGACTTGATTAACGATGAGCTGAGAGTCACCGTAAGCTTCGAGGTGCTGAACATTAAGTTCTTCGGCAAATTGCATTCCTAATAGTAGAGCATTATACTCGGCTACATTGTTGGTGCAGGGTTCGATTAGGGAGAACCCCCTTGGGATTACGTGACTATTCGGAGAAACGAGTACGACCCCCACTCCTGCAGTGATTGCTCCGTGAGGGTTTGCTCTAGATGCATCGTCGAAGAATAGTTTACACACCTGTGTGGTTTCTTGAGTAGCGTAAGTTTCAGCGACTTCATCAGGCAACTCTTCATACAACTTAAATGTCCCTGGCACCGGGTGATCAGCTAAGAAATCTGCCAATGCTTGACCCTTTACTGCCTTTTGGGGCATAAACTGCATATCATATTGTGACAAGAGAATGGCCCACTTTGCGAGCCGGCAATTTAGAGATGATGGTTTCGTCATCAAAACTCTCAACGGATTCACCTTAGAGATGACGTGAATTGTCTGTCCCACTAGGTAATGTCGCATCTTTTGAACTGCGAATACCAAGGCGAGACATTCTTTTTCGACTGGATTGTACCGGTGTTCGGCTCCCATCATAGTCCTGCTTAAATAGTAGATGGCTTGTTCTTGCCCTTGATCGTTGTTCTGGGCTAACAAAGCACCAAGAGAATGTTCCATGGCTCTCACGTACAACAGGAATGGTTTCCCTGATATTGGAGCCACGAGAACAGGCGGTTGAGTGAGATATCTCTTAATCTCCTCGAATGCTTTTTGGTATTCTCCATCCCAAACGAAGGATATTCCTTTCTTCATGAGCTTAGAGAAAGGTTGGCAACGCCCTGAAAGATTTGATATGAATCTTCGAATGTAGGCCAGTCTACCTTGCAAACCTCTGAGTTCTTTGAGATTCTTCGGAGGTGGCATGTCTTGGATGGCACGCACTTTTTCTGGGTCAAGAGAGATTCCCTTGGATGTGACGATAAATTCTAAGAATTTCCTGCTTGATACTCCAAGGAAAGATTTTGTTGGGTTCATCTTCAGTTGGTGGACTCGCATGATGTCGAACATTGTCTTCAAGTCTGTAAGATGATCACCTTTGTGTTGGCTTTTTACTGCTATATCGTCAACATAGCACTCGATCTTCTTACGTAGGTGCTCGTGAAAGATGACATTCATTGCACGTTGATAAGTTGCACCCGCGTTTTTCAGGCCGAATGGCATCACTGTATAGCAATATACCCCCAGTGGTGTTCTAAAAGCGGTATGCTTTTCATCTTCTGGGTGCATCTTGATCTGATTGTACCCGGAAAACCCATCCATGAAAGACATCCTTTCATATCCACAGGTGTTATCGATCATGACGTCGGTGATAGGAAGCGGAAACTCATCTTTTGGACAAGCTGCATTAAGGTCACAGAAGTCGATGCATATCCGGACTTTACCGTTCTTCTTGGGCACTGGGACGATGTTAGCCACCCAGTCGGGGTGTTGCTCTTCCCTAACGAAGCCCGAATCTATGAGCTTTTTAACTTCTGACTCAATTGATTCCATGATCTCTGGACGAAACCTGCGTTGTTGTTGTTTAACGGGTTTCGCGTCCGGATCAATGTTGAGACGGTGCATGGCAACCTTCGGGTCAAGACCAGGCATATCTTCATAATTCCAAGCAAAGACATCTATATATTCTCGGATGAGAGATATGAGGTCTTCTTTTTCGGATGATGATAAGTCTTCAGCTATGAATATGGGCTTAGGATCATGTTCATCTCCCATGTTGACTTGGATCACTTTATCTTCAGTGGGTGGTTCACGGTGGTTCGCGTTGTTCGAAGCGCATATCCCACAGGATGTTAAGACGTTTGATCCAAGGATCATCGGTTGATTCGACTAACTCTTCGTCACCCCCTGCGTCTACATCTGGATGACTGGTCGAAACCATGTTCACAGTTAGGCTTTTAAAGAAAGGCCCAACACTGACGTCGGATTCACAAGAAGATATTTCGGAGGAATGGTTGTGATGCAGGTAGTTGCTGATTTCGTTTTCTGAGGCTGACGGGGTTGTGACGTAGCTCACGCCTCTTTCGGTTTTTTGATAGTAATCCGGAGGTTTTCCTTTGGGAGTGAGAGACGTCCGAATTGGTGTTCGCCTTCCTTTCCCGAAGTTTAAGCCCTGCTTTTCATTAAAGTTATATCCCATTCTTTTCATTAAATGTATAGCATTGGGTTCATGGTAATGAAATTGAGGGGCACCATCATCTTCTTCCGAGCTTCCACGTCGGAGTGGCGTGGGTTTAACTTTACCAAGACGGATTGAATTTTGCCCTTTCTTTTTAGACGGGACTTCGAAGAAAGCCTTTTGTGCATCTTCTACTTCTTCATCGGAAGTGAAGGATGACCTAATTGGCAATGTGAAGCATGCTTCTGCCCGCAATGTATGCCATGAGCTGGTACCTGTATTATGATTGTTCTCTATTTGTCCAACTTTAAAAGATTCATCCGACAAATACGCCAAAATAAAATCTTCATTAATGCACCACTCGCCCTCACTCGGTATATTATTATTGTTCTCGACTGGACCAACTACATTAAAGTTCAGCTCCCATGGGCAATTCCCTTCCAGGTCTGGTTCGACATCTGCTTCATTACCACTGTCGACATCTTCTTCCTCTTGCGACTCTGAGTAAAATACTGAATCGGTGTGGAAGTTTTCCACTCCCTTGAAGGGGTATTTCTCCGCAATCAGGGTTCGTACTTCGTCTTCATCATTGACATACTTCATGACTTGATGCAATGTAGATGGGACAACACGATTTGCGTGAATCCATGGTCGTCCTAATAACAGATTATAGGATGTGTCCGCATCTATAATGTAACAAGCCACTTCGGATTTGAGATCTCCGATTTGACATCTGAGCTTGATCTTTCCCATAGGCCGAGTGCTGTTAGCATTGAATCCGAAGATGGTGGTTTGGGTAGCATGCAACCGGTGTAAGGGAATCCCTAAAACTTGCATGACTCTGTATGGCATGATGCTAAGTGCCGAGCCTGGGTCGACCTGAACGCGGCTGATTTCTGATGACCCGATATATCCTGTGTAATACAGGGGTCTGTCATGTTTATGTTTCACTTGCATATCTTCCTGAGTGAATGATATGCAGGGCAGGCTTCTGACTGCTTGTAAACACTGCAGACAGGATTGATCTTCAGATGCTTCAGAACCCCCAGCATCTTGGGGCTGTTCTTCAGCTTCTTGAACGTTCTGGTCATAATTCCTCAAATAAGTTTTCCCCGACCGAGTACCGGGGTTACCTTCTGGGTATGCTGCTAGGACGATCCTCTCTTCTTCTGAGTCAGTGAGAGGTTTGAGATGGTCATTATTCTCATTAACAGAGGGGCTAATCATGTTGGATGACTTAGCCTTGCCTCTTTTCTGCTTGAATGCGATGTTCGTCCATTGTTGATCCTCAATTAGGTCCGGATGGACCCACATGATCTCTCCCTTTGGAATAGTGAGGGGTATCAACCCCCTGCCCTTCTGGTTGTGCAAGTCGGTGTTTTTCAAGTGCATCTCCCCTTTATGGACGGGGATAACACCATTTGCAGCAGCTACAAGGGGAAATCACCAAACTGGACCGCAATCAGGTTAGTGGTTACAGTCTTCTGCTCCGGTTTCAGGGTGAGTACATTAGCGTTCACCAAATTTTACAAGATGTCTTTGAAGACATAGCACTTTCGGGTAGGATGTCCCAAGAACCTATGATATCAACAGTAATTGGGATCATCTACTTTGCCTGCTTCATCTGGTTTTCTGATTTCAGGGAGCTGCAATTTATTGTTCTTCCGAAGTAGTTGGAACAGGGTGTCCACATGCTCTTCTTTGAACGAATACTGCTTGGGCGTTCTTTGCTGATTGGGTGTTTTGCCTTACTTAGTAGGCGGTGGTACTTGCGTGTAGTCAGCTGCTAAAGTCTCTTTTCCCTTAGACCGCTGGGCATTGTTCTGATTGCGTTGCTGCTGCGGCTTGGGTTGTGGCTCTTCTTCAGCTTTGATCCGAGCTACAATCTCTTCAGCTTGCTCTCCTTGTGACACCAGTTGTCTCCAGGAGCGACACTCTGCTACCCCCATCTGAGCAAGAAGCTGGGTCTGCAAGTTGCGCCTGCGGGTTTCAACCAAGGTTGATTGAGTCATACCTGAGGAGCATCGCAATGCTATGCTGCGGAATCTTTCAACATAGGTCTTGATAGACTCTCCTTTTTACTGCTTAGTGGCGAGAAGAGTCGGGACTGAGACCTCTGTGTCGTCTTCAAAGAATCTGGCCAAGAAAAGCCTTTCCAAATCTACCCATTTCTGAATAGATCCAGCAGGCAGTTTCATAAACCATTCAAATGCGACACCTTTGAGAGTACCGATGAATAGTCGGGTCAGAATGGCGTCGTTTGACACTACATCTCCAGTTTGAGATTTGAAGTAGTAGATATGCTGATTTGGTGACCCTGTGCCATCGAACGGTTGTAAGGTGGGGGCCTTGAACTTTGGCGGATAGGGAGCTGTATCCCATTCTGCAGGGTAAGGTCGTATCACTCCTTCCTCGCGAAGCTCGCTTCTGTTGGCCATTGCATTAAGGCGGGCTTCTAGCTCATCTACTTTGGTTGACTGAGGATATAGCTCTTTTTCCACCTCCTTCTCACCTTCAGAAGAGGATCCCAGGTTGTGAGTCTCACGATCTCATCGGAACTAGGATACGAGATCTTCCCTCTGCCGGTCATATTGATAGTAACCTGAGGATACTCGGCTTCAGAATCTTTCTTCTTATGATTGCGTCGTCTCTTGGTAGGTCTGACGACATCCGCCAATCTGTCGAACACCGATTGTCGGGGTTCAGGTACGCAGCATTGGCACTCGGAGAGGGCTGTTGAAATAATCCTCTCACAATGGCAGGACTGATTCGCCTGCTGCATTGGTTTTCTTCTAGAGAGTAAATCTCGCAAGTCAGGGCTTTGAGATTGATTCTTCATCGGAGATAGGACCCTCTGTTTTTGAGGGGGTGAGACTGGTTCTTGGTGGACGTGAATCTTGAGTCCACTTCGATCCTTTTTAACTTGGCGGACCACATCGTATTCAGGAAGCGAAGTGCGAGGGTCGCGTTGTGACTTATAAACATCAGGCCTTGGCCTGCGTTCAGTTGATGAAACAGACCCCTTAGGGTCTTGTTTTGTTTGGACGCACTCATGAGGCGTCTGTTTTCCCTTAACAGGGCTGTGCTTTGATTGGACAACGCACCACTGAGGGTCACGTTTAAGTTGAATCACCCGAGGTTCATAATTGGATTCGTTACCTCGAAGTATGCGTTCTAGAGTATGAACGTAATGCTTCGGTAAAGCTTCGGAAATGCAATCCTTGCGTTGGACCAAGGATTGATTTTCTCGGAGATATGCTCGTCGGATGGATCTTCTCCGTCTTCGAGTGGCGTTTTTCTTGGCTTGTTTCAAAGCTTTAGCAGCAGCATTGTCGGCGTTGATTAGGCCTTTCTCTGTCATAGGCCTCTTATAACCCAGTACACGCTGTGTAAAAACAGGTGCGGGATCTTCAGCTTGCAGAGCAAGTTTGAGGCTTTGGCCAAAGGAGAGGGCTTTCTTTGGCGTCTCAACAGCAGTTAAGACCTCTTTAGAGCTCTTACAGGCATCTCGCCTAGCTTTAGGGCTAAGCGATCCAGAGGAGAGGACTTCCTCGTACTTGGCTTGGTCGAACTCCACGACTAGAGTTTCGACCGTAGTTCCAGTGAGATGAACGTCGGATTGCGCCACCACTTCTTCGTCAGAGAAGCTTGTCCCCAGCAGAGTCCGTCGGATTGCGCCACCACTTCTTCGTCAGAGAAGCTTGTCCCCAGCAGAGTCGCCATCTTTTGTTTGTCGGAAATTTTGTAATAAGAAAATGAATAAAAGAATTGCGTTTGACTTTATTCTCTCTAACTGTTTAGAAAAAGAATGATTACAATTCTCTCTACTCTCGATTATAATTTGAATTCCTGATTACAAAAGAGAAGAGAATGATCTGGATTCTCTCCTTTGTTTAATTCTGGGTTCTTCACGGTGGCGATGAGATGCCTCCCTCGAATGCTCGCGTCGAGTTTGCTTCTCGTTGACGATCCGAATATCTATGCTCACTAGAACGACAGTCTTGTCTGGTTGATAACTCTTGATGAGTTTTGTGATTCAGAACGAATAACAAACTCTGATAAAAGAGTTGTTTGAACCAAAAATGATTCGGTTAATAAGCCAAATATCTAACGTCTAGATCCCTCAATGGATGTTGATTCCCCAGACTGTGTAAAGAGTTAATTCTTCAACTCTCTCTCTAGGATCCTCTCCAGGAAATCTGATCTCCGCAATCCAAAAAAAGAGCTCCCGAACTCTGTTGAGTTTGTTGATATTTATAGGGGGATTAGGGATGTAACTGCCCCCATAATCCGCATCTAAGTAGGGGTTTAGTTACCCCATTAATCGGGTGTAACAACCCACGTAAGCCACCCCTCAAATCGTGGGTGAAGAGCGATTTTTGAAACTGCCTGGATCGTGTTTGAACTGGTCAGAACTTTGACATGCGTTCTGGTCTAAATTCTGTGTTTGAACGCAGCATCTGGAGGTGCATTCTGCAGCGATATTGAGCTGCGTTCGATGTCGGTTGGAGCTGCGTTGGGCAGCGATGATGAGCTGCGTTGGGCAGCGATGATGAGCTGCGTGGATGAGCTGCGTTGGGCAGCGATGATGAGCTGCGTTGGGCAGCGATGATGAGCTGCGTTGGGCAGCGATAGTGAGCTGCGTTGGGCAGCGATAGTGAGCTGCGTTGGGCAGCGATGATGAGCTGCGTTGGGCAGCGATGATGAGCTGCGTTGGGCAGCGATGATGAGCTGCGTTGGGCAGCGATGATGAGCTGCGTTGGGCAGCGATGATGAGCTGCGTTGGGCAGCGATGATGAGCTGCGTTGGGCAGCGATGATGAGCTGCGTTGGGCAGCGATGATGAGCTGCGTTGGGCAGCGATGATGAGCTGCGTTGGGCAGCGATGATGAGCTGCGTTGGGCAGCGATGATGAGCTGCGTTGGGCAGCGATGATGAGCTGCGTTGGGCAGCGATGATGAGCTGCGTTGGGCAGCGATGATGAGCTGCGTTGGGCAGCGATGATGAGCTGCGTTGGGCAGCGATGATGAGCTGCGTTGGGCAGCGATGATGAGCTGCGTTGGGCAGCGATGATGAGCTGCGTTGGGCAGCGATGATGAGCTGCGTTGGGCAGCGATGATGAGCTGCGTTGGGATCAAATTGGTGTTGTGTCTTGAAGATGGTATGTAGAGAGGGCTTCTACGTCTTGATTTGAAGAGGTCGTCGATTTGTAATCTCTTTCTATCAGAGTGTTGCTAAAGATCGTCGTTTTGTAATCTTTGCCTTAGCTCTTTGACATATAAAAGTCTTCAAATTGTAGTCCGATTGTAACTTCCATCATCAGTGTTTGATGGGGAATCAGCTATCTTCTATTATTTTTTAGACAGCCTACAGTTTGTAAGAAAATTTGCCTAGGGATGATGATGAGGTTAAGGAATGAATGGAGCTCTTGCAACTAAATAATAAATGCTCAACGAATGCACAAGTTGATGGGAAGAACATAAATGAACAAACTCAAGAAGAACTCCCCAAGGCTTGGAAGTTTGCACCGGATCACCCTAAAGACCAAATTATAGGGAGTCCATCCAAAGGCATTTTGACTCGCTCAAAAGCAATGGGCGAATGTGGTAATGTAGCCTTTTTATCCCAAATAGAATCTAAACGTATTATTGATGCTTTGAAAGATGAGTTTTGGATTTTAGCTATGCATGAAGAGTTGAATAACTTTCAAAGAAATAATATTTGGAAATTAGTTTCTAGACCAAATAATACTTCTAATATTGGAACTAAATGGGTTTTTAGAAATAAGCTTGATGAGTTTGGCATAGTAAGTAGAAATAAAGCTTGTTTAGTTGCCCAAGAATATAATCAAGAGGAGGGCATAGACTATGATGAAACTTTTACACCGGTTGTAAGATTAGAATCTACTAGAATGTTTTGGCCTTTGCAAGTTTCAAAAGTTTTAAATTATTTCAAATGGATGTCAAAAGTGCTTTCTTAAATAGTTTTATTGAAGAAAAGGTTTATGTTGAGAAACCCCCTGGCTTTATTGATTCATCTTTTCCAAATTATGTATACGGGGTTCAAAAAGCTTTATATGGGTTAAAACAAGCTCCTAGAGCTTGGTATGTTCGCCTCTCAAGTTTTCTTATTGAAAATTATTTTTCAAAAGGAACAATTGATAACACTCTTTTTGTTAGAAAACGGAAAAATGATTTTATTTTAGTTCAAATTTATGTAGATGATATTATTTTTTGTGCCACTAATGAATCTTTATGCAAGGACTTTTCTAAAGTAATACAAGATCAATTTGAGATGAGTATGATGGGGAGCTCACTTTCTTTCTTGGCCTCCAAGTTAAGCAATCTAATATTGGCATCTTCGTATCACAAAGCAAATACGCTAGGAAGTTGGTAAAAAAATTCGGGATGGAAAATTCAAAACATGCCCCAACTCTAATGAGCACCACCATCAAGTTGGATGTGGATGAAAGTGGTGAAAAGGTTGACCAAAAGCTATATTGAGGTATGATAGGTAGTCTTCTTTATCTCACCGCTAGTAGGTCGGACATCATGTTTAGTGTTTGTGCATGTGCACATTTTTAAGCTTCTCCTAAAAAATCTTATTTGGTTACAGTTAAAAGGATTATTAAATATATTAATGACACCTTAGAACTTGGTTTGTTTTATCCTAAAAATACATCTTTTGATCTTTGTGGCTATTGTGATGCCAACTTTGCCTGTTGTAGGGTGGACCGCAAAAGTACGAGTGATACTTGTTAATTTTTGGGTAACTTACTTGTATCTTGGGCATCCAAGAAACAAAATTATGTTTCTTTGTCCACTACGAAAGCGGAATACATTGCCGCCGGCTTATGTTATGCACAACTTTTGTGGATAAAACAAAATTTGGTTGATTTTGATTTACACTTTCATGATACAAATTTTTTTTGTGATAATACTAGTGCTATCAATATCTCAAAAAATTTCGTTTTTTATTCTAGAACCAAACATATAGATGTACGACATTACTTTTTGCGTGATCATGTTGAACGGAATGATATTTCCCTTGTTTATATTGACACCAAATCTCAATTAGCGGATATCTTTACCAAACCCCTTTGTGAAGTGTTTATATTGACACCAAATCTCAATTAGCGGATATCTTTACCAAACCCCTTTGTGAAGTTGATTTTTGCCGTATTAGAAATGAATTACCAAACCCCTTTGTGAAGTTGATTTTTGCCGTATTAGAAATGAATTAGGCATGTGCATCCTTTAAAAAAAATTTCCTATTTTGGTTTTTAATTCTTTGCTCTACCATTGTCATATCTACATTTTGTTCTTGATCCTAAAATGTCAAGCCATGCTTAAACACACATGGGTACCAAGAGGAGTGTAGAGGTGCGAGATCGGGATCGTCCCAAGAGGAGTGGGGTAGGTGGTAATGCCTAGAGATAGGTCGTAATTCCTAACACTTGAGGAAAACACGGGTAAGCCAACACTTGAGGCACATTTGTGTGGGTTTTTAGCATGCATATTGTCTTTATTTTACCCTATTTTTGATGGTGACAAAGGGGGAGAGAAATCTCCTCATTTGTACACATAGTAAGAGGGAGCCTTATAGATAGGGGGAGCAACTATCTATAAGCCAAATAGTTAATTTTACTTGCTCTTGCATAATGGTTGCTTGTCATCATCAAAAAGGGGGAGATTGTTAGGTCCTTTATTTTGATGATGATTTACAAACATCATTATTGGTGCTAATCGTTTATTAAGCTATATTGTAGATTACATATCATTAGCACCTTTCATGAAGGATTGGATGTAAAATGAGCTATAACGATAATATTCAAGGAGGTGGAGGCAAAGTAATGAAGCAAAACTTTCAAGAGCATTATATTCATGAGAAGCGTCATCAACTCAAGAGAAAATATCAAGACTCAAGCCATGTACTCATATGTGAGAGATATTTGCTATTTTGTTTTCTCTCTAGTACTAAATGTAGGTAAGTAGTTAGTTGATTATATTTGAAGCTCATGGGATAACACACTTGCACACTTTCAAAAACTCGTATTTAGTTACTTTTACTAAAATAGTGATTTTCACAAATACGAGGACTTTTTTGTAAAATTCCTTTTTAAACAAGTTTGTTAAAATATTTATAAACTGTTTACAAAGTTTCACAAATTTTGAAATTTATTTACTATTTTTTACAGAGCTTTGAAACTCAATTTCAAAATCATTTCAGGCTGATAACTTGTTATCAGTCGACTGATGAAATTAGTCGACTAATGTATCGACCGATGAAAGTGCCTAGAATCATCAAAAAGTCTTTGTTCTATTTTGGTCGACTGACCAGTCGACTGACGAGGTCGTCAGTCGACTGAAATGATCGCCAGTCGACTGCTGAGCTGGAAATTGTATACAACGATCAGCTTATTGGTCGACTGATGTTTCCCGTCAGTCGACTGATGGGTACAGTAACGACTAGTTTTTTACAGAATCTATTTCTCGATTTTCTGTGTAATTTTTGCTGATTCCTTAGGGTTTTGGCTGTTGTATTCTCTTCCTATAAATACCCAACACCCCAACTACTTCAGCAACCAAAGTATTATTACAAATCTCTTGTGTTTAAGTTTGTGTTTTTAAAGAGCTTCAACTTTCAATCTTGTTCTTCACTATTTCAAAGTTCACATCCCAAGCTTCAGTGCAATCTCTCTTCTTGCCATAGTGTTACTGTCAAGAGAGGGTTTTTCTTTCATTTGTTACTGTTGTGAGCTTGATCTCGTGGAGATCAACTGTGTGGTTGTGAGATCTCAGTGGAGATCGTTGTGTAGAAGAAGTTTCGGCATTCAAACCGAGTGTGTAGTAGATTTATCCTCGAGAGTGGAGAGCGGGGACGTAGGTCAGCGGACCGAACCCCGTGAACATTGGGTACAGTAACGACTAGTTTTTTACAGAATCTATTTCTCGATTTTCTGTGTAATTTTTGCTGATTCCTTAGGGTTTTGGCTGTTGTATTCTCTTCCTATAAATACCCAACACCCCAACTACTTCAGCAACCAAAGTATTATTACAAATCTCTTGTGTTTAAGTTTGTGTTTTTAAAGAGCTTCAACTTTCAATCTTGTTCTTCACTATTTCAAAGTTCACATCCCAAGCTTCAGTGCAATCTCTCTTCTTGCCATAGTGTTACTGTCAAGAGAGGGTTTTTCTTTCATTTGTTACTGTTGTGAGCTTGATCTCGTGGAGATCAACTGTGTGGTTGTGAGATCTCAGTGGAGATCGTTGTGTAGAAGAAGTTTCGGCATTCAAACCGAGTGTGTAGTAGATTTATCCTCGAGAGTGGAGAGCGGGGACGTAGGTCAGCGGACCGAACCCCGTGAACATACGACGTGTCATCAATTGGCTAACTATCTCTATCTGTACTCTCTTTTATTATCATTGTATTTCATATTTGTGTGTGGTTTATTAAAAATCTTTTAATTGCATATTATTGGTCCATAAGCCCTATTCACCCCCCTCTAGGGCCTTTTACTCGCACGGCGACTCGTATCAAGTTGGTATCAGAGCGATCAGATCCTGTGAAGGGAGCATCCTGTGTATGGTCCTGACTCGATCGTAATACAAGAAGCTAGGCGAGATCCGTATTTCATCGGAAGGAGTCCAGAAATTAAGAAAGGAGAAGATGACTGAAGTGGATAATTCAGCAAGACTTGATGCAATGGAGAAGCAGATCGAGACAATCGGTTCTACACTCAATCAGCTCGTAGGTCTCATCAATGGAAAGGAAGAAAAGGAGGAATCTTCTTCGAAGGGTAAGAAGAAGCTCGAAGAGTCCGATGGAGAGGGCGAGGAATCTGATTTTGATAGGGAGGCCGCGGTTGTCAAAACTGTTCCGCATCAAGAGGGTAAAAATTACTACCGGAACTTAAAATTTAATTTCAAGGTGGAGATTTCTGTTTATGATGGGAGTGTCAATGTGGATAAGCTTGATGATTGGATCGAGCGTATGGAGATGTATTTTACTCTCTATGGATATTCATCTAAGGAGAAGATTGTGTTCGCGACTTTGAAGCTTTTAGGGCATGCGTTGACGTGGTAGAAATCCTATTGCAAACAGGAGAAGAAGGCGGTTTAGTAGAATAAGTTTAAGGAGCTACTGAGAAAGCAGTTCTATCCAGTAGGGTTCCTTGAGGAGCGTTGGTATAAGTGGTACGGTTTGTGCCAAAACTTAATGGCCCAAATCCCCCAGAGTCTGACTCATTCAATTCGTCAAGTCGACATTCTTTCATGTCGACACAAAAAGCGATGTTAGTCAGCCCTCTCGTCTTGGACGAATCGCCAAGAGTCTACTCGACTACTCGTCCAGAACACCTCTTGAAACCACCGTGAAATGGTGTTACTTCTCGACGAAGCTATCCTCACTGGCTATATGTCTGCATCACATTTAATACATGACAAGGCGCATTATTTCTCTAGCCTTGATAGTCTTCATGATTCATCGGACCACGTGGGCCACTGTCCCACCGCTAATCACTTCTCATTTAATGCCGAAGTGATCTACCCTCCGGTCACCAGCCTACATCTGTAAAGTAAAAACTGACTCAGCTGCCAACCCACACTTCACCACCACCTCGCTGTGCTCGGCTAAAGTGACCAATTTACTCCTAGCGCTTTGGATATAAATACAGGTATCATTTGAACTTGTAGCGGGGACTTTTGAAACACAAATCTGACTTTGGAACATATTAATGCATATAAGAACACACAGTTCTTACTTTTCCTACTCAAGTTCTTCAGCTAACTTGATCTTTAGAGGTGCAACGGGGGAACTAATCTCCAATCTTTTATGAGTTTCTACATGTGCAGATTGATCAACACCCCAATTTAAGAACCAGACATAAAGTCAGGGAAGGAAGCTGCCCCTCTTCATTACTGAACCGAACCTATCCTATTTTGGATACAACTAATTGTTTGATCTTAGTCATCAACACATGATGTTCTTTATTATTCTTTAACCGTTAAAGAATTTAATCATATTTTTAATTGTACTATTGTGCAGAAAATTTTAAAATATTAAAGGTTACACACAAGGAAACTTGATAGGTGGAAGAGAAGAAACTTACAATGCTTGTAAATATGTACGAAAACTTGAAGATGAAGGCCTTGGAGAGTTTTCAAGATATGTTCACCCTGATTCACTGATATTGTGAATAAATCTAAAGTTTTAGGAAAAGTGTATGACAATAATGAGTCATGTAGAAAAAATTCTTGGTTCTCTTTCTAGGAATTAGGATCATAAAGGTAAATGCTATTGAAGAATTATAAAATTTCTCAAATTTAACTATTTAAGAAATTGTTGGTAATTTTCTCATGCGTGAACTTTGGCTAAAAAAAATAAAGATTCTTTTGAAAATGATTCTAAGAAAAATCGTTAGCCCTGAAAACTAAAAAGAAGAAATTCTTATTCAAGAAGAAGAAAGAGTTGATCAAATTGTTTTAAGGATGAAAATAGTCATGTTGATCAAATTGTTTAAATACTATGAATATTTTTTCAAAACAAAGAATGGTTAAAAAATCTACAAGACAAACGAGATCACTACGCAAACACGTTAAATAAATATAATCTCAGTAATTCTAATACTAAACCAATTTGTTTTCAGTGCAAGAAACTCGATCATTTAAGAAAGATTGCTCACTGAACAAAAAGGATAAGGGAAAAAGTTCCAAAGTGACTGCATAGGATAAGTCGGAGAATAGCTCAAACGATAATGACAAACGAGCACATTATTGTCATATGGCTAAAGATAGTAATTTAGATGAATCCAAACACGAGGACTCTGATAGTGAGGTATACCTTACATATGATGATGTATATTCTAGATGTAATGAAATATTGGATCAATTTGAAAAGTTTGTTGAAAAATATAAAGTTGTTAAAAAGGTAAATTCAAGGATAAAGAAAGATAGAGCGATAAAATTAAAAAAATTTCTTTAAAGTTGAATACATCTAACAATGCAAGTGAAAATATCTCTTTGGAATGTAGACAATGTTTATATGTAGAGATAAAAATTATAGTTTATCCATGCAATTAACTGAGAAATTAAGTGAAATTGAAAATTTAGTTGCTAGGGTAAATGAGCTTTCATGTGAGTTATTGTGTGAACACATAAAATTTGTAATCAATGTACTACTATAGTTTGTAAAAATGAACAATTAAAGTCCAAAAACATTGATTTGGAGAAGACCATGAAAATTTTTTCTTTGGGTTCTAAAGGTTTAGACATATCCCTTCTAATCAATGATTTACAAAAGTGAAAACTGAACTTGGTTATTCATATTCAGAAAAAATACAAAAAGTTTTAATATTTTTTGTAAGAGGAAATAATTTAATCTTTTTGCACCCATTTCAAATGTATATTCTACTATTTGGAATTTGTGTGGTAGAATGGGTCATGTTTTAATGAATTGACAAATGCAATATAGAGTTAGAATAATCAAGCAAATTTGGGTACTGAAAATTACAATTACTAACTAACATAGACTTATGTGGATACCTGGATCACACTTTTTTGCTTTTTTATAGATATCCAGGAAGGACAAGGAGTAATGCAATACTAAGGGCTCTTCGGCCGAGTGACAACCCGAAGGTTAAGTGACTATGACTTATGTAGACACCGAGGTCTTTAGCAATGAATCCTGAGGTTGAGTACCTAGGTCTTATGTAGAAGCCTGGGTCTTCGACATCCCCATGATGGCTGAGAGATGACTATGGGAGTCAATTATATGGTTAGTGTCTTGGTTTATTCCTGAAAAGGTACCAAGGGCTTTTAATTCAACCCTAAAATCGAATGCCTACAACTTACAGAAGTTGACTAGGTCTTTCGCCCTGCGGAGGGCCGCCCTGAGGGCACTGTGGCAATGGGACAACCCGAAAGTTGAGTGCCTAGGTCTTATGTAGATGCCTAAGTTTTTAATATCCCCATAATGATCAAGAGGCAACTGTGGGAGTTGACTAAATGGTTAGTGCCTTGGGTTTATTCCAGAAAAGGCATTAAGGGCTTAGTATCCAATCGAAGTTGAATGCTTAAAACTTACTAAAGTTGAATAGGTCTTTAGCGACCCTAAGGCTATGCCTAGGACTTGCTGAAGTCCACTAGGTCTTTCACCCTATGGAGGGCCACCCTGATGGAAATTAGGTAATGAGACAACTTGGAGGTTGAGTTCCTAGGTCTTACGTAGATGCTTAGGTCTTTGAGATAACCAAAGTGGTCAAAAGATGACAGTAAGAGTCGACCATTCCTAAAAAGGCACCAAGGGCTTAGTATTCCTGCATAAATTAAGCACTACAAGAGTGTGAGACAATAATTGAGTTAGTTTGAATAAAAATTTCATTATGATTAAACAAAATTTACAGGGTTATTGAAAATATCATCTCAAATGCTCAACATTCCAGGGATATTATAAGGCTCTTTCGTCTGAGGCCCTTAGTCGATAAGTGTCGGCTCGCAGCTCTTCTAGGACTATGTAGGGGCCTTCCCAGTTAGGAGTTGGCTTATCTCTCCGAGTGTCCTTATCGAAAGTAGCTTTGCAGAGGACTAGATCACCAGCCTTGAATCTCCTTGGTTGGATTTTGCTATTGTAGTAGCGGGTGACTCGTTGCTAATCGGTGACTTTGGTTCGGAGCGCTTTCTCTTAGATCTTGTCAAGGTGATCGAGGCTGACCCGAAGACCTTCCGAGTTCATATCCTCATCGAGGTGTTGTGGTTGAATGGTCGGCATGCCTACTTCGACGGGGGTGACTACCTCATTGCCATATGCTAGCTTGAATAGCATCTCCCTAGTTAAGTTCTTACAGGTCGTGTGGTACAGCCAATAGAGACTAGGCAACTTTGGTGATGGAATTCTTTCTGAGAAAGATATCCCAGTAGCTGGACTTAGACTCTCTGAAAAAGACAAACCATGGTGGTTTTCTTGAGAAAGCTTTGAAGGTAATGGGAGATCTTCCATCCTATGGATCATTATCTTGGCCAATACTCCCAAAGTGGTTGCTAAAGCTATAGAGGAAGAGGACAATGTTGATTCTTCTCAGCCAAAACCAAACCCTTCTTAGCTTGAGTGACACAACTTCAGACTCCATTTAGCTTAGGTGACATAACTTTGGGGTCAAGCTATAGGATGAGACTGATCAGGCCCTTGTTCAGAACCTGACATATCTTCTCGAAAAAGAGAGGAGGCCCTGTGGTGGGCGTCAAACTGTTAATGTATTAGTGATCACACAGTCAATTAGATCCAAGATAGGATCGATTTTATAAAGTAGAGGAGATTGATGAGGGGATCATCTTCTTCTCTGATTTTATATCTAGTTCTTGAATTTGGGAGCTGATAAATCTACACAAGTAGAAATTCGTGAGAGGATAGGGATTGGTTACCCTATTATACCTCTAACGATCAACTTAGTCGATGAACTTGAGTGGGAATAGAACTTAGGGTTCTGAAAATCACTCACTTTTAAAAGGTGAATAGTACCTCTATATATATAGTGGGAGAAGGGTAGTTTAGGCATTTTAGCCGAGTATGGAGAAATGATGGCGATGTATGGGCTTGTGGTTGCGTCAGCATCCCCTTTACAACTGTCGGCTGGCGATTGGGGGAGAGATCACTTCAGCATTAGAGAGATCGTCTCAGCATCGAATGGAGACTGATCTGGCGGCATGGCAGAGCCTAGGCAGTTTGACAAGTCATGGAGACTATTAGGGTTAGGGTCATGATGGACCTGACCAGAGTTGACCGTGGTGCTAACACATGGCCAGAGGGAGAAGCCCAAGGCAAATATTATCCTCCAGTTTGGCCTAGAAGTAACGATGTGGAGTCATCCTTATAGGGTTTTATATAAAAGGTCGAGTAGGTTGCAGGCGAGACAACTTAAACAATAGGGTCGACTGATCCTACCTCTCGAGTCGCCATAAAGAGCAATGACCTGATGAGTCAGCCAAGGTTGGGCCTTTACTGGGCTTGGGCCACCAAGCTAGTTGGGGCCTTGTTCGTGGAAATACACCTACTTGTTGTTTGGCAAGGAGTTGTATTTTGGCCAATGAGAATACCATAACAAGTGGGAAATAGTTTTATATATTGTTCATAAAGTATTCTTGGATATATCACAAAGTTTGAGCTTATCTTTAGACTCAAATTTAGCACTAATTTCTTTACATGTACAAAGTACATATGTGCTATAAAAAATTTCAAGAAAAAGAGTGTATTTGTGAAACGATAATCAAAGATCCTCACTCTCAAATCCTTGGCAAAATTGAGTATATTTTTTAAAATATGGTCAAAGGCCCACACTCGAGGATATATTTGTGTATATCTCAAAGGGTATTCATCCTATACTAAATATTTTTTATATTTAAAGATGGTCTACGTCCCCGCCAAGCACTACTGTTATTCATCTTAAAAATACTTAATGGTTGAGATGATAGGGCGAGATTTTGGTTCTTAGCTCTAAGGTTGAAATAATTCAAGTTGTGTTACAAAGCTCAAAACTATGTATGATATATCTGAATTTGTTTTATGAACTAGTATAATTCTGTTTATTATTTATTTCACAAACTTTTATATGATATTTTATCATTTTGTGTGTGATTTTTAATATAGTTTTTATATGTGTTTCATATGTTTTGAAGTTATATTTGATTCTATTATGCTATTTTTCTACAAATCTCTTTGTAAACCAGTGTGTATTTCTCTTTTCTATACCTTTGAATGATTTTTATCTAAATTTTTCGAGTGTAGAGTACACCCATTGGTGTGTTTTCATCTTTTGCTAGTAATAAAAGGGGGAGAAATAATAGAAATTTGAAATTTTAAAATTTCATGAGCGAGTTTGTTCATCATAAAGAGTTTTTGAGAATGGTTTCATGTTTTATGATTTGTTTTCAAAGTTTTTTGAACACTTGAAGGGGGAGTTCTTACAATACTTGTATATTTTTACACTTTTATTTATTACTGATGACTGTTTGAGATGATATACTCTAGGTATAAATAGTTATACAAAAGAGATGAGGTGAAATAATGCAAAAATCAATATTCATGTTGATTTCAGCCGTCACATCGTCGACAGTCATGAGGACAACATCGATGGTCATGATATAATCAATGGATTACAATGCACAATCGGAGACAAAATAGAAACAGGATTTAGAACCACTAATGGACTACAGGAGACAATCAATAGTCAAACTATATCATCGATAGACTACAGTGCACATTTGACGAATTCCAGATACTTGATTTCACCTCATCGATGGATTATAGGGTACCATCGCTAGTTAATAGGGGACAATCGATGGTCATGTTTCACCATCAATGGTGGTGACATATTTTGGTAGATTTAAAGTTTTGAACTCAACTGTTCGTTGATCCCTTTCATCTCCAATTTTTACTATGATTCCTATATCTTTTTTCTTTATTATCAAAGGTTATATAAGGTAGAAAGAGGTTATATTTTGGAGAGGTTTTATGCTTTGAGAAAATGATAGTTTTTGAGAAATTTTATTCTAGGGTTTGTGAAGAAGATTTGATTTGTGATTCGAACTCCCAGAACCTCTTCAAACTCTTTCTCATCGTGCTCGGTATCTTCGGATCGTATCAGCGATGTGAGTTGCCCTTGGATTCAACATCATCACCATTTCTTTATCAAGCTTCACTTTAATCTTATAGAGATTGATTTCCTTAGAAATGAGCTGTAAGATCTTTTCAATTTGTGTTTAAACTGTTTTGGTAGTATGTGTTTCATCTTGTTTTTTTACGGTGAACTCAAGCCTCTGATAATTGAGAGGTTTACGACATACTGAAACTGGTGACAATTGAGCGCTGGGACTAGCTAAGACTAGGTATTACTCATCTGTGAGGAGTTAGGTTAGACGACTAGTTTTAGATAGATTCTATGGTGCGGTCTTTGTAAGCCTATTGAATCTGAATATGATTCAAGTGAACTCTGGTCATAGTAAAGAAGGTCCTTCTTAAGAAGGAATAGTGGATGTAGGATTTCTATCCGAACTACTATAATATCTTGTTTGTTCTCTTGTTTGAGATTTTGATTTAGTTTTTCGCTTTTATGTGGATATTATTTCTGCTGCAAAATATGTGTTTTAGTGAAAATCCATAGGAAACCTATTCACCCCCTTCTTGTCATCTTACTCCCAACACAAATTATATGCAAAAGCACAATCGTAGTAAAGGAAAATTAGCGAAAGCTATCATTTTGACACATGGTAAACTGTTGGCATGTCACATGCAACAAGTAGTTTTCTAATTCTATGAAATTGATCTAATCAAAACAGGACCCTCTTAAATAAATATGATTTACAACCCTCAAATCAAAGCATTCGAGTAATTTTTGTTCAGAAAAGACACAGTTAAGTAACTTCAATGGATATTTAATACTCTACTAGAGCTTTATTCCGACACTGTGATCTTCGAGTGAGACGACCCTGAGACAAATTTCAAATTCCCACTGGAAACTTCCCAAAAAGTTTCTTTTTAAGAGATTTAATTTGTACTAATAGATGAAAAGGTATAGATCGTGTAACTTCATCCATCTTCCTTTTGCGACTCATAAACGATGGTCGGGGATTAAAAAAATATTTTCCTAGGTTGGTCAGAACAGTACGTGAGACCTTTTGACTGTGGAAACTTCTATTAGATTCCGAGGAGTGAAAACAAAGAGAATTACAAATTTTATTTGACCAACGGTCAGGCCAAGGACCAAATATCATATGACAGATCTTTGTTCTGCATAAAATTAGTTCAAAACTCACATCTTAGTTAATTAATGCATTACTATATGCGCCCCACTTTGAATCGGATGCGAACTTAGAAAAAAGATCTGTATTATAACCCTCATGGGAAGTTCAAACAGATTTAGATGGAGGATCGGAGGGGTTAGTTTAGTTGAGTATCATGGACCTACTTAATTACATAAATCCACTTACCACCTTTCCATTATATATTTTGATTTTCCTTCGTTTCTTCCAATTAGAGATCTTATTAGTGTTGGGATTGTGTCTTTGATTATTTGTATAACTTCATGAGAGTTAGATACGGTTGGAGGTCTATCATAATAAGAAATAAGGTCAAATCATGGTAAAGAGTTTGTAGTTCATTCTAATTAGAAAGTTAAGTTAGTACGTAATAGGGTTTTGGTTTCTTTATATAAAATCACCTATTGTTAGAGTAAAAGCCTAAGAGAGAAAGAGGGAGCCGCTATTCTCGAAATCTAGAGTTAGCAGATGGCATAGTCAAATTCAAGATAGTGTGCGAGAGGAGAGGGTTCCATTATTTTTATCCATGCAAAAGATGGTTAAATTGGGAAAGGGTTTCACAATCTTTATTTATTCAAAAGATTGTAAGAAGATGCCATCTGTCGAACTCTAATCGTACTTCCTTGCCATCTCGATTTTCAATTTTACTTTATAGATACCACACAGTAATAGGAAGATACATATTTATCGTATATGACTCCTGTCGACAAGGCTGAAAATACAAAAAATATCATCATCATACAAATCATAAATTCAATTTTTATTTCTGGGGTTGTTGCCCACAGATCATCATGGAGGGGCTGCCGCCCCCATGTCTTCAGCACGCTCGAGGTGACATTTTGTATAGGTGTCCAGTTTTGGCTCATGGTGACGTGTAAATCATATATCAATTAGCTCCACAAAACTTACACTAACCGGGTCAATTTGCAATATAAACGAAACATTTTGAAGTTTGGTAGTTCTATGGGAAGTAGTCACAACTCATCAAGAAATAGTAAGCTAATAGAGGATGTCAAGTAACTCTAAAAACAACAAAAGACCGAAAGTCTCAATTTCTTGTATATGCCAAAAAAATGTTTTTTTTAGATGTTCGTTTGAGGTCGCAAGGAACCTTCAATGCAAATGCAAAGATAAAAGGCTGAAGCAGTCCTCACATGTCATGTTGCATAGATATCGCTATTGATTTGGGTGAATGCATGAATACGAAATAAGTTATCTTCCAAAAACCTTGGTTTGTTCTACATGAAGCTTAATTAGCTTAATTTGTTTTTCACATTAAAAATCATAAAATACGTATAAACACCAAAGTGTGATATATGTATATACATATTCAAAATGTGCTGGCAACATTTTACAGGAGAAGTAATGCTTTAGTATGTTTTAGAGAAATTGAGTAAAGGAGAGTAGATTTTGGAAAATCCTTAAGTTTGGTCATTTCTCAAATAGCCCCTTGATCACAATTTTCACTAGCTTCCACTAAATAATTTAATCCACCCATGTAAAGATTGTTCTTAACGCTGTTAGGAAGGTATTTTGATAAATGTTGAAAGGGTTTTCTAGTAAGCCCGAAACTAAAGGAGGGTTTTGTGACATTTTAAAAGTTAAGGGGTTTTATTTTAAAATACCTAAACTTGAAGGGAATTTTGTGAAATTTGCCCAAAACGTATCTACCATGTAGGTAGGGCTGTCCAAATGGGCCGGTCCGATTTTTTATGTTTTGTTTTTATTTTTTTTTAATTTTTTAATTTTCAAGAATACATAGAAAAAAGTTAAACAAAATTTAAATAAAAACAATCATATTATTAATCACTTGTAATTATATAATTTACAAATATAAAAAATTATAAAAATTAAAATAATAAAAATAACTTCTTTATTAATAATCAGTTAATCATCTAGAATTATAATTTTATTTTGGAATTTGTCGCGTCACAATAGATGAATACATCCCAGTTAAGTTGGCACCTGCTCATCTATATCACTATCATTTGTAACTGTTTTTAAAATAATTTATCACAAATTTTTAGCTAAGAAATAAAAATTACAAATTGATGAATAATCTTTACTCTTTATATCTATGTGCTAGTCTTAACTTTTCAAATTTATCTTCAATATCAGTCATCCGATTGATGTCTTGCGATCTTTTTTCGTACCTCCACCAATCTTATAGGCATATTACCACATGTACGGTATACGAATCTAACGATGTCATGTGGTCATCAATCAAATGTCCTGTTGTGCTGAAGGCGGATTCTGAAGTTACCGTGAAAACCTGCACTGTTAGTAAGTCACGAGCCACGATGGAAAGTATAGGATATAAAACTGTTCCATATACTTTTTACCATTACAAAATATTTAAACTATTATTTGATATTTAACTAAAGATGCAGTTAAATATTGATCAATTTTAGAAACTTCCATTGATGATCCAAGTCCAGATCTACCAGTTAGCTCAGCTACCATCGATTCCTTATCAAAACTCACACTTTTGCCCCGACTTGAACTCGTAGAAGCAGAAGCTGTAGACTGATGTGTAGTTACACTATATCTAGCTGCATACTCATCATATAATCTTTAAAAATAGTTTTTAATAGTATTATGATGAGTAAAAGAAGTAATAGTTTGACCATCATGAGTGTCTATTATCATACTACCATACAAAGAATTTAATAAACTTCAAAGGCTAATATCCTTCAAACATGGATCAATAAGAACCCCCAAGCCAAAAATAATAGGAATAGACCTAAAATACTTTTTAAATTTACTTTCCATTTAAAAAAATTATATTTTCAAAATAATTATTCATACGATATTTATTAAAAAAATTTGAATATTTAAAACTTGTAAAGAAGCTATAGTAATGATTGGATAATAACAACCAGATAATAACATAATAGCATCATTAAAAACTTGTAACATATCTTTAACACTATATATAATTGTCTATTCATCCTCAGTTATTTCATACATACTACCAGAGCTAGAACTAGAAGTATAGAAAGCAATAAAATTATTTATAATTTTTTATACTATATTGCTACATTTAACATTGCATAGGTAGAATTCTACCTATGGTCAATATCTTTTGGAAATAGTCTGCGTTTAAATTTTTTTTTCTTTTACACAACTGTTTTCATCTTTTAATTATTTGTTAAGAAGTATTATGAGTATAAGCTATTGTCCTAACTTTTTCTATCATGGATTTAATTTTACTAAATGCACTTTGAACAATTAAATTTAAAATATGACACACATCTAATATAAAATATCACCATGACATGACAATAGCAGAGATGTTTTGATATGATCAACAACTACATTATTATTACTTGCATTATCTAGTGAAAGACAATATATTTTTTCTAAAATTTCTAATTTTATAAGTTTCTAATTTTATAAGTTCTTCAATTATTAAATTTATAATATTAATACCACTATGTGAATCTTCAAATGCAATAAAAAATAACTCTTTTAAACATTTACCAATTATCATCAATCCAGTGTGCTGTGATACATAAATAAACAGTTTGTGCTCTAGATGTCCATATATCAGAAGTTAAAGAAAATTTACAATTTAAACTTTGAAAATAAGAATTTTTTTCTTGTTCCTCCTGATAATATTTTAAAATATCACGTTGACAAGTTTGATAAGAAAATTTTTAAATACGGGATAAAAATCATCTATAAACATATCTTCAAATTCATCATCTTCTACTAATTTAAAAAGAAGGTTTTTAAGAATAATAAACCTGATAACGCATTTTCTGGCTAGGACTCCGTCATAGTTCCAACTACCGAGACATCTGACCTTTGTTTTGTTTCTCTAAATGGCGTTTGCGGTGGTTGGTGCCGCTCTTATGATGAGCTTGGAAAATATGGCCGCACAACGCACACTTAGCCTTCTGGGTGAGAAACTTATCGTGTTCATCCCTAGTGACTTTTATCTTCTCGAAAACGTTCTGCACATTGGATCTCGGTCTTTTAGGAGCTCTTGGTACAGAATTGTCGCCACCGGAGTCGTGATCAACATCGGTAGGAGTAGAAGGACTAATTGTAGCTCTTATAGTAGGAGTATTAGAACTCATTTTAAGATCGGGAGTTGGATTTTGCCCTTAATAATCAGAGAAGGAAGCCATTTGATTGAAGAATTAGAGAGCAAAAGCGAGTATTATAGAGTATTATAGAGAAGTAGATGAGTTTTGGATGAGAAAAATAAATGAAAACCCCTCTATTTATAGAGGCAGTCCCTAATCAAATGACCAAAATACCCTCAAATTTTTGGTCATTTTTTACCGTTTTTAGGGGTATTTTGGTAAAAAAACAAAAATAACCATTTATGGCCGTTAGGGCCTGGTCGGGCCAGCCCGGCCCTGTCCGATCCGACAGTCCAAATGGTCACTTTCGTGACTGTTTTGGTCAAGCCTGACCGGACTGGCCAGGCCACACTGGCCCTACTAGGCCACACTAGCCCGACCATTCTCTTAGTCGGGCTAGGCAGGGTTGAGCCCAGTGCGGGCGTCGATGAATCGGTCAGGGCCCGAAACCCGGTTAGGCCCGCGTTCCCGAGCTAGGGCCACTGGCCCAATTAGACAGCCCTAATGGTAGGTGCTTGAAGTTGCAGAGAGCAAGGTTACTAAGGGCCAATCTGGTATTATTGGAGCTAATAATAAGTTGCTTATAAAAGCAATTTATATAAGCTGCTGAAAATAACAGTTTGGTAATTCTATATATAAAACTGCTTAAAAAGCAGCTAATGTGGTTAGTAGAATTGTGTTTGATAATCATTATTAAAACATACAAAGAATATATGGTATATAAGCTAAAAAAGCAAAGTTGCTTCTAAAAGCATCCTCTAGTTGCTTCTAAAAGCATCATCTTAAAAGCAGAAACAGCTTCAATAAGAATGCTAAAAAAAATTTCACCAAACATCGTTACTGACTGCTACTTGAAAACATGAATAGAAATACCTTAAAAAAGCAATACCATGTCTACTTAAAGTAAATCTTACATATTTTGCACTATGTCTACTTAAAGTAAATCTTACAAATTAACCACCATATGCACAACAATAATGGTCTGGTACTCGTTGATCATTTGTATAGCCTCACCTTGAGTGAATCAATACAAACTTCAGGCGGAAGAGACAGGAGTAGAGGACAATAAAAATAAGGAAAATTTTTTTCTAAGCCCCAAATTTATATTTTCAATGTGCCCCAGTCCCTCCTACTTTTTTAATGTTCTTTAGCCCCTCCTTTTTCAAAAAAAAATGTGTCCAAGCCCCTCTATCACTCCTCCATCATGATTCTAGCTCATGTCAGCATTTGATTAGACATGCCAGCTCATGATTAGACATATCAGCTGACTTAAATCCCGAATTTACCCTCATCTTTCTCATGTTAGTGGATGTTAACTCTTTTCTGTAACATGTTAACTCTTTCATGTAACATGTTAACTCTTTTCTCTAACATGTTAACTCTTTTTTGTAACATGTTAACTCTTTTCTGTAAAATGTTAACTCTTTTCTGTAAAATATTAACTTTTTTCTGTAACATGTTAACTCTTACAGATAACATGTTAATTCTTACAACTAACATGTTAACTCTTACAGCTAACATGTTAACTTTAACAGCTAACATGTTAACTCTTACAGCTAACATGTTAGCTGTAAGAGTTAACATGTTACAGAAAAGAGTTAACATTTTACAGAAAAGAGTTAACATGTTACAGAAAAAAGTTAACATGTTACAGAAAAGAGTTAACATTAATGTGCCCATGCAAAGTTCCTCGGAGAAAAAAGTTAACATGTTAAGAGGGAGAACGGAGGAGGAGGGGGGTGTAAGGGAGGGTAAAATGGGGATTGTGTATGGAGTTGGCATGGGAACTTGGGGAGAGGGGCTTTTAATAATTTTTTTCAAAAAGGGGGGCTGCAGCACATGTTTGAAAGTTGGGGAGGCTAGGGCACATTGAAAATATGAATTTGGGGCCTTAAAGTAATTTTTCCTAAAAATAAAGATAACTACTTTTTATTAATTGAGCTATTTCCTAAAAACCATCCAACTATGCCAAAACCACCTTTTACTTTTAATGTATATATAAACCATTTTTATAATAGGTTTTTGTTACAATCAAACACATTCTAATCACACTACAACAAAAGTTGTAAATTATGATACATTTTTTGTCTCTACGCGACACATTCTTGTGTTGCACAAATAGAGCGTGATACATACCAAAAATGTGGTTAGAGCATGTGTGGAGAGTGTCTTTCTACACATGTAAGAATGTGTCGTAAAACTCACGA
>NC_033797.1:51571257-51575856 GCF_001876935.1 Asparagus officinalis | reverse complement strand
ACAGTTGTGTCTAGACCATTAAAACTATAAAAAGCATCATCATTCAACCCTACAACTTCCCAAAAGGTCACTCATCCTAGGATTACTCTCACCAAATTGCACTTAACTATGTAGTTTTTTAGCTCATACACTATCATAAATGCTTAATCACCGTTATAATTAAAATATAAGATTTATTATTTAAGCCCGTTAATAGATCTTCTCACAATCCATTTTGGACTATTAGTCTTTTTCAATTACATTTAATTGTACATCTAATGACACAAATGTGTGTTGTGATTTGCTATACTTTTTATTTGTGTCACTATTGTTTAATCTTTTGCAAATAAAATGATACTTTTATATGTGTCATAAAATAAGTATGGACACATACAACTTTTTTGTAGCGTCAAATTAATTTTCATTTAATAAAAAAGGGGAAAATGTGTCAAGGCCCCAAAAGTGGGAACTTCGTGTGACGAGTCCCATTGTATTTTGCCCTATGTGTATAAGCCCCAAATACACACAGTATTTGCGATGAGGCCCCGAAGTATCTTTTTTCAGAAAAAGCCTAGCGGAAGTTACAACATTGCTCCTCTAATGGGACTAAACTTGGTTAATCTGCCTCATCCATATTCAAGTACCCTCCCTTTCTTTCTCTCTCTTCCACCGCTTATGAGCCTCAAAAACTCTTGATCTTTCTAATTTCTGTTCGGGTTTCAACAGTTCTAGGGTTTTCACTGGAAAAATATCGCCCAGGGAAGGATTCGTTAACGACTACGATGTTGTTCATCGAGGCGAGTCGAATGGCAAAGACGGTTCATCTGTGATTGGCAGTACGGAGGAAGCTACTCAAACCCTTATGGAAATACAAAAGTAGGCAATAAAATGGAGAGCCCGGAAAGAAGAACGGCAATGGCGGGTCGTATGAACGAACCCTCCCCAAAAAAACTATAAGTATTATGTTATCCAGTATTTGGGAACTCGACCTAATTTTCCCTAATTTCAATTCATCTTAAACAATGCTAGGTTTTACCACAGTATTGTTAGTTCTAGTCTGAGTCCACATGAGTTCTAGTTTGAGTCCAATGTTAGTTCTAGTTTGAGTCCAATGTTAGTTCTAGATTGAGCCCAATATTAGTTCTATAACAGTATGCGTCAGTTCAATTAGATTCCCGTTAGTGTTAGGTCTAATATGAGTTCATAGATCTTATTGAACTTACAAATTCGAAATCTTTTTGCAGGAAAAAGTTGCTCTTACAGGTGCGGCCGAATCACTATGGTTAACCGCCAATACCAGTGCCTATTAGGAATTCATGAAGCGAATTGCCCCGAAGATTCGTCAGTGGCATAGGGATGCATACGGCGGTTCTATATTTAAGCACTATATTTTATTTGGGGCTCCTGCGCCTGATCGGCCCACACTTGAATTGCTGCTGAGCTATTTTGACAGTGATAATAACACATTTTCTATACCTGATTCAAAAAGTGGGTGTGTGAAAAATGTTAAATTTGATTTGCAATGGGTCCATAACCATACTTATTTCCCAATTTATGGGGAAGTCATAAGTATCAATCGAGACTCAAGAAGCAGAATATGGGTGGAATACTTCATGAATCTTTTCATTTCTGAAGAGGGTAAGAAGTTAAAAAAACAAAAACCACCCAACGTAAACACCTCGAAGGGCAACTGGAACGGCTAGTGGAATCTACAAAAAAGCAGGATATCCAGGATTTTTTTCTGCTACAAATTTTATACCAATGCTCTAAGATATAGAGCCCCAGAGCCAGGGATGGTATCCCTAGACCCTTACTCAAGTACCTGGATAGCATTGAGAGAGTCAATTATGTTGCATGGGCCTAGTTCTTTGATGATAAAATTATCAGGGGAATTGGAGTTTCTTTGGAGGGAAAGAAGAAGCAATGGGTCACATATGTCCCAGGTTGCATGACACTATTATGTGTAAGTTCCATATTTTACTTATCTTGGTTCATTCTAGTTCTAACTTATGCCATGTTAGTTCTAACTTTGTGTAAGTTCCATATTTTACTTATCTTGGTTCATTCTAGTTCTAACTTATGCCATGTTAGTTCTAACTTATGCTATGTTAGTGCTAACTTATGTCTTGGTTCATTCTAGTTCTAACTTATGCCATGTTAGTTCTAACTTATGCTATGTTAGTGCTAACTTATGCCATGTTAGTTCTAATCTACACCATATTAGTTCTGTCACAGATTTTGTTAGTTCTAATTTGTGTCGTGTGAGTTCTAATTTAAATCATGTTAGTTTTAAGATATACCATGTTAGTTCTAGCTGCACCCATGCTAGTTCTAACATTGGTCATGTTAGTTCTACCCGGGCTCATGATGGTTCTAACATAGTTTATGTTTGTTCTAATTTATGTTGTTAGTCCTAATTTACACCATGTCAGTTCTAGCTACACCCATATTTTACTCTCTTTGGTCTAGTCTAGTATTATTTTAAATACTAAATATATTTGCTACAGCTTTGGTACTACGAGATGACCGTCATAAAGAAATATACCCTCGTAGATAGCTCCAGACCTTTAATGACAAATTGGGCACCAGAGAAGGTGAAAGTCTCATCTATAAGGGTGGGTACAATTACGGCAAATGCTAAGTCAACGTTAATAACTTTTATCCATAGGCCTATTATGGAGGTCCCTGCTCTAGGTCATGTTCATGCACTTCCCGCTGTACGGAGGGGTGAAGTTGTGCATCATAAGTGTTTGCGGAAAAAGTTGCTGTATTCATTGCTGCATTCATTACAACTTCAATCGTTACAATGAAATAAAAAGATAGTCTTTTTATAAGACCAGTACACAATGAAAACAAAACAGATACAACTCTTTTCAAACAAACGCAAGATCTGTTCATCATCTCTTGCTTGCGTGGGTCTTTTGCCTGTGACGGGGATGTTGATATCCGTGGACCACCGACTCTTCAAGATCCTTCCGGGAAAATCCGGCAGAGCTTCGTCTATCCGCGTGGGATATAGAAGCAGAACTTCGTCGATCCGCGTGAGATCTAGAAGTGTAAAGCGTATATCTCGGTTAAACGAGATAGTAGCTCTTCTCGGTATCGCCTGCGAAGGGAAATACCAAGGACAGAAGGGGGTGAACGAAGGGTTGTTGATGAAGACCTCTCACTCCTCGATCCGGCAGGGCTTCGCCGCTCTCCTGCAGACTCTGACTCCTCACTCCGGCAGGGCTTCGCCGCACTCTTGCAGAACGATCCTTGGCTAAGATAATTCAGCCTTGAATCGATGCAAAATCAGGAGCCCTTCACAAAGGAGGCCTAGAGGGCCTATTTATAGGAAACAAGAGAGGGGGGGGCTGTTTTGAGACACCCCCTAGGGGGGGTGTCTCGGCCGAGACACCCTAGGGTGTCTAGGCTTTTCCTAGACACCCACGGGGTATTTCGACTTGCCGGGACTCCGTTTAGGTGTATTTCGTTGTCTTCCCTGTAGATTCTTCGTCCGAACTCGGATTTGAGTGATTCCGGGTGCGTTGGATGCGCGACGAAGAGTTTGACCCGCTCTGGTGATTGGATTATCTGTAGAGTGGTCGAGGCATGAAGGGCGTTGTCCTTTTGTGAACAGTGCCGGGCCTCCCGATTGGTCCGGGTCTTCGTGATTCCGAAGTCCTATCCGCTCATGTAACTCGTCGATTCACTTCAGTCGTTCGTCGACGTCGATTAGGCTCATGTGGATTGGATGGTGACGTTCATCGTCGCTCGTTAACACTGAACCGGTTGTGGAGAACTATAGGCAATTTTCGATGCCTACAGATACCCCCTCCAAAGTGTTCCTGACTCGTTTCTTTTATAGAAGAGGCTGGAATACTTTGGATGTGATTGATCTGGCCTTCAGTCGGCGTGTCATTTGAGCTCTTGTGAACTGGGTAGCGTCGTTCGATCGTCGATCGTTAACACCGAGCTGTGAGTGGGGACCTATCGGCAATTTTCGATGCCTACAGATACCCCCTCCAAAGTGTTTCGGACTCGTTTCTTTTATAGAAGAGACCGGAATACTTTGGATATGATTGGTCCAACCTTCAGTCGGCTTAAGGGACCTGTGTTTTGCTTCAACTCTCGGCTCCTTCGATCTTCGGTTTATCCGGTGCTTTGTCGAATAACCGAAGTTGTTCCGGCGCTGCGTTTATCGCCTGGCCGTCGTCGGAGTCTTGAGTCTACAGCGGGTGAGTTGAGTTTGGCTCGTGTCATTGAGTTAACTTTTGAACTTGCTGCCCCTGTCACATCGTGTTGACTTGGGGTTTTCGGTTGACTTTTTGTTGCAACGCGCTAAATGACGTTGACCTAAGGTTGTTGACTTTTGACGCAACGCGCTGTCCGGCGTTGACCTAAGGTTACGCGTTGACCGGCGTCTACCTTAGGGTTTTGAACCGCGTGGGTTGACTTTTGTCGTCACGTGTTGACTTTCGTCGTCACGTGTTGACTTTTGACGCAACGCGCTGAATGACGTTGACCTAAGGTTACGCGTTGACCGGCGTCCGCCTTAGGGTTTAGAATCGCTTGGGTTGACTTTTGTCGTCCCGTGTTGACTTTCGTCGTCACGTGTTGACTTTTTTGTTGCAACGC
>NC_033797.1:51380888-51570257 GCF_001876935.1 Asparagus officinalis | reverse complement strand
GCTTCAGAAACTTTCTTCTTTTGACGTCGTCGTTTGGTAGGTCTTGCGACGTCAGTCAATCTGTCGAATGCAGATCTGCGAGGTTCAGGAATACAACAGTGACATTCGGAAAGGACTGTTGAAATAATCCGTTCGCAATGACATGGATGGGCTGCTCGTTGCGTTGGCTTTTCTCTGGAAAGCAACTCTCGCAAATCTGAGACCCGAGGACAGTTCTTCATCGGGGATGAAACTCCCTGTTCTTGAGTGGGTGAAATTGGTTCTTGTTGAACCTGACGGACCCTATTGCATTCGGGCGTCGAAGCGTGAGGGTCGCGTTTTGATTTATAAACACTAGGCCTTGGCCTGCGTTTAGTTGAAGGAACAGACCCTTTAGGGTCTTGTTTTGTTTGGACGCACTCTTGAGGTGCTTGTTTTCCCTTAGCAGGGCTGTGCTTTGATTGGACAACGCACCACTGAGGGTCGCGTTTAAGTTGAATCACCCGAGGTTTGTAATTAGATTCATTACCTCGAAGTATGCGTTCTGGAGTATGGACGCAATGCTTAGGCAGATCTTCGGAGACGCAATCCTTGCGTTGGACTCGGGATTGATTTTCTCGGAGGTGTGCTCGTCGGATGGACCTTCTTCGTCGTCGAGCAGCGTTTTTCTTGGCTTGTTTCAAAGCCTTAGTATCAGCAACACCGGCGTTGATTGTGCCTATATCTGTTATAGGCCTTTTACAACCAAGTACACGCTGTGTCGACATAGGCGTGTGATCTTCGGTTTGCAGAGCGAGCTTGAGGCTTTGGCCAAAGGAGAGGACTTTCTTTGGCGTCTCAACAGCAGTTAAGACTTCTTTAGAGCTCTTACAAGCATCTCGCCTAGCCTTAGGGCTGAGCGATCCGGAAGAGAGAGCCTCCTCGTATTTGGCTTGGTCAAATTCCACGACCAAGGTTTCCACGGTTGTTCCAGTGAGGTGAACGTCGGATTGCGCCACCACCTCTTCGTCAGAGAAGCTAGTCCCCAGCGGAGTCGCCATCTTTTGTTTGTGGGAAATTTTGTAATAAAAAGAATATAAGGAAAGAATTGCGTTTGATTTTATTCTCTCTAACTGCTTAGAAAAAGAATGTTTACAACTCTCTCCATTCTCAATTACAATTGGATTTCCGTTTACAAAAGAGAAGAGAATGATCTAGATTCTCTCCTTTGTTTAATTCTGGGTTCTTCTTGGTAGCGATGAGATGCCTCCCTCGAATGCTTGCGTCGAGTTTGCTTCTCGTTGACGATCCGAATATCTATACTCACTGGAACAACTGTCTTGGCCGGTTGATAACTCTTGTCGAGTTTTGTGACTCAGAACAAGTAATAAACTCTAATGACAGAGTTGTTCGAACCGAAAATAATTCGGTTGATAAGCCAAATATCGATGGTTTAGAGATCCTCCGTTTGTTGATTTCCCAGACTGTGTAAGGAGTCAATCCTCCTTTTTCTGATTCTGGAAGATTTGATCGAAAGATCCCCCTCCGATTAATGAAAAGAAATCTCTCTTGATCTGATTATCAAAAATCCGATCTCCCCAATCCAAAAAAAGATCCTCACTCTGTTGAGTTTGTTGCTATTTATAGGGGGATTAGGGGTGTAACTGCCCCCATAATCCGCGCCTAAATGGGGGTTTAGTTACCCCATTAGTCGGGTGTAACAACCCACTAAAGCCACTCCTCAAATCGTGGGTGAAGAACAGCTTCGAAGTTGTTACGATCACGTTTGAATGAGTCAGAACCTTGACCTGCGTTCTGGCGGTGATTGAGCTGCGTTTGGCAGCGACTGACGGGCTGCGTTGGGCAGTGATGGATGAGTTGCGTCGGCAGCGGTTGATAAGCTGCGTTGGGCAGCGATTGATAAGCTGCGTCGGCAGCGGTTGATAAGCTGCGTTGGGCAGCGATTGATAAGCTGCGTTGGGCAGCGATGGAGCTGCGTTCGAGCTGTGCTTGGCAGCGATTGGAGCTGCGTTCGAGCTGTACTTGGCAGCGATTGGAGCTGCGTTCGAGCTGTACTTGGCAGCGATTGGAGCTGCGTTCGAGCTGTACTTGGCAGCGATTGGAGCTGCGTTCGAGCTGTACTTGGCAGCGATTGGAGCTGCGTTCGAGCTGTGCTTGGCAGCGATTGGAGCTGCGTTGGGCAGCGATGGAGCTGCGTTCGAGCTGTGCTTGGCAGCGATTGGAGCTGCGTTTGAGCTTCTCTGTCTTTATATATGGATGAAACCAATGGCCATTCGAGAAGGTCCTATTCAGGCCATTTGTGACAATTGAGGCATCTCAATAACGCTCTATCAACTGCAGGTCATGATCTCCACTGAGTGTGTCGAATATCATTACACTGCTCATCAGCACCTCTAATGGTTGCTAATATAATATTAGTCATGTTGTTGTCGCAGCCATCAAGATCAATCATCTCACATAAGAAGCTGCATTCGTGTTTATAGCTGTTGAAGCGGCGTAGGTGATCAAATTGGTGTTGTGTCTTGAAGATGGTACGCAGAGAGGGTTTCCACGTCTTGGTTTGAAGAGATCGTCGATTTGTAATCCTTTCTGTCAGAGTATTGCTAAAGACTGTCGTTTTGTAATCTTTGCTTTAACTCTTTGACATGTGAAAATCTTCGAATTGTAGCCTTCTGGAAGTCGTCAGATTGTAACTTCCATCATCAGTGTTCGATGGAGACTCAACTATCCATTGTGATTTTTAGACAGCCTACAAACAAATAATTAGGCAAAGTTCAAATATCACGATTTCATGGGTTATAACCCATGGTTTTCTAATCTCTTATGTTCGTTACGTCCAGGGAGCGATTTCGTGGAATATAACTCATTGTTCAAATTTCATGAGTTCATGAGCTATAGGCAACAATTTTCCCCAACTTCGATGGTTTCATCCGACGGCAAATGACTCAGCGGAGTAAAATTTTACACTTTTGTGAGCTATAACCCACAAAATTTGTCCATATACACCCCTTTTTGGCCCGATGCAAACAATTAGGCGGAGTGCATTTTTCACGATTTCGCGAGCTATAACCCATGGTTTCTGACACATTTTGTTAGTTTTGATTTGTTTCAACCCAGCGCCAGAATTCTTTGCTGAATTCAAAACCGACGATTTCATGAGCTGTAACATGTTATTTTTTACCATTTTCTTCTGTTTTGGCTAGGTGTCAGAAATGTCAAAACCGACGATTTCATGAGCTGTTGTCCATACGATTTCTAAAAATTTTGGTCTATTCGACACCCCGTGTAAAAAATATCTTTGCCGAATTCAAAACCGATGATTTCACTAACTAAAACACATGATTATTGACCCATCTCGTGCATTTGGTCCCGACAGCAAATAATTAGGCGGAGTTCAAATATCACGATTTTATGGGTTATAACCCATGGTTTTCTGATTGCTTCTGTCCGTTTCAACCAGGGAGCAATTTCATGGGTTATAACCCATTGTTCAAATTTAACGAGTTCGTGAGCTATAGGCAACGATTGTTCCCCAACTTTGACGGTTTCGTCTGATGGCAAATGACTCGGCGAAGTAAAATTTCACGATTTCATGAGCTATAACCCACAAAATTTGTCCATTTACATACTTTTTCGGCCCGATGGAAACAATTAGGCAGAGTGCATATTTCACAATTTTATGAGCTATAACCCATGGTTTCTGAGACATTTTGTCAGTTTCGGTTTGTTTTGACCCGGCGCCAGAAATCTTTGCTGAATCCTAAATCGACGATATCATGAGCTGTAACCCATGATATTTGATCATTTTCTTCTTTTTGGCCGGGTGTCGGAAATACCCAAACAGACGATTTCAATAGTTATTGTCCATATGATTTCTGACCATTTTGGTCTGTTCGACGCCTCGTGTAAAAATATCTTTGCTGAATTTAAAACCGATGATTTCACGAGCTATATCACATGATTATTGACCCATCTCGTGCATTAGGTCCCGATAACAAATAATTAGGCGGAGTTCAAATATCGTGATTTCATGGGTTATAACCTATGGTTTTCTGATCACTGCTGTTCGTTTCGATCAGGGAGAAATTTCGTGGGTTATAACCCATTGTTCAAATTTCTTGAATTCATGAGCTATAGGCAACAATTTTCCCCCAACTTTGACGGTTTCATCCGACGGCAAATGACTCAGCGGAGTAAAATTTCACGATTTCGTGAGCTATAACCCACGAAATTTGTACATTAACACCCCTTTTTGGTCTGATGCAAACAATAAGGCGGAGTGCATATTTCGCGATTTCGTGAGCTATAACCTATGGTTTCTGACACATTTTGTTGGTTTTGATTTATTTCAATCGGGTACCTGAAATCGTTGCTGAATTCAAAACCGACGATTTCATGAGCTGTAACCTGTGAATTTTAACCATTTTCTTCTGTTTCGTCTAGGTGTCTGAAATGTCAAAACCGACGATTTCATGAGCTGTGAATTTTAACCATTTTCTTCTGTTTCGTCTAGGTGTCTGAAATGTCAAAACCGACGATTTCATGAGTTGTTGTCTGTACGATTTCTGACCATTTTCGTCTAGGTGTCTGAAATGTCAAAACCGACGATTTCATGAGTTGTTGTCTGTACGATTTCTGACCATTTTCGTTAGTTTGACACCCCGTGTAAAAAATATCTTTGCCGAATTCAAAACCGATGATTTCACGAGCTATAACACATGATTATTAACCCATGGGTTGTAACCCATGGTTTTTTGACCGCTTCGGTCCATTTCAACCCAGACGTGATTTCATGTGTTATAACCCATTGTTCGAATTTCACAAGTTCGTGAGCTATAGGCAACGATTTTTCCCAACTTCAACGGTTTCGTCCGAAGGCAAATGACTTGACAAAGTAAAATTTCATGATTTCGTGAGCTATAACCCACAAATTTTTTCCATTTACAGCCCTTTTCGGCCCAATAGAAACAATTAGGTGGAGTGCGTATTTCGTAATTTTGTGAGCTATAACCCATGGTTTCTGACACATTTTGTCAGTTTCGGTTTTTTTACCCGGTGCTAGAAATCTTTGTCGAATCCAAAACTGACGATTTCATGAGCTGTAACCCATGAGTTTTGACCATTTTTCTTCTGTTTTGTTCGGGTGTCGGAAATGTCAAAACAGACAATTCCTGACCATTTTGGTATGTTCGACGCTCTGTGTAAAAATATCTTTGTCGAATTCAAAACTGATGATTTCATGAGCTATAACACGTGGTTATTGACACATCTCGTGCATTTGAGCCCAACAACAAATAATTACGTGGAGTTCAAATATCGCGATTTCATGGGTTATAACCTATGGTTTTTCGACCGCTTCTGTCCGTTTCAACCCAGGCGTGATTTCATGTGTTATAACACATTGTTCGAATTTCTCGAGTTCGTGAGCTACAGGCAATGAATTTTCCCCAACTTCGACGGTTTCGTCCAACGGCAAATGACTCGGTGGAGTTTCACGATTTCGTGAGCTATAACCGACGAAATTTGTCCATTTCCACCCCTTTTTGGCCTGGTGTAAACAATTAGGCGGAGTGCATATTTCGCAATTTTGTGAGCTATAACCCATGGTTTCTGACATATTTCGTGTCACATCCCGCTTCCCAAAATACCCGGGAATCGGAACGTGAACAAGCCCACGACGTATTAGATTAAGGAGAATAAATAAAAATAAACATTTCTCTTAAATCTAATACGCTAAGCGTCTAGAAATAAATATAATGCAAAGTCACAGGTCCCCGATTACAGATAACAAGAATATAATGAACAACACAGAAAAAATAATATCATATCACAAATGGGATAACATCCGAGATATAAAATACGGGTCAAACATGCCCTTATACAAATCTAAACAAATGAACTGAAGAAATATGAAATACATTGATCAAGCACTACAAAAGCAACTAGGACCAACAGATAATAAAAGAAAAGACTAGGCTTCGACTTCTTCTTCTGCTCTGCCTGCAAAGCACTCCTGCTGAGACTACTTAGGCTCTGGCGCATCTCCAAGCTAGACCTATTCTTCCTCTAAGTCTGACATACACCAGAGAAAACAGGTGTACGTCGGCGTGCATGGCACACGGTTAGACCCCACAAAACAAATAGAACAACGAAAACCAAGCGGAAAACGATACGATAACAGAATAACAAAAGAAACATACAACTGGAAATCCAACAAAATTAATCAAGTAACAAGTCGAACATGCAACTAGCGATCAGAAATCATCCATGACACAAGGTCATACAACTAGATGGAATTAATACTTAAAAATCTACAACTCGAGACGTAGTACGTCGAGTGAAATAATCCAAACAAGGAAACCCTCATGTATATACCATATGTCTTAAATTGTAGATAATTAAATATTAACCCCGATCTATGTATGAAAAGAAATACAACTGACCTGTATCTCACAAGAATCCATATTCACCCAAGTGGTAAAATCATACTACTAGCCATCCTATCACAACTCACTGGTCCACATCTCAACAAAACTAACAAAGTCCACCGTAAAGCATGAAAGCATATTATTCTTGTTTTACATGTTATTTGAATTGGGGAAGAATATTTTGATGTATATAATCGGGTCCCCGTAAACTTGTCCGGGGGCCGCCTTCAAGTCAAGTATTGGCCCTCTGGCCCATGTATATAACACTCACGATATCATGAAAACAGGAAAGCGCTGTGCCCGTTTATATACATGTTATATTCTCCGTCCAATTCCCCTTTATAACCCCATGTTTGTCATATTAATTACATAACTGTACATGAAATATCGTGCACTAGCCACGGAGTTACCGTAGAACGACTTCTGTAAAACTATGAAAATAACCGTGGCCCACAACACGTCCGATCAAGAGTGCATCGTCTAGTCAACACTATACTAGTAATAATCAAGGAAACCTCATACCGGGATATCGATATCGAGGGAACTCGGGACTCCTCACATCGGGATATCGATGTCGAGTGAGTATAGCCATGCTTTAAAGCACGCTTATAAATCATACTTTTAACAGGAGTCGTCTTCATGTACAGTCTCTCCTATTGGATAACAACCAAATAATAAAATAACAAGCTTCCACACAGCTATTCATATCAAGCAATCCCATGCAGGTAATAATATATCACAGACTAATCTAATTAATTAACTCATAACAGATCTAGAAATTGAATGACGAGTCACATAATAATTTATGATTAAACTAAGAATTAAAAAGAAATAATCAAGGTTCGGGATCTTGCCTCAGTTATTGTCGAACTAATCGACTCTGACGGTGCGGGTCCGCGGTCTGATCTGGGCGCCGGTAGGAACGACGGGCTGCTGGCTTGGCGTGGCGATGACGAGCTCAAGAGGGGGTTCGACGGCGGATGTCGGGCTGGACTGAGGCGGCAAACTCGCGGCTGGTCCGGGGTTCGACGGAGGCGACGAGTTTGGCGAGCTCGGAGCGACGATCGTCGGAGTTTGAGAGGAGGCGGAGTTGGAAAACTGAGAGAGAGATGAGAAGGAGAGAGAGGAGGAGAGAAGGGCGATGAGGAGAAGGGAGAGGAGAGAGAATAGCATGAGAGGCCGGCTGGGATTTTAAGGGAAAGAAGAAAAAAATTTTTGTATATATATATATATATATATAAATATTATATATATATATTATATATAGTAATATAATATATATATATATATATATATATATATATATATAAAATTAGGGTTTAGGGTTAATTAATTTAAAATGAAATTAATTAAAAAGAAATACCTACTGATATTTAAAAATCAAAATAATTACGGGATAATTATGTACATAGTAAAACGTACCAGTTATGCTAATACGACAGGTAATACGTAATAGTAGAAATAATACAATAAATTATACAAATAATACGTAATTAATAATACAATGTATTAGACAAAATAATATGAAATAATAAAAATAATACAACATATTATTCAAAATGACATGTAATAGTATCGATAACGCAATAGATTAATTCCAGCAATTTTTACTACACTAAATAAATTTATAAATATTTAAATCATTTAAATAAATATAGAACTTAGACTTTAAATCATAGAAAATTATAGAAATTTGAGAAAAATATAAATACTCTTTCAAAAATCATAATTAAATATTTTAAAATACTAAAAAATTATTTTAACTAGTATCAAAATTCACGATCCTTACATTCTACCCCCCTTAAAACAAATTCCATCCTCGGAATTAAATAAAAGTAATGCAGAAAGAATCCAAGGACAGAGATATGAAACGATATACATAAACAGAGGAGAATGTAAAACAAAACAACACAAGGTAAGATACAAGATGTGACAGCTAAGATATCGCTATCGCATTTCACACTCGAAACAAAGTTTAAGAAAATACTATGATACAAACATATTTAACTGTGTGAACTTGTTATACATTACTTGTAAATATATATAAGCAATCTAATCAGTATAAAGTATAAGATAAGCAATAATATAGAATCAAAACAAATAGGCACAATATAAATAAATAATCACACAGAGTAAATCATACAAATAATATATAAGTATTCATACAAACAAAACAGAAACATATCAAGTAAGAATAAAGTCAAGTAATAAAATAAATCTAAAGCTAACACAAAAAAATAAGTCAAATACAATAGAAACGGACAAAAAACATAAACAACATAATAAGAAAAGTTGAAAAATCTAAAATACATAACAGTTTAAACAAAACATAATAGCAAGGTATAACAATGGTTAATCAAAAATAAAAAGAAATTTAATTATGAAAAACACAATCAATACAGGTTCAAACTAAAGATATTAAAAACACAATGTAAGATATAAAATCAATAAAAACGAGTAAACGAGCGAAAAAACAAACGTCAACAGGATCATATAACAAAATAGAATGATATAATAATAAGTATAAATCAAAGATAATAGGAAAAGTAATCATAAAGCAATTAGAATAATAATACATACAAAATAAACACAATAAAAAATATATATATTTAATTAATGGAATGATGAAAAGTAGTCTGAAACAGAGAAACGATACAAAGACAGTCAAGTATAAATAGCTAAACACAATTATTAAAAAAATTATACAATCAAATAATCATGTAAAGCAGTATACAAAATTTAGCAGACAAATAATTCATTACACAAATATTGGGAATTTACAAATTGTATACACACAAATTAGAATATGACAAACAATATAATTATGTAACAATACGCAGCACAATGCAAGTGGAATATTAGAAGGTAATTGAATATAAACCAAAAAGATATGATATACAAATAATACAAAGCAGACAATCATGGAAAGACAGAGTGATAGGACACAACAACATATAAGAAAATGAATTATATGTAGTATATCATATCAAAAACAAAATAAATATTATAGACGTATATCACAATAATAATTATCGAAAGCACACATTTTATATAACTATTATGATTAAATAAGTAAAGCAGACTAACCTGAACAATGAACAAAATATAAAGTAAGTATTAGAATGAATAAGAAATTGTATATAGAAAATAAGTAAACAAAATATAAACAAAACTAAGAAAGATGAAATGATTGATAAATTAAATCAAACAATAATGATACATGTAATTAGAAGTAAAGAATGAAATGAAATATACTAAATGAAACTACTTTATACATAATAAAATAAGCTAGTAAGTTAATAATACACTTATAATATAATATACAATAGCAGACAATGATAATGTAAAAATGACTGAAATATACTAAAACACGATAAGACAAAAATGCAGAACAAATCAGGTAGAAGTAACGTAAAGATTACAATAAGGTATACAGAACATACATAATCATAATTGAAAATAACATTAAGAAAGAAAAATAGATAAAAACACATCAATACATATAGACAAACAAACATAGGCAAATAATAATAATAATCAATAGTAGAATGAAACGATACATAATAATTATTAGCATACAAACAGTTATATAAAACAAGTAAATAATACAAAATCATAGTAAGGTTCAAAGAAACACAAATAAAATCAAAGTATAAAAATAAAAGATATAAAAACAAAAGAGATAAACAAGATTCAGAAACATATGATGTGTATAACAAATATAATCATTATGCATAATAAGAGTTAAAAATGAAAACACATACATAATAATAAGCATATAAAAAGTCTGTATACTCATGGTACTAATCATGCTAACAAAAATAAATTTTGATGGAAAGACTCACAAAATATTATATGATAAAATAGACATAAGAGTAAACATGTGATTCAAAATAAACATATTATATAACATAATAAGAAGAACATAATTATATATTCGATAAACATTATGATAAATTAGAAGTATTAGTAATATTCATAAATATAAACAAGATACAACAATAATAATTATCACTATATAAAATCAATTCAGACATAGTAGTATATTGCATAGTAGTCAAAACTCACATAAATACAATCAGCATAATATACATAAATAAAACGTATAATACATAAAACATGAACTATGAAAGATAAAAAAGATTTATAAACAAATAAAATATACAATATAATACTATAGTTGATACATAAAATAATATAATAAATAATATAGAATTCAATGCAATCAAACGATACACAAGTCAAATCAAAGAAAATATAGTTTTAAAGATATTAACACATATAATAACGACCAGCACGAGGATAGAGGAGTTATACAAAAGGAGCGTAATGGCGAAGCGATGAGACAAGAACCGTGGAAAACTCCGGAGTCAAAGAGTGATAAGATAGGGATGAAACGAAATCTATCAAGAAATAGGATAATGGCTCAAGAATAGTCTCACAGATGAAATATGATATGCGTCTAAATTATACATTATATTCTCACTAGTAGGACTCGGGACCGTGACCGGGACCATGACCTGCGTGGGCCACCAAAAAAATCTGTCACACCCCGCTTCTCAAAATACCCGGGAATCGGAATGTGAACAAGCCCATGATGTATTAGATTAAGGAGAATAAATAAAATAAATATTTCTCCCAAATCTAATACGCTAAGCGTCTAGAAATAAATACAGTGCGAAGTCACATGTCCCCGATCATAGATAGCAAGAATATAATGAACAACACAGAATAAAATAATATCATATCACAAATGGGATAACATCCGAGACATAAAAATACGGGTCAAACATGCCCTTATACAAACCTGAACAAATGAACTGAAGAAATATGAAATACATTGATCAAGCAGGAATAGAAGAACTACAAAAGCAACTAGGACCAACAAATAATAAAATAAAACACTAGGCTTCGACTTCTTCTTCTGCTCTGTCTGTAAAGCACTCCTGTTGAGAATACTAGGGCTCTGGCGCATCTCCAAGCTGGACCTGTTCTTCCTCCAAGTTTGACCTACACTAGAGAAAACATGTGTACGTCAGCGTGTATGGCACACGGCAAGACCCCACAAAACAAATAGAACAACGAAAACCAAGCGGAAAACGATACGATAACAGAATGACAAAAGAAACGTACAACTGGAAATCCAACAAAAGTAATCAAGTAATAAGTCGAACATGCAACTAGCGATCAGAAATCATCCAAGTCACAAGGTCACACAACTAGATGGAATTAATACTTAAAAATCTACAACTCGAGACGTAGTACGTCGAGCGAAATAATCTAAACAAGGAAACCCTCATGTATATACCATATATCTCAAATTGTAGATAATTAAATATTAAACCCGATCTATGTATGAAAAAAAAATACAACTGGCCTGCATCTCACAAGAATCCATAATCATCCAAGTGGCAAAATCATACTACTAGCCATCCTATCACAACTCACTGGTCTGCATCTCAACAAAACTAACAAAGTCCACCATAACGCACACAAGCATATTATTCTTGTTTTACATGTTATTTGAATTGGGGAAGAATATCTTGATGTATATAATTGGGTCCCATAAACCTATCTAGGGGCTGCCTTCAAGTCAAGTATTGGCCCTCTGCCCATGTATATAACACTCACGATATCACGATAACAGGAAAGCACTGTGCCCATTCATATACATGCTATATTCTCCGTCCAATTCCCCTTTATAACCCTATCTTTGCTGAATTGAAAACTGATGATTTCACGAGCTATAACACGTGATTATTGACCCATCTCGTGCATTAGGTCCCGACAGCAAATAATTAGGCGGAGTTCAAATATCATGATTTTATGGGTTATAACCGGTTTTTGTTTGCTCTACCCCTTTTGACCCTCTCTAGACAAACTCTCTACCCTCCACAACGGTGGTGGGAAAATAGGAGGGTCGTTTTCTTATTGCTTATGTTCGTTTCGATCTGGGAGCAATTTCATGGGTTATAACCCATTGTTCAAATTTCAAGAGTTCATGAGCTATAGGCAACGGTTTTTCCCCAACTTTGACGGTTTCATACGATGGAAAATGACTCGGCGGAGTAAAATTTCATGATTTCGTGAGCTATAGCCTACGAAATTTGTCCATTTACACCCCTTTTTGGTCTGATGCAAACTATAAGGCAGAGTGCATATTTCGTGATTTCGTTAGCTATAACCCATGGTTTCTGACACTTTTTGTTAGTTTCAATTTGTTTCAACCGGGTACCAGAAATCTTTGCTGAATTCAAAACCGATGATTTCATGAGCTGTAACGTGTGAATTTTAACCATTTTCTTCTGTTTCGGTAGGGTGTCTAAAATGTCAAAACAGACGATTTCATGAGTTGTTGTCCGTACGATTTCTGACCATTTTGGTCAGTTCGACACCCCGTGTAAAAAATATCTTTGCCGAATTCAAAACCGAAGATTTCACGAGCTATAACACATGATTATTGACCTATCTCGTGCATTTGAGCCCAACAACAAATAATTAGGCGGAGTTCAAATATCACGATTTCATGGGTTATAACCCATGGTTTTCCGACCGCTTTGGTCTGTTTCAACCCAGGCGTGATTTCATGTGTTATAACCCATTGTTCGAATTTCACAAGTTTGTGAGCTATAGGCAACGATTTTTTTCCCAACTTCGATGGTTTCGTCCGACGGCAAATGACTCGACAGAGTAAAATTTTATGATTTCGTGAGCTATAACCCACAAATTTTTTCTATTTACAGCCCTTTTCGGCCCGATGGAAACAATTAGGTGGAGTGCATATTTCACAATTTTGTGAGCTATAACCCATGGTTTCTGACACATTTTGTCAGTTTTAGTTTTTTTGACCCGGTGCCAGAAATCTTTGTCGAATCGAAAACTGTTAATTTCATGAGCTGTAACCCATGAGTTTTGACCATTTTCTTCTGTTTTGTTTGGGTGTCAGAAATGTGAAAATAGACAATTTCATGAGTTGTTGTCCATACGTTTTCTGACCAATTTGGTATGTCCGACGCCCCGTGTAAAAATATCTTTGCCGAATTCAAAACTGATGGTTTCATGAGCTAAAAATATCTTTGCCGAATTCAAAACTGATGGTTTCATGAGCTATAACACGTGATTATTAACCCATCTCATGCGTTTGGGCCCAACAACAAATAATTAGGTGGAGTTCAAATATCGCCATTTCATGTGTTATAACCCATGGTTTTCCGACCGCTTCGGTCCGTTCCAACCTAGGTGTGATTTCATGTGTTATAACCCATTGTTCGAATTGCTCGAGTTCATGAGCTATAGGCAACAATTTTTCCCCAACTTCGACGGTTTCGTCCAGCAACAAATGACTCGGCAGAGTTTCACGATTTTGTGGGCTATAACCCATGAAATTTGTCCATTTCCACCCCTTTCGGCCTTGTGCAAACAATTAGGCGGAGTGCATATTTCACGATTTCATGAGTTATAACCTATGTTTTATGACACATTTCATCAGTTTCGATCTGTTTCGACTCGGTGCCATAAATCTTTGCCGAATTCAATACCGATAATTTCATGAGTTGTAACCCGTGAATTTTGACCATTTTCTTCTAGTTCGGCCGGTTGTCTGAAATGTCAAAACCGACAATTTCATGAGCTATTGTCCGTTTGATTTTTGATCATTTTGGTCTGTACGGCACCCCGTGTCAAAATATCTTTGCCGAATTCAAAACCGATTATTTGACGAGCTATAACACATGATTATTGACCCATCTCGTGCATTTGGTCCTGACAACAAATATTTAGGTGGAGTTCAAATATTGCAATTTCATGGGTTATAACCCATGGTTTTCTGATCGCTTTTGTCCATTTCGACCAGGGAGCAATTTCATGGGTTATAACCCATTGTTCAAAATTCACGAGTTCCTGAGCTATAGGCATCAAATTTTCCCCAACTTTGATGGTTTCATCCTACGGCAAATGACTCGGCGGAGTAAAATTTCACAATTTCGTGAGTTATAACCCACAAAATTTATCCATTTACACCCCTTTTGACCTGATGGAAATAATTAGGCGGAGTGCATATTACGCGATTTCGTGAGCTATAACCCATGGTTTCTGACACATTTTGTCAGTTTCGATTTGTTTTAACCCGGCGCCAGAAATCTTTGCTGAATTCAAAACAGATGATTTCATGAGCTGTAACCTGTGAATTTTGACCATTTTCTTTTGTTTCGGCTGGGTATTGGAAATGTCAAAACCAACGATTTCATAAGCTATTATCCGTACGATTTCTGACCATTTTGGTCAGTTCGAAGCCTCGTTTAAAAATATGTTTGCAGAGTTCAAAACCGATGATTTCATGAGCTATAACACATGATTATTGACCTATCTCGTGCGTTTGAGCCCAATAACAAATAAATTAGGCGGAGTTCAAATATCACGATTTCATGGGTTATAACCCATGGTTTTCCGACCGCTTTGGTCCGTTTCAACCCTGGCGTGATTTCATGTATTATAACACATTGTTTGAATTTCACGAGTTCGTGAGCTATAGGCAACGATTTTTCTCAACTTAGACGGTTTCGTCCAACGGTAAATGACTCGGTGGTGTAAAATTGCTATAGGCAACGATTTTTCTCAACTTAGACGGTTTCGTCCAACGGTAAATGACTCGGTGGTGTAAAATTTCACAATTTCGTGAGCTATAACCCACAAATTTTTTCTATTTACAGCCCTTTTCGGCCCGATGGAAACAATTAGCTGGAGTGCATATTTCACAATTTTGTGAGCTATAACCCATGGTTTCTGACAAATTTTGTCAGTTTCGGTTTTTTTGACCCGGTACCAGAAATCTTTGCCGAATCCAAAACTAACGATTTCATGAGCTGTAACCCATGAGTTTTGACCATTTTCTTCTGTTTTGTTTGGGTGTCAGAAATGTCAAAATAGACTTTCATGAGTTGTTGTCCATACGATTTCTGACCAATTTGGTCGGTTCGACGCCCCGTGTAAAAATATCTTTGTCGAATTCAAAACTGATGGTTTCATGAGCTATAACATGTGATTATTAACCCATCTGGTGTGTTTGGGCCCAACAACAAATAATTAGGTAGAGTTCAAATATCGCCATTTCATGTGTTATAACCCATGGTTTTCCGACCGCTTCGGTCCGTTCCAACCTAGGCGTGATTTCACGTGTTATAACCCATTGTTCGAATTGCTTGAGTTCATGAGCTACAGGCAACAATTTTTCCCTAACTTCGATGGTTTCGTCCAATAGCAAATGACTCGGTGGAGTTTCACGATTTCGTGAGCTATAACCGACAAAATTTGTCCATTTCCACCCCTTTCGGCTTGGTGCAAACAATTAGGCGGAGTGCATATTTCGTGATTCCGTGAGCTATAGCCCATGGTTTTTGACACATTTCGTCATTTTCGGTCTGTTTGGACTCGGCGCTAGAAATCTTTGCCGAATTCAATACCGACGATTTCATGAGCTGTTACCCTTGAATTTTAAAAATTTTCTTCTATTTTCGCCGAGTGTCAGAAATGTTAAAATAGACGATTTCAAAAGCTATTGTCCATACAATTTCTGACCATTTTGGTCTGTTCGACACCCCGTGTTAAAATATCTTTGCCAAATTCAAAACCGTTGATTTCACGAGCTATAACACGTGATTATTGGCCCATCTCGTGTATTTGGTCCCGACAGCAAATAATTAAGCGAAGTTTAAATATCACGATTTCATGGGTTATAACCCATGGTTTTCTTATTGCTTTTGTCTGTTTCCACTAGGGAGCAATTTCATGGGTTATAATCCATTGTTTAAATTTCACGAGTTCCTGAGCTATAGGCAACGATTTTTTCCAAACTTGGACGGTTTCATCTGACGGCAAATGACTCAGCGGAGTAAAATTTCACAATTTCGTGAGCAATAACCCACAAAATTTGTCCATTTACACCCTTTTTGACCAAATGGAAATAATTAGGCGGAGTGCATATTTCGCGATTTCGTGAGCTATGACCCATGATTTCTGACATATTTTGTCAGTTTCGATTTGTTTCAACCCGGTGCCAAAAATCTTTGCAAAATTCAAAACCAACGATTTCATGAGCTGTAACCTGTGAATTTTAGCCATTTTCTTCTGTTTCGGCCAGGTGTTGGAAATGTCAAAACCGACGATTTCATAAGCTATTATCCGTATGATTTCTGACCATTTTGGTCTGTTCGAAGCCTCGTTTAAAAATATGTTTGCAGAGTTCAAAACCGATGATTTCATGAGCTATAACACGTGATTATTGACCTATCTCGTGTGTTTGGGCCCTACAACAAATAATTAGGCGGACTTTAAATTTCAGGATTTCATAGGTTATAACCCACGACTTTTCGACTGCTTTGGTCCGTTACAACCCTGGTGTGATTTCATGTATTATAACCTATTGTTCAAATTTCATGAGTTCGTGAGCTATAGGCAACGATTTTTCCCCAACTTCGGCGGTTTCGTCCAATGGTAAATGACTCGGCGGTGTAAAATTTCACGATTTCGTGAGCTATAACCCACGAAAATTGTCCATTTATACCTCTTTTCAGCCCGATGGAAACAATTAGGCGGAATGCCTATTTCGCTATTTTTTAAGCTATAACCCATGGTTTCTGACACATTTTGTTAGTTTTGGTTTGTTTTGACCCGGTGCCAGAAATCTTTGCCAGATCTAAAATCGGCGATTTCATGAGCTGTAACCCATGAATTTTGACTATTTTCTTCTATTTTCGCCAGGTGTCGCAAATGTCAAAACAGACGATTTCATGAGTTGTTGTCCATACGATTTCTGACCGTTTTGATCCGTTCGACGCCCCGTGTAAAAATATCTTTGTCGTATTCAAAACTGATGATTTCATGAGCTAAAATAAGTGATTATTAACCCATCTCGTGTGTTTGGGCCCAAAAAGAAATAATTAGACGGAGTTCAAATATCGCGATTTCATGGGTTATATCCCATGATTTTCTGACAGCTTCGGTCCGTTTCAACAGAGGTATGATTTCATGTGTTATAATCCAGTGTTCTACTTTCACGTGTTTATTGACCCATCTCGTGCATCTGGTCCCGATAGCAAATAATTAGGCGAAGTATAAATATCACGATTTTATGGGTTACAAACCATGGTTTTCTGATCGCTTTTGTCCGTTTCAACCAGGGAGTAATTCCATGGGTTATAACCCGTTGTTCAAATTTCACGAGTTCGTGAGCTATAGGTAATGATTGTTCCTTAACTTCGACGGTTTCGTCTGACGGCAAATGACTCGGCGGAGTAAAATTTCATGATTTCATGAGCTATAACCCACAAAATTTGTCCATTTACATCCCCTTTCTGGCCGATTGGAAATAATTAGGCGAGGTGCATAGTTCATAATTTTGTGAGCTATAACCCATGGTTTCTAAGACATTTTGTCAGTTTCAGTTTATTTTGAGCCGGCGCCAAAAATCTTTGCCGAATCCAAAACCAACGATTTCATGCTCTGTAACCCATGAATTTTGACCATTTTCTTCTGTTCGGCCGGGTGTCAAAAATGTCAAAACAAACGACTTCATTAGTTGTTGTCCATATGATTTCTGACCATTTTGGTCAGTTCGACTCCTCGTGTAAACATATCTTTGCTGAATTCAAAACCGATGATTTCATGAGCTATAACACATGATTATTGACCCATCTCGTGTATTTGGTCCCGATAGCAAGTAATTAGGCGGAGTTCAAATATAACGATTTCATGGGTTATAACCCATGGTTTTCTGATCGCTTCTGTTTGTTTCAAACAGGGAGCAATTTCGTGGGTTATAACCCATTGTTCAAATTTCATTAGTTCATGAGCTATAGGTAATCATTTTCCCCTAATTTCGACAGTTTCATCCGACGGCAAATGACTCTGTGGAGTAAATTTTCACAATTTCGTGAGCTATAACCCACGAAATTTGTCCATTTAAATCCTTTTTGGGTCCGATACAAACACTTAGGTGGAATGCATATTTTGCGATTATGTGAGCTATATAACCCATGGTTTCTGACACATTTTGTCAGTTTCAATTTGTTTCAACCCGGTGCCAAAAATCTTTGCTAAATTCAAAACCGACGATTTCATGAGCTTTAACCTATGAATTTTGATAATTTTCTTCTGTTTCGGCCGGGTGTCTGTAATGTCAAAACTGACGATTTCATGAGCTGTTGTCTGTATGATTTCTGACCATTTTGGTCAGTTCGACACCACGTGTAAAAAATATCTTTACCATACTCAAAACCGATGATTTCATGAGTAACACGTAATTATTGACCAATCTCATGTGTTTGAGCCCAACAGCAAATAATTAGGTGGAGTTCAAATATCACGATTTCATGGGTTATAACCCATGGTTTTCCGATCGCTTTGGCTCGTTTCAACCTAGGGGTGATTTCATGTGTTATAACCCATTGTTAAAATTTCACAAATTCGTGAGCTATAGGCAACGATTTTTCCCCAACTTCTACGGTTTCGTCCAACGAAAAATGACTCGACGGAGTAAAATTTCATGATTTCGTGAGTTATAACACACAAAAATTTTCCATTTACAGCCCTTTTCAGTCCAATGGAAACAATTAGGCGGAGTGCATATTTCATAATTATGTGAGCTATAACCCATGGTTTCTCACACATTTTGTCAGTTTCGGTTTGCTTTGACTTGGTCCCAGAAATCTTTGCCGAATCCAAAATTGACGACTTCATGAGCTGTAATCCATGAATTTTGACCATTTTCTTCTATTTTATTTGGGTGTCTGAAATGTCAAAACCAATAATTTCATGAGCTGTTGTCCGTATGATTTCTGACCATTTTGGTCTGTCCGACGTCCCGTGTAAAAATATCTTTGTTGAATTCAAAACTGATGATTTTATGAGCTATAACACGTGATTATTGACCCATCTCATGCATTTGGGTCAACTAACAAATAATTAGGCAGAGTTCAAATATCGCGATTTCATGGGTTATAACCCATGGTTTTCCGACCGCTTCGGTCCGTTTCAACCCAGACGTGATTTCATATGTTATAACCCATTGTTTAAATTTCTCGAGTTCGTGAGCTATAAGCAAGGATTTTCCCCAACTTCAACGGTTTTGTCCAACGGCAAATGACTCGGCAGAGTTTCATAATTTCATGAGCTATAACCCACAAAATTTGTCCATATCCACCCCTTTTCGGCCTGGTGCAAATAATTAGGCGGCCTGGTGCAAATAATTAGGCGGAGTGCATATTTCGCAATTTCGTGAGCTATAACCTATGGTTTATGACACATTTCGTCAGTTTCGATCCGTTTCTACTCGATGCAATAAATCTTTGTCGAATTTAATACCGACAATTTCATGAGCTGTAACCCGTGAATTTTGACCATTTTCTTTTGTTTTGTCCGAGTGTCTGAAATGTCAAATCGACGATTACATGGGATGTGTTCCTTAAGATTTCTGACTATTTTGGTCTGTTTGACACCCCGTGTCAAAATATCTTTGCCGAATTCAAAACCGATTATTTCACGACCTATAACATGTGATTATTGACCTATCTCATGCATTGGTCCCGATAACAAATAATTAGGTGGAGTTCAAATATCGCGATTTCATGGGTTATAACCCATGGTTTTTTTATCACTTTTGTCCGTTTTGTCCAGGGAGCAATTTCATGGGTTATAACCCATTGTTCAAATTTCACGAGTTCCTGAGCTATAGGCAACGATTTTTCCCTAGCTTCGACGGTGTCATCTGACGGCAAATGACTCGGTAGAGTAAAATTTCACAATTTCGTGAGGTATAACCCACAAAATTTGTCCATTTACACCCCTTTTTGACCCGATGGAAACAATTAGGCGGAGTGCATATTGTTAGACCCTAGAGGGGGGGGGGTGATTAGGGTCTTATGCTAATCTAATCCCGATAAAATGCCAATTAAAAATATATTGATTAATTTGTTCTTGCAGGAATGATATGAGATAGATATAAACAAGAATGATATGAATAAGCACAAATGAAATGTACGCTAAGCAAAACACAAACAAACGATATATTTACGAGGTTCGGTCACCACGATTTACGTCCCCGCTCCTCACCTCGAGGAGATCTCCACTATCACAATCCGGTTTGGGAGCCGGAACTTCTACACTCTCGGTTTACAAGTTTACCGAAAACTCTCACACAACAAACACTATACAATCATAATTTATACACTAAGTGTAGGAACCTAGCCCGTGTCCTCCTCCTCAAGTGTTCGGATGCAACCTCTCCCTAGGTTCGTCAACCGACGCCACTCCTATTAGATTTGACCCCGTCTCTCGCCTCACACTTCTCTCGGTGTACAAGTGTATTACAAGTGATACTCACAACAATGGTTAAATACAATGGTTTGTTCTCGATAACAAATGAGAACGCAAATGAAGCTCACACTCACTAAATCACATACCACAACCCACAATATATAGTATGGAATATTAAGCTCAATATAGTGTGTGTGATAACAGTGAATGAAAACATGTAACTCAATAGATATATCTGAAATTATAAAAATGAATCAATAAGCTATATAAGAAAGAGTTTAGAAAACTTCTCAATAAACAAGAAGAACAGTAGATGATGATCCCAAATAGGAGTTGGAAGCTTCTTCTTGTTGTAGAAAACTTCTATTGGAACAGATTAATGAAATCAGCTTAAACAGCTCTTAAACAACTCTTAATCTCTTGTTAAAACTTATTGTAAAAACAAACTCTTGGATATTGAAAGAGAACAGCAATGGGGTATTTATACCCACTCAAAAAATCAGCCAAAACCAACTAGAAATGACCAAAATAGCCCCAGAGAATCAAATCAGAATATAGCCATTGAGAAAGTAATGTCGACTGTGGAAATCTCGCGGTCGACCGCGAAGCACAAAAACACTGAAAGCCAAATTTAAAAGCTGGCGATCGATCGCGGCGGTCGACCACAAAAGTGTCTGGATAAGCCACGGTTGACCATCACGGTCAACCGCGAACAACAAATAGCCATAGTAATCAAATTTACTGCTGGCGGTCGTATGTGGCGGTCGACCGTAAACTGATACATGTCAATTGATAGGTTTTTAGGCTGATTTTAAAATTACGTTAAAAATATCAAATCAATTCCAAAAATAGTAAAACTTTGGGGAAAGTTTCTAAATGATAAAATAAATATGTTTGAAAAGGAATTTTTGGAAACACAATTTTCGTTTGTGAAAACACACAGTTTTTGAAAAGTGTTCATAAAACCTGTTTTTCGCATACATGAAAATTGAGATATGACTTGTAAATATGTATATATATGTCATGCATACATTATATATATATAATAAAGTATGAATGAGCTGTAAACATGAAATAAAAGATATCGTGACAAAGTTTAATGGAAAATTATTTATATGATATAAAACGTCAAATTTGTGTCGTGTTTTACATATTGAGCTTAAATATAAATATACAATATATGTAAGCAAACTACTCTTATACCTAGGTGAATGCACACACATGAACTGGAATCTTTAACTCTTGATGGTCATTTGTTGAATTACCTGTAAGGAGAAAAATCAAAACAACAAAGACTAGAAAACATATTAGCGATAAATTGTTTGACAAATCATCATCAAAACTATAGGGCCAACAATCTCCCCTTTTTTGATGATGGCAAACAATTTATTTAATGGTATGAAATACATATTGATAAACCACATATAACATGAATAAACTATATTAACATGTATTCAAAAACCACATATTAAACCACATATTAACATGAATTCAAAAACCATATATTAAACCACATATCATAACATTCCATCAATATGAATTAAACATTAAACTGTACATCAATATGTAGATTTTTCTCCCCCTTTGACAACATCAAAAAGGGAAAAAGAATAAATTTAAATAGGAGCAACACTACCCCTGCATTCAAGCACAGATAATAAACAATTATATGGCTAAAGCTCCCCCTGTCAATTTGCATAAATAACATATAAAGATCATATATAGGAGCTAAGCAACCATATCCATCCATACACAACTATAAACATTAAAAAACAAACCAATCACAAAGCATCATTTAAAACTAATATAAAATCATAAGCAATCCACACAAACCATACACAATTTGTTCCATAATAACACATAGTTTTCCACACAAACCATAGAGTTATTACAACACAAAATAAAACATAAGTATCAAGTTTACGTTCACCAAAACATAAGCATAAACATAAATCCAATAATCATCGAGAATCAATTCCACCATTGTCAGAAGCAGATCCGGAGCCAGATCCCGAACCAGAAGCAGATCCTCTAACAGAGTCCTCCCCTGAATCAGAGTCAGAACTGGAAGAGGGATCCGGAATCCCAAGAGACTGACACTGATAACTGAGGATGGTCCTGACGTCCTTCTGAATACTTGAGACCTGAGTCTCAAGACGATCCAATCGGGCACAAATATCAGAAGTGGAGTGAATACTTGAGACCTGAGTCTCAAGACGATCCAATCGGGCACAAATATCAGAAGTGGAGGAGGTGGAAACTCTAGACCGAGAACGGGAAGATGATGGCTTAGCAAGATCAGATAAGGAGTCAGAAATTTACATACGGGAGAGAGAAACTCTATCAAAGTATTCCTTATCCGGATCAACTTTGGGTTCATTGGTTAGAGCAACACCGATGTGTTGGAGAATGAGGGTGATGAAGCAGCCAAAGGGAAGAAATTTGTAATACTTGTATGCCATGTTTTTAAGAAAAACATTTGCCTAATTCACTTTTATTTTAGCAAAGATGGCATAAACAGCATTAACCTTATCAGGGGCAAAGTGATAAAAACTACCGGTCTTGGGAATGAGATTTTGAGCAACAATACGAGCAATGATTTTAGCAGTGGGATTGAGTGATTTGTTGTTCATAGGGTAGGTGCAACCGGGCTTAAACATAGAATCGTTCACAACCTGATCGGTGTGTTCGATAGACATGAGCTCAACGTCACTTGACGGGATCTTAAGGATTTCTGCAAGCTCGTCAGCAGAAAAAGATATCTGAATATTCTTGACAGAAGTAATGATAGTTTGGAGACCATCAGCTGAAGATGTAACAGATAGGTTTGCATAAAACAGATAAATAAGAAATGGGTAATAAGGAACCTTACGTTCCACATCTAACAGTTTATCCAACCCGACAGCATGTAGAATCTCATGAATGTTATAGATAGCCAATTCCTCATATTTTATATATCTACTAGATAGAATTTTCAACTTACAAAGCTCCCTATATTTTTTAATTAGGGGTTTGAACAGTAGAAAATCCTCATAATGGGAGGCAATGGAAGATGAGGAACTAGCCTCTGGCTTAGATCTCTTCTTAGGAGGCATAATGTCAGATACCAATTGTTAGATAATAACTAGGGTTTGGCAGATATAAAAAGACAGAAATTGAAGTAGAAAAACCCTAGAATAGGCAATGAAACCCTAAGAGAGAATGGAAACAAGAAGGAAGAAAGGAGAGATTACCCAACGGAGTTGATGACGGGGAATAACTGCGGTCGACCGATGGAAAGCTACGGGCGACCGAGAAGGGAAATCGACAGAATTTGGGGAAAATGTCGAATTGGGGAAAGTGAAAGAGGGTCGGATCAAAAAAGGAGAAGAAGGGACAGAATTTGGGGAAAATGTCGAATTGGGGAAAGTGAAAGAGGGTCGGATCAAAAAAGGAGAAGAAGGGACAGACCTGATCTGAAATGAATTAAGATCAATGGTGGAGAACGAGTCGGGTTCAGAAAAATTAATCAATTGAAACTAAAACCCGATAACGAAATGAACAGAACCAACAAAAATTTCTTGCGGTCGACCGTGGCGGTCGACCGTGACAAATTCCAGAAACATTCACGGTCGACCGTGACGGTCGACCACGAGAGAAATAATGTCAAAAGTATTGTAAAACTGGATTTTTAGAAAATATTCAGTTTGGACCTTTAAGAAAATTGTTCTATAATATATATAAATATATATAAAAAGTTTTTAGCTATTAAATTGTGAAAATATTTTATTCTAGCTTAATAAAAACAAAATCACTATTTAAAATTCAAAAAACAACTATAAAACAAAAAATCATAACGATAGTTATAAAATAAAATAAAACTCATTTTGGTACCCAAATCATTTTAGTACCACTGAAATTTTGGACATGACCCCTATCATGTAAATCCAAGGCCCTAGGGTTATGAACCCGCTTAGGCGTATTTTGTGCACCGATACGTTTAAAACAAAAATCGTAAACATGACCCATGCGATTGTAATTTGTGCAATATAGGGGTTTGAATGGTTTGCGTTGACCGAAATGATTTGCACGTGATTCATTTGCAAAAATAGATTTTTCTTTGTAATTATTTTGCAAACGATAATTTCTTTTCAAATCAAAACAAAACATGGCCAAATGACCAAAACGACCATAATAATCACATTTGTACACATGAGCATGTTTATGATTTACACTATGTGTTTGTACATGTGTATGTGAAGAGGCTTCTTGATGGGATGCACAATCATGAATGAGCTTGTCAATTTTTTGTGCATTATGACAAAATTGAGCTAAACGGCCTTTAAGACCGCAAATAGAACATTTGTGAATTTTTTCATATATGTGTGCATAGTGAATAGGCTTCTTAGAAGAATTAACATTGTACTTTGCACACAAGTCCATAAGCTTTTTATTATTAGCAATACAAGTGTTTAGTGTTGAATCTAAGGTAGATATTCGTTTTCTCATTTGATTTAACTCATCATTATGCAAACAAGCATTGCTACTAGAAGTAGGATAAACATGATTATTTATCATAGATTTTAACTTATCTACTTGTAACATGACATCACATTTTTCATGAAGCAAACTAGCACTTTCTAATCTCAAAGTTTCATTGCATTCTTTAAGAATTATATTTTTATTTGCAATGAAATTAAACTTAGTGGCTAGTGTTTCATGAGTGGATTTTGTATTAACATACTTACTTTTTACATCAATATAGCAATTATATAATTTTTCAAACTCAAGAGCAAGCTCATCAAAAGTAATAATATCATCGTTATCATGCTCGCATACCTCACTAGGGTTATCACCTAGTGGTATTGTACATGGAGATGAGGCTTCTTTAAAACTCAATGTGGGATTTTCCAACGCTTGTTGAATAGCCTCCAAGTCCCCTTCACGTGCTTCAATAAATTTTCATAAGGTGTAAGCACTATCAAAATTAGCAAATTTGTTAGAAAATAAAGAGTGAAAAATGAAAAGCATTAAGCAAATATTCTAACAAAAGCTTGTTCATATTAAACAATCTTTTATCATTTTCACTCTATTTGGATTATTTCAAAATGGGAGCAATATAAGCATCCTCAATATTTTCCCATAAATCGAATTGTTTAGATTGAACAAAAAGTTTGAATCTAACACGCCATTGAGCATGGGGGAAAATATCCAAACGAGGGGCAATATTAATAGCATAACCTAGACTAGATGCAGCATAAATATCCATAATAATTATATGCAAGAAGCAAAATGCAATCAACACTAGATTAGCACAAATGCGATAACTTGGATCTTTAACTCATTGCGATTAGTCTTTAAATCAAAGAGCACCAAGCTCTGATACCAATTGTTAGACCCTAGAGGGGGGGGGGGGGGGGGGGGGGCGGATGATTAGGGTCTTATGCTAATCTAATCCCGATAAAATACCAATTAAAAATATATTGATTTATTTGTTCTTGTAGGAATGATATGAGATAGATATAAACAAGAATGATTTGAATAAGCACAAATGAAATGTACGCTAAGCAAAACACAAACAAATGATATGTTTACGAGGTTAGGTCACCACGACCTACGTCCCCGCTCCTCACCTCGAGGAGATCTCCACTATCACAATCCGGTTTGGAAGCTGGAACTTCTACACACTCGGCTTACAAGTTTACCGAAAACTCTCACACAACAAATACTATGCAATCACACTTTACACACTAAGTGTAGGAACCTAGCCTTTGTTCTCTTCCTCAAGTGATCGGATGCAACCTCTCCCTAGGTTCGTCAACCGATGCCACTCCTATTAGATTTGACCCCTTCTCTGGCCTCACACTTCTCTCGGTATACAAGTGTATTACAAATGATACTCACAACAATGGTTAAATACAATGGTTTGTTCTCGATAACAAATGAGAACGCAAATGAAGCTCACACTCACTAAATCACACACCACAACCCACAATATATAGTATGGAATATTAAGCTCAATACAGTGTGTGTGATAACAGTGAATGAAAATATGTAACTCAATAGATATAGATAAAATTATGAAAACGAATCAATAAGCTATATAAGAAAGAGTTTAGAAAACTTCTCAATAAACAAGAAGAACAGTAGATGATGATGAGGATAGGATCCTCAGTTGAATTGAATGCCTCTTCTTGTTGTAGAAAACTTCTTTTGAAACAGACAACTAAAATCAATTTAAACAGCTCTTAAAAATCTCTTAATCTTTTGTTAAAAACTCACTGTAAAACAAACTCTTGGTTTTTTGAAAGAAGAAAGCAATGGGGTATTTATACCCACTCAAGACATCAGCCAAAAATCCATTGAAAAGACCAAAAATACCTCCAGAGAATCAAATCAGAATATAGTCGTTGGAAAGCAATCATCAGTTCGGCGGTCGACCGTGAGAAACTGACGGTCGATCGCGAAGCACAAAATCCAAAAGAACAGTTTTGAAAAGCTGGCGGTCAACCGTAGTGGTCGACCGTGAAAGTCTATGGATGAGCCACGATCGATCGTCACAGTCGACCACGATCTAATAAAAGGCAAAGATGGTCTTTGAACTACTGGTGGTCGACCATGGCGGTCGACCGCAAACTGATACATGCTGAAATACAGTTTTTTGACTGATTTTGAAAATACGTTAATAATATCAAATAAATTCCAAAAATAGTATAACTTTGGGGAAAGTTTCTAAATGATAAAATAAACATGTTTGTAAAGGAATTTTTGGAAATGCAATTTTTGTTTGTGAAAACACACTGTTTTTTAAAAGTGTTCATAAAACTTGTTTTTCGCGAATATGAAATTTGAGATATGACTTGTAGATACGTATATGTATATATCATGCATACATTATATATATATAATAAAGTATGAATGAGCTGTAAACATAAAATAAAAGATATCGTGAAAAAGTTTAATGAAAAATCATTTATATGATATAAAACGTCAAATTTATGTAGTGTTTTACATATTGAGCTTAAATATAAACATACAATATATATAAGCAAACTACTCTTATACCTAGGTGAATGCACACACATGAATTGGAATATTTAACTCTTGATTGTCGTGTGTTGAATTACCTGTAAGGAGAAAAACCAAAACAACAAAGACTAGAAAACATAATAGCGATAAATTATTTGACAAATCATCATCAAAACTATAGGGCCAACACATATTAAGCGATTTCGTGAGCTATAAACCATGGTTTCTGTCACATTTTGTTAGTTTCGATTTGTTTCAACCTGGCGCAAAAAATCTTTGCTGAATTCAAAACCAACGATTTCATGAACTATAACCCGTGAATTTTGACTATTTTCTTCTGTTTCGGCCGGGTGTCGGAAATGTCAAAATCGATAATTTCATAAGCTATTATCTGATCGATTTCTGACCATTTTGGTCTATTCGATGCCCTATTTAAAAATATCTTTGCAGAATTCAAAACTAATGATTTCGTGAGCTATAACATGTGATTATTGACCTATCTTGTGCGTTGGGGCCCCACAACAAATAATTAGGCTTTCGTGAGCTATAACATGTGATTATTGACCTATCTTGTGCGTTGGGGCCCCACAACAAATAATTAGGCGGAGTTAAAATATCGCGATTTCTTGGGTTATAACCCACGGTATTCCGAGTGCTTTGGTCCGTTTCAACCATGGTGTGATTTCATGTATTATAACCTATCTTGTTCGAATTTCACGAGTTCGTGAGCTATAGGTAACGATTTTTCCCGAACTTCGACGGTTTCATTCGACGACAAATGGCTCGGCGGAGTAAAATTTCAGGATTTCATCAGCTATAACCTACAAAATTTGTCCATTTATACCTGTTTTCAACCCGATGGAACTAATTAGGCGGAGTGCAGATTTTACAATTTTGTGAGCTATAACCCATGGTTTCTGACACATTTTGTCAGTTTCGTTTTGTTTTGACCCAGTACCAGAAATCCTTTCCGAATCTAAAACCGACGATTACATGAGCTGTAACCCATGAATTTTGACCATTTTCTTTAGTTTTGGCTGGGTGTTGGAAATGTCAAAATAGACGATTTCATGAGTTGTTGGCCATATGATTTCTGACCATTTTAGTCTGTTCAACGCCCCGTGTAAAAATATCTTTGCCGAATTCAAAATCAATTATTTCATGAGCTATAACACGTGATTATTGACCCACATCGTGCGTTTGGGCCGAAAAACAAATAATTAGGCAGAGTTCAAATATCGTGATTTCATGGGTTATAACTCATAGTTTTCCGACAGCTTCAGTCCATTCCAACCCCTGCATGATTTCATGTGTTATAACCGATTGTTCGAATTTCAAGAGTTCGTGAACTATAGGCAACAATTTTTCCCCAACTTCGACGGTTTTGTCCAATGGCAAATGAGTCGGTGGAGTTTCACGATTTCGTGAGTTATAACCCACGAAATTGTCCATTTCCACCCCTTTTTAATGAGTCGGTGGAGTTTCACGATTTCGTGAGTTATAACCCACGAAATTGTCCATTTCCACCCCTTTTTAGCCAGGTGCAAACAATTAGGCGGAGTTCATATTTCACAATTTCGTGAGCTATAACCCATGGTTTCTGACACATTTTGTCAGTTTCGGTCCGTTTTGACTCGGCACTAGAAATCTTTGCCGAATTCAATACCGATGATTTCATGAGGTGTAACTCGTGAATATTGACCATTTTCTTCTGTTTCGGCCAGGTGTCAGAAATGTCGAAACCAATGATTTTATGAGCTATTGTTTGTATGATTTCAGACCATTTTGGTCAGTTTGACACCCCGTGTCAAAATATCTTTGCTGAATTAAAACCGACGATTTCACGATCTATAACAAGTGATTATTAACCCATCTCGTGCATTTGGGGCCTGCAAAAAATAATTAGGCGGAGTTCAAATATCGAGATTTCATGGGTTATAGCCCACGATTTTTCGACCGTTTCGATCTGCTTCAACCTGAGCGTGATTTCATGGGTTATAACCCATTGTTCGGATTTCACAAGTTCGTGAGCTATAAGCAACGATTTTCTCCAACTTCAACGGTTTCGTCTGACGGCAAATGACTCGGCGGAGTAAAATTTCATGATTTCATGAGCTATAACCTACAAAATTTGTCCATTTATACCCCTTTTCGGCCCAATGGAAACAATTAGGAGGACTACATATTTTGCAATTTTATGAGCTATAACCCAATAGAAACAGGCGATTTCATGAGTTGTTTTCCATACGATTTCTGACCATTTTGGTCTGTTCGACGCCCCATGTAAAAATATCTTTGCCAAATTCAAAACTAATGATTTCAAGAGCTATAACACGTGATTATTGACCCATCTCGTGCATTTGGGCCCAACAACAAATAATTAGGCGGAGTTCAAATATCGTGATTTCTTTGGTTATAACCTAAGGTTTTCTGACAGCTTCAGTCCATTTCAACCCAGGCATGATTTCATGTGTTATAACCCATTATTCTAATTTCATGAGTTCGTGAGCTATAGGCAATGATTTTTCCCCAACTTTGACGGTTTCGTCTAACGGCAAATGACTCGGTAGAGTTTCTCGATTTCGTGAGTTATAACAAACGAAATTTGTCCATTTCCACCGCTTTTCAGCCAAGTGCAAACAATTAGGCGGAGTGCATATTTTGCGATTATTGACCCATCTTGTGCGTTTGGTCCCAATAACAAACAATTAGGCGGAGTTCAAATATCGTCATTTCATGGGTTATAACCCATGGTTTTCCGACCGCTTTAGTTTCAACCCTGGCGTGATTTCATGTATTATAACCTATTGTTCAAATTTCATGAGTTTGTGAGTACTTTAGTTTCAACCCTGGCGTGATTTCATGTATTATAACCTATTGTTCAAATTTCATGAGTTTGTGAGTTATAGGCAATAATTTTCCCCAACTTTGACGGTTTTGTCCGACGGCAAATGACTCGGCGGAGTTTCACGATTTCGTGAGCTATAACCCAAGAAATTTGTCCATTTCCACCCCTTTTCGGCCCGACACAAACAATTAGGCAGAGTGCATATTTTGTAATTTCATGAGCTATAACCTATGGTTTCAGACACATTGCGTCAGTTTCGGTTTGTTTCGACTCGGCGCTAGAAATCTTTGCCGAATTCAATACCGATGATTTCATAAGTTGTAACCCGTGAATTTTGACCATTTTCTTCTGTTTTAGCCGGGTGTCCGAAATGTCAAAACCGACGATTTTATGAGATATTTTCCGTACGATTTCTGACCATTTTGGTCTGTTCGACGCCCCATGTAGAAAAAACTTTGCCGAATTCAAAACCGATGATTTCACGAGCTATAACACGTGATTATTGACCCATCTCGTGCGTTCAGGGCCGGCAGAAAATAATTAGGCGGAGTTCAATTATCGCGATTTTGTGGGTTATATAACCCATGGTTTCTGACTGTTTCGGTCTGTTTCAATCCTGGCGTGATTTCATGTGTTATAACCCATTGTTCGAATTTCACAAGTTCGTGAGCTATAGGTAATAATTTTTCTCCAACTTCGACGATTTCGTCCGACGACAAATGACTCGGCGGAGTAAAATTTCACGATTTCTTGAGCTATAACACACAAAATTTGTCCATTTACACCTCTTTTCGGCCCGATGGAAACAATTACACGAAGTGCATATTTTGTAATTTTGTGAGCTATAACCCATATTTTCTGACACATTTTGTCAATTTTGGTTTGTTTTGACCCGGCGCTAGAAATCTTAACCGAATCCAAAACCGATGATTTCATGAGCTATAACCCATGAATTTTGACCATTTTCTTCTGTTTTAGCCGAGTGTTAGAAATGTCAAAACAGACGATTTCATTAGTCGTTGTCCATATGATTTCTGACCATTTTGGTTTGTTCGACATCTCGTGTAAAAATAACTTTGCCGAATTAAAAACTGATGATTTCATGAGCTATAACACGTGATTATTGACCCATCTTGTGTGTTTGGGTCCGACAACAAATAATTAGGCGGAGTTCAAATAACGCGATTTCATGGGTTATATAACCCATGGTTTTCCGACCGCTTCGGTCCATTTCAACCCAGGCGTGATTTCATGTGTCATAACCCATTAATTCAAATTTCACGAGTTAGTGAGTTATAAGCAACGATTTTTCCCCAACTTTGATGGTTTCGTCCAAAGGCAAATGACTCAGTGGAGCTTCACAATTTTGTTAGCTATTACACACTAAATTTGTCCATTTCCACCCCTTGTCGGCCTGGTGCCAACAATTAGGCGGAGTGCATATTTCGTGATTTCGTGAGCTATAACATATGGTTTCTGACACATTTCATCAGTTTCGGTTCATTTCGACTCGGTGCCGAATTTAATACCGACAATTTCATGAGCTGTTACCTGTGAATTTTGACCATTTTCTTCTCTTTCGGACGAGTGTCAGAAATATCAAAACCGACAATTTCATGAGCTCTAACCTATGAATTTTGATCATTTTCTTCACTTTCGAACGAGTGTCAGAAATATCAAAACTGACGATTTCATGAGCTGTTTTCCGTATGATTTCTAACCATTTTGGTCTGTTCAACACCACATGTCAAAATATCTTTGCCAAATTCAAAACTGGTGATTTCACGAGCTATAACACATGATTATTGATCCATCTCGTGCATTTGGTCCTGACTGCATATAATTAGGCGGAGTTCAAATATTATGATTTCTTAGGTTCTAACACATGGTTTTCTGATCACTTCTTTCCGTTTCGACCAGGGGGTAATTTCATGGGTTATAACCCATTGTTCAAATTTTATGAGTTCCTGAGCTATAGGCAATGATTTTTCCCAAACTTGGACGGTTTCATCCAACGATAAATGACTCCGCAGAGTAAAATTTCACAATTTCATGAGCAATAACCCACGAAAGTTGTCCATTTACACCCCTTTTCGGCCCGATGAAAACAAGTTCGCGAGCAATAGGCAACAAATTTTCCCTAACTTCGACGGTTTCGTCCGACTACAAATGACTCGGCGGAGTAAAATTTCACGATTTCGTGAGCTATAACCCACAAAATTTTTTCATTTACACCCCTTTTCGGCCTAATGGAAACAATTAGGTGAAGTGCATATTTTGCAATTTTGTGAGCTATAACCCAGGGTTTCTAACACATTTTGTCAGTTTCGGTTTGTTTTGACCCGGCACCAGAAATCTTAGCCGAATCCAAAACCGACGATTTCATGAGCTATAACCCATGGATTTTGATCATTTTCTTCTGTTTTAGCTGGGTGTTAGAAATGTTAAAAGAGACGATTTTATTAGTTGTTGTCCATATGATTTCTGACCATTTTGGTCTGTTCGACGTCCCGTGTAAAAACTACTTTGCCGAATTAAAAACTGATGATTTCATGAGCTATAACACGTGATTATTGACCTATCTTGTTCTTTTGGGTCCGACAACAAATAATTAGGTGGAGTTCAAATATCACGATTTCATGGGTTATAACCCATGGTTTTTTGATCGCTTCGGCTCAGTGACGCCCCAGGGTTCACACAAGGCTGCAGTCTCAGGTAAAACCCGGATTGTCAAACCTACCAAGCACCAACCACCATGCTACGACATGTTTCACCATCACAACTACTATCTCTCTAGTGGAAACAATAAATAGGTGAGGGTACAGACAGGCAAAAATAAAAATAGGCAATACTGGATATACACAGAGGAAGCATAAGAAATGTCAAATATGAGCCCAACCAAAATAGAATAGAAATATCTCTGAGTATAAACTGGATCTCAAATACAATGAGTCAAATAAACAAAGTCTCACAAAGGCCCTCAACTCTAAACTAAAATACCAATCTAGAATCTGAAAATAATCAACTACATGTGGAGTTCTGTAATAACTATAAAGTATAATAAGTAGCTAAATGGACAACTAAGAAGTCTCATCAACCTGCGACCCTCTGTGCGCCGGACTCGCTGCCTGAAAGAAGGGGAAACAACGAGCGTCAAAGCGCTAGCGAGATCATCACTACTTCTCCCTAGGGGAAGGTGTATGAGTATATAAGAAAATAGAGTCAGTACTTACATATATCAAATCATTCATATAGCTCTCTATGAAAAACAAATAGTCAAGGAAACATACCCAAATCTCCAACATAAAGAATAAATACATCATCTCAAATTACATCCGAGTAGCCTGCTCTAATATAAGAGGATGTCAACCAAACCAAAACGAATATAACTGCCGTCCATAACGGGTGTGCCAAAATCTCAAAAGAAATACCCCTATTTCCGGGTACATATATAACAACAATATTCATATGTGTTTATTAGTTTAACTTGTGTCAAAAGTGTGTCAATCTAACATAATCTAAGCATACATGCACAAATCTCGGTGTGCGTGTCCACATATGAAGTTCACCATTATCCCAGGTGTTCAACAACTCTTACCATTATAGTCTATCAGCACAAAGTCGAGAGAATCGCTCAAAAACCAAATAAAAATCCAAATGAAACATGCACGGCCATCATCAGACTAGCGGTCGACCATCGACCGCGACGGGCTTCAGGGACTACCCAAGTCTCTGTCCTGCACGCGGTCGACCGTGGACACACGCGGTCGACCGTGGACACACGCGGTCGACCATGGTGGTCGACCGTGCCCAAAATCCAGTTTTTCCTCAGTTTTTAATATGTGTTGTGTTCACGTCGTGTTTTTGTGATTTAAACATGGTAAAAACTTCATAAATCTTGCATACAAACATGTTACAGCAGATAGAAATATCTGAAAACAAAATCAACATATATAACCATGATTTTATGCTTTATATTTATTTTCAAAACCCTAAAACATGCATAAAAGCTCAAAACGATGAATCAAACTTCTTTCTTTAGATTAACCATATTTTAAAATCATCTTCAAATCTTAAATACATCTATAAAATTCATTCTCAACCTTTTTAGCATGAAAATATCTAATCTTTATACATATAATACAAATGAGTTGTCTTTTATTCATAATCTAGTCGTTTAGGCTCTACAAAACATGTTTAAATCTCTTTAAAAATATTTGAAAACTAGGAGGGGGATTAGCAGAGATGATACTCGCCTGAGGTTGTCAAAAAACGTTTTAGAAGCAAGGTTGAAAGAGATCTCTACTCCAAAAGCCAAAAACCGAGAAAAATCCCGCTCAAAAGCCCAAATCTTCTCTAAGAAATCAAACTAGGGTTTGGGGGTTTTGGTGGCTGTTAGGGTTCTTAGGAAAACTGAAAAAAACGTGAAAAACTCATATATATATATATATATATATATATATATATCAGGGGAAAACGGATATGGGTTTAGAATCAGAAAACCCAATTCAAATAGGAGAAAGAAAATCATTGCAGTTCGCAGTCGACGCCGCGGCGGTCGACGACTGGGATTTTCTAGTTTTTCGATGAGTTTTGGACCATTGTGCATGTTTCGTTCTTTTTCTCTCTCATGTATGAAGCTGCGTTCAATACTCAAAAACATCATGGTTATTATACTGCATATACATTAATGATATTTATCATACTAAATACTCGGCATATATCATAATTAATGCCCTCAAATAATTAATATACCATTCAAAAATTATCAGGGGTTTTACATTCACCCCCCCCCCCCTTAAGAGGATTTTGTCCACGAAATTCCGCAGTCATATCACAAAGCTTACTAACTGGGAAAACACATTAAGAAGGTGTATTTCATATAAGGAAAACCTTCTGCACATATCTCATAGAATTAGCACAATGATATTTAATGTTAACAACTTAGAATGCAAACATTCTCAACTAAATCCCTAACTAAACAAAATTGGTACGTCGAGCGAAATAATCCAAATAAGGAAACCCTCATGTATCTACCATATGTTTCAAATGATTAAGGATCAGGTGATAATATCCCCATTCTAGTATTAAAGATAAATATAAATGTGACTAAACAACATAGGTAATGACAACTATCAAAGCATCAACATCATACCTGTCCAAACAGGTGCGGGTAGTCGCGACGAACATCCTCCTCGCGCTCCTAAGAAATGTCTTCGGCTCCTTACCGGTTCCACTGAACTTTCACTAATGGAATGACTTTATTTCTAAGCTTTTTATTCTCTCTATCAAGTATGCATACCGGAATCTCTATGGTAGTCAAGTCATCCTGAATCTCAATCTCTGGTGAATCAATCACTCTCTGCTACTCATCATCTCGCAAATGCTTCTTAAGCATCGAAATATGAAAAACATCATGTACACTCGACATCGATGCTGGCAGGTCTAACCTGTAAGAAACAGCTCCAATGCGCTCGATGATCCTGAAAGGACCAACATATCTCGGGGCAAGCTTTCATCGTCTACCAAAACGCTGAACGTCCTTCATCGGTGATACCTTCAACATAACTAAGTCTCCGACCTGAAACTCTAAAGGTCGTCTCCGCTGATCTACATAGCTCTTCTGCCGACTCTGCTTTGTAAGAATGTGCTCTCGAATCAATGCCACCTTCTCTGTGGTCTATCTAACTAGCTCCGGACCAATCAATAAACTATCCTCGGGTTCTTCCTAACATATGGGTAATCTGCAAGGTCTCCCGTACAAAGCTTCATACGATGCCATCCCGATGGTAGCTTGATAACTATTATTATATGCAAATTCAATTAGTGGGATGTGATCCTCCCAGCTATCCTGAAAATCCATAATGTACGCTCTCAGCATGTCCTCTAAGATCTGATTCACCCTCTCGGTCAGACCATCTATCTATGGGTGAAAAACGCTGCTAAATGATAACTGACTGCCAAAAGCATCCTGGAAACTTTTCCAAAAATAAGATGTGAAGATTGAGCCCCGATCTGATACAATCGTCTCCGGAACTCCATGCAATCTAACAATCTCCCGAATGAAGAGCCCCGATCTGATACAATCGTCTCCGGAACTCCATGCAATCTAACAATCTCCCGAATGAAGATCCTCGTATACATATCTGTCGTATAAGTCATCCTCACAGGTAAGAAATGTGCGGACTTAGTCAATCTATCAACTATAACCCAAATAGAATCATTTTCTTTTTTTGATTTAGGCAACCCCACAATGAAATCTATGTAAATATCTGCCCACTTCCACTCGGGAATGGGTAAAGGCTGTAGGGTTCCTGTAGGTCTCTGATGTTCTGCCTTGATCTGCTGACATGTAAAACACTTAGCTACAAACTCTAAAATCTCTCTACGCATACCGCTCCAACAGAAATGCCTCTTCAGATCCTTGTACATTTTCGTCGTGCCTGGGTGCACTATATATCTGCTGCGATGAGCCTTGTCAAAAAGTTCCCTCTTCAGCTGTGGATTGTTTGGCATAATAATTCTGTCCTTCATCCGAAGGCCTCCATCTATCCCTATAGTCCAATCATCTTTGGACTCTTTAGAAATCTCCCCCTTACGGGTTTGAAGGCCTCCATCTATCCCTATAGTCCAATCATCTTTGGACTCTTTAGAAATCTCCCCCTTACGGGTTTGAATCCAAGAATCCTCTATCTGAGCTTCGACCACTCTATCTCTCCAAGATGGCTGTACAGATAAAACTCCTAAGAACACACGGCTCCCGCCAATCTCTGGCCTGAAATCAAAATGGTTGAGGGTATTAAGATTCCGATATAGTGAATACCTCAAAGCTGCTAGTTCACGACGATGCTTCCTGCTTAATGCATCTGCTACTACATTCGCCTTTCCCAGATGCTACTGAATAGCAAATTCATAATCCTTAATAAATTCTATCCATCGACGCTGCCTATGATTAAGTTCTTTCTGTGAAAATAGGTATTTTAAATTCTGGTGATCCGTGAATAGCTCAAACTGTACTCCGTACAAGTAATGTCTCCACGCCTTCAGTACAAATACCACTGCTGTTAGCTCCAAGTCATGCGTGGGGTAGTTCCGCTCATGAGTCCTCAACTGCCTCGAAACATAAGCTACAACTCTCTGGATCTACATCAATACACCTCCAAGACCCAATAAGGATGCATCAGTGTAGACAACAAAAGTCTTATCACTGCTAGGAATATTCAAAACTGGTGCTGAAGTCAACTTAGTCTTCAAAGTCTCAAATGCCTTTTGGCACTCTATGCTCCAAACAAACTGTACACCCTTCTTAGTAAGGTGTGTAAGCGGTGTGGCAATCTTCGAGAAGTCCTGAATGAATTTTTTGTAATAGCCTGCCAGGCCTAAGAAGCTACGAATCTCGATAACTATCTTTGGTGGTTCCCAATCAAGTACGGCTTCTACCTTAGCTGTATCTACTGCAATGCCCTCCTGGCTGATGACATGGCCTAAAAATCTGACATCTGATAACCAGAATTAACACTTGCTAAATTTAGCATACAACTGGTGCTATCTTAATACTTGCAATGCTAACCTTAAATGCTGCTCGTGCTCGGCTTCCGACCTTGAATAGATAAAAATATCATCGATGAAACCTATCACGAATTGGTCCAAATAAGGGTGAAAAACCCGATTCATCAAATCCATGAATACTACGGGTGCATTGGTCAGCCCAAATGGCATGACAAGAAACTCGAAAGACCCATATCGAGTCAAAAAAGCTATCTTAGGAATATCCATCTCCCGAACTCACAACTGATGATAACCAGAACAAAGATCTATCTTCGAGTAACACTACGCTCCCTGCAACTGGTCGAACAAGTCATCGATCCTCGGTAATGGGTACCTGTTACGGATAGTGACCTTGTTCAACTCGCGATAATCTATACATAATCGCATACTCTCATCTTTCTTCTTCACAAAGAGGACCGGTGCTCCCCATGAAGAATGACTCCGTCGAATGAAGCCCTGAGACAAAAACTCATCTATGTGGATCTGTAGCTCCCTCATCTCAGCAGGCTCCATACGATAAGGAGCTCGGGAAATCGGTGCGCTGCCTGGCTACGACTCTATGCAAAACTCAACCTCTCTCACTGGAGGTAATCCTGGTATGTGCTGGAAGACATCCTCGTACTCTGAGACTACTCGTATCTCACTCAAATCTACGCCCTAATCTCGCGATATTTCCTCCTCTACGCATGCTAGAAATGACTCTGCAAACCGGTTGCCTCTGGAGGTTGCTATCACTAACTCTGATCCATCATATGCTCGCAAACTGACTATTTTTGCAAAACAGTCGATACTCACATGGTAGGAAGATAGCCAATCCATACCAAGAATCACATCGAATTCAAAAATATGCATCGCGATCAAATCAATCGCGAACTCAGAATCGTCCAAGCTGACGATGCATCTCCTACAAACACTTTCTAACAGAGATATCTCTCCCAGCGGTGTAGATACAGATAAGGGAAAATCTAATGGCTAAGCTACAAGCTGAAGCCTAACCGTAAAATCATAGGAGATAAAAAAATGCGAAGCGCCAGAATAAAAAAGAATACGTGCTGGAAAGGAATTCACACGGAATGTACATTCCACCACAGCTGCGTTCACGCCATGATCGCGAGGAACAACTGTATACACTCTACCGGTCTGCTGCTCTGCATCACCTGGAGTGAATGGTACCATCTGTCTCTGCTGGATCTCCTGGATCGCTCGAACCTGTCCCTTAATCCACGGAATTGCTGGAGGTGCCTCAATCCTCAGCTGCTAGCCCTGACTGCGTCCCTGAGGGCGGTTCTGCTGATGCTACTGAGTCCTGCCCTGCTGGCCTTCTGCGGGTGCACTGCGGCACTCTGCTGCTCTGTGTCCAGTCTTGTTATAATTGTAACAAGCTCCCTAAAATCGGCACTGCTGTTGTGCTCTCTGGTCCTGTTGATGGCCCTTCTTATGTGGACCCTGGTGATGCGGACCCTTACCTTGCTGATGGGGTCCTTCTGAGCCTCCAAATGGTCTTTTACCTTTTCCTTTCTCTTCGGACTGTCCTGATTTACCATTGTCCTTGCCCTTGATGAATATAGCTGTATCTGTCTCCTGAGCCATGGCAACATCTGCCACCTCCCACACTGACCGAAATCTTCGAGATACTATGTACCGGCGTAACCCTGGACGAAGTCCCGTTAGGAACATCTAAACCTGATGCTCCTCTATGTGCCACATGCCGGTGAATCTAAGCAATGACATGAACTTACTCTCAAAGTCCATGACAGACATATCCCCCTGCTCTAATCGAGCCAGCTTTAACTCTTTTCTGGCTTTCGCTGCAGCAGAAACATACTGCTCATTGAAAAGATATATAAAGGTCTCCCATGAAACCGACATCCTCTGCTCTGGGGTGAAACGAAGTCGATACCATCCTCCTGCATCGCCTTTGAGGCTGAAAGCCGCTAGCCTCTACTTCTGCACAGAATTATCATTCAGCATATCCAAGATGTTGCTCACATCCTGTTTTCACTTGTGTGCAGCAATAGAATCCGTCGAACCGTGGAACTCGGGTGCTTTCAACTTCTGATACCTCTCTACCAAATGAAGCCAAGCTTCTTGATCAGTAATTCTGTCATCAACTGGATTGTCAAACCTGCGAAGCACCAACCACCATGCTACGACATGTTTCACCAATACAATCACTATCTCTCTAGTGGAAATAATAAATAGGTGAGGGTACAGACAGGCAAAAATAGAAATAGGCAACACTGGATATACACAGAAAAAGCATAAGAAATATCAAATATGAGCCCAACTAAAATAGAATAGAAATATCTCTGAGTATAAACTGGATCTCAAATACAATGAGTCAAATAAACAAAGTCTCACAAAAACCCTCAACTCTAAACTAAAATACCAATCTAGAATCTGAAAATAATCAACTACATATGGAGTTCTGCATAACTATAAAGTATAATAAGTAGATAAATGGACAACTAAGAAGTCTCATCAACCTGCAACTCTCCGTGCGCCGGACTCGCTGCCTGAAAGAGGGGAAACAACGAGCGTCAAAGCACTAGCGAGATCATCACTCTCTCCCAGGGGAAGGGGTAGGAGTATATAAAAAAATAGAGTCGGTACTTACATATATCAAATCATTCATATAGCTCTCTATGAAAAATAAATAGTCAAGGAAACATACTCAAATCTCCAACATAAAGAATAAATACATCATCTCAAATTACATCCGAGTAGCCTTCTCTAATATAAGAGGATGTCAACCAAACCAAAACGAATATAACTGCCGTCCATAACGGGTGTGCCAAAATCTCAAAAGAAATACCCTACTCGCGGGTAATCTATCATGGAAGTAAAACTTACAACTGATCAAATACCTATGTGTGCATCATCTTGTGCTATTACGATACTCTTGTAGTGTTCTTACTCAATCGCTTTGCGGCAATAGGGTTTATCATCTCCCTATTCTAGATACATGTAATAACGATACTATTGTAATACTCTTACTCAATCGTTCTGCGGCAAATAGGTTTCATCTCCCTATTTTTGGGTACATATATAACAACACTATTCATATGTGTTTATCTATTTAACTTGTGTCAAAAGTGTGTCAATCTAACATAATCTAAGTATACATGCACAAATCTCGATGTGTGTATCCATATCTGAAGCTCACCATTATCCCAGGTGTTCAACAACTCTTAACATTGTAGTCTATCAGCACAAAGTCGAGAGAATCGCTCGAAAACCAAATAAAAATCCAAATGAAACATGCACGGCCTTCATCAGACTGGCGATCGACCGTGACGGTCGACAACGACGGGCTCCAGAGATTACCCAAGTCTCTGTCCTGCACGCGGTCGACCGTGGCGGTTGACCGTGGACACACGCGGTCGACCGTGGCGGTTGACCGTGACCCAGATTTCCAGCTTCTCAGATTTTAATATGTGTCGTGTTCACATAATGTTTTTGTGATTTAAACATGGTAAAAACTTCATAAATCATGCATACAAACATGTTACAGCAGATAGAAATATCTGGAAACAAAATCAATATATATAACCATGATTTTATGCATTATATTTATTTTCAAAACCCTAAAACATGCATAAAAGCTCAAAACGATGAATCAAACTTCTTTCTTTAGATTAACCACATTTTAAAATCATCTTCAGATCTTAAATACATTTGTAAAATTCATTCTCAACCTTTTTAGCATGAAAAAACCTAATCTTTATACATATAATACAAACGAGTTGTCTTTTATTCATAATCTAGTCGTTTAGGCTCTACAAAACATGTTTAAATCTCTTTAAAAACATTTTGAAATTGGGAGGGGGATTAGCAGAGATGATACTCGCCTGAGGTTGTCAAAAAATGTTTTAGAAGCAAGGTTGAAAGAGATCTCCACTCCAAAAGCCAAAAACCGAGAAAAATCCCGCTCAAAAGCCCCAATCTTCTCCATGAAATCAAACTAGGCTTTGGGGGTTTTGGTGGCTATTAGGGTTCTTAGGAAAACTGAGAAAAACGTAAAAAACTCATATATATATATATATCAGGGAAAATGAATATGGGTTTAGAAATCTGAAACTAATTCAAAATAGGAAAAATGAAAACACTCTGCAGGTTTTGCGGTCGACCGTAACGGTCGACTGGGCTGCGGTGAACCGCGGTGGTTGACCAGACTGGGATTTTCTAGTTTTTCATGAGTTTGGCCATTGTGTATGTTTCGACTCTTTTCTCTCCCATGTATGAACTCGTTCATACTCAAAACACATGGTATTATACTCATATACCATTTAATGATATTTATCAACTCAAAACACATGGTATTATACTCATATACCATTTAATGATATTTATCATACTAAATATCCATATATCATAATTAATCTCATATTAATATATCATTCAAAAATTATCGGGGTTTTACAAGTTCGTTTCAACCCAGTCGTGATTTCATGTGTCATAACCCAGTGTTCAAATTTCACGAATTCGTGAGTTATAGGCAACGATTTTTCCCCAACTTTGATGGTTTCTTCCAACGACAAATGAATCTGTGGAGTTTCATGATATCGTGAGCTATAACCCACAAAATTTTTCCATTTCCGCCCCTTTTCTGCCTTGTGCAAACAAATAGGAGGAGTGCATATTTCGTGATTTCATGAGCAATAACCCATGGTTTCTGACACATTTCGTCAGTTTCAGTCCGTTTCGACTCGGCTCAAGAAATCTTTACCGAATCTAATACTGATGATTTTGTGAACTATAACCCATGAATTTTGACCATTTTCTTATGTTTCAGCCGAGTGTCAGAAATGTCAAAACAACCGATTTCATGAACTGTTGTCCATATGATTTCTAACCATTTTGGTCTGTTCGACATCCCGTGCCAAAATATCTTTGCCGAATTCAAAACCGATGATTTCACGAGCTATAACACATGATTATTGACCCATCTCGTGCATTTGGTCCCGACAGCAACTAATTAGGCGGTGTTCAAATATCGCGATTTCATGGGTTGTAACCATGGTTTTCTGATCGCTTTTGTCCGTTACAACCAGGGAGTAATTTCGTGGATTATAACTCATTGTTCAAATTTCACGAGTTCGTGAGCTATAGGCAACGATTGTTCCCCAACAAATAGGTGGAGTGCATATTTCGCGATTTCGTGAGCAATAACCTATGGTTTCTGACACATTTCGTCAGTTTCGGTCCGTTTTGATTCGGCTCAAGAAATCTTTGCCGAATCCAATACCGATGATTTTGTGAACTGTATCCCATGAATTTTGACCATTTTCTTATGTTTCGGCCGTATGTCGGAAATGTCAAAACCGACGATTTCATGAGCTGTTGTCCGTACGACTTCTAACAATGTTGGTTTGTTCGACACCCTATGTAAAAAATATCTTTGCCGAATTCAAAACCGACGATTTTCTGATCGCTTTTGTCCGTTTCAACCAGGGAGCAATTTCATGGGTTATAACCCATTGTTCAAATTTCACGAGTTTGTGAGCTATAGGCAACGATTGTTCCCTAACTTCGACGGTTTCGTCCGACGGCAAATGACTCGGCGGAGTAAAATTTCATGATTTCATGAGCTATAACCCACAAAATTTCTCCATTTACATCCCCTTTTTGCCCGATGGAAACAATTAGGCGGAGTGCATATTTCACAATTTTGTGAGCTATAACCCCTGGTTTCTGAGACATTTTGTTAGTTTCAGTTTGTTTTTAGCCGGCGCCAAAAATATTTGCCGAATCCAAATCCGAAGATTTCATGCTCTGTAACCGATGAATTTTGACCATTTTCTTTTGTTTGGCTGGGTGTCAAAAATGTTAAAACAGACGACTTCATTAGTTGTTGTTCATACCATTTCTGACCATTTTGGTTAGTTCGACTCCTCGTGTAAACATATCTTTGATGAATTCAAAACCAATGATTTTACGAGCTATAACACGTGGTTATTGACCACCATCTCATGCATTTGGTCCCGACAGCAAGTAATTAGGTGGAGTTCAAATATCGCGATTTCATGGGTTATAACCCATGGTTTTCTGATCGCTTCTGTTTGTTTCAAACAGGGAGCAATTTCGTGGGTTATAACCCATTGTTCAAATTTTATTAGTTCATGAGCTATAGGCAATGATTTTTCCCCAACTTCGATAGTTTCATCCGACGGCAAATGACTCGGCGGAGTAAATTTTCATAATTTTGTGAGCTATAACCCACGAAATTTGTCCATTTACACCCTTTTTTGTTCCAATACAAACAATTAGGCGTAGTGCATATTTTGCGATTACGTGAGCTATATAACCCATGGTTTCTTACACATTTTGTCAGTTTCGATTTGTTTCAACCCGGTGCCAGCAATCTTTGCTGAATTCAAAACCAACGATTTCATAAGCTTTTACCTATGAATTTTGACAATTTTCTTCTGTTTCGGCCGGGTGTCTGAAATGTCAAAACCGACAATTTCATGAGCTGTTGTCCGTAAGATTTCTGACCATTTTGGTCAATTTGACACCCCGTTTAAAAACTATATTTACCGTACTCAAAACCGATGATTTCACGAGCTATAACGTGTCATTATTGACCGATCTCATGCGTTTGAGCCTAATAGCAAATAATTAGGCGGAGTTCAAATATCCAGATTTCATGGGTTATAACCCATGGTTTTCCAACGGCTTTGGCCCGTTTCAACCCAGGCGTGATTTCATGTGTTATAACCCATTGTTCGAATTTCACAAGTTTGTGAGCTATAGGCAACGATTTTTCCCTAACTTCTACGGTTTCGTCCTACGAAAAATGACTCGACGGAATAAAATTTCATGATTTCGTGAGCTATAACCCACAAAATTTTCCATTTACAGCCCTTTTCGGTCCAATGGAAACAATTAGGCAGAGTGCATATTTCGTAATTATGTGAGCTATAACCCATGGTTTCTAACACATTTTGTCAGTTTCGGTTTGTTTTGACCTGGTGCCAGAAATCTTTGCCGAATCCAAAACTGACGACTTCATGAGCTGTAATCCATGAATTTTGACCATTTTCTTCTATTTTATTCTTGTGTCTGAAATGTCAAAACCAACAATTTCATGAGCTGTTATCCGTATGATTTCTGACCATTTGGGTCTGTCTGACGCCCCGTGTAAAAATATCTTTGCTGAATTCAAAACTGATGATTTCATGAGCTATAACACGTGATTATTGACCCATCTCATGCATTTGGGTCAAATAACAAATAATTAGGCGAAGTTCAAATATAGCGATTTCATGGGTTATAACAAATGGTTTTCTGACCGCTTCGGTCCGTTTCAACCCAGGCATGATTTCATGTGTTATAACCCATTGTTCGAATTTCTCGAGTTCGTGAGCTATAGGCAACGATTTTTCCCCAACTTCGACGGTTTCGTCCAACGGCAAATGACTCGGCAGAGTAAAATTTCACAATTTCGTGAGGTATAACCCATAAAATTTGTCCATTTACACCCCTATTTGGCCTGATGGAAACAATTAGGTGGAGTGCATATTACGCAATTTCATGAGCTATAACCCATGGTTTCTGTCACATTTTGTCAGTTTCGATTTGTTTCGACCCGACGCTAAAAATCTTTGCTGAATTCAAAACCGACGATTTCATGAACTATAACCCATGAATTTTGACTATTTTCTTCTGTTTCAGCCGGGTGTCGAAAATGTCAAAACCGACAATTTCATAATCTATTATCTGTACGATTTCTGACCATTTTGGTCATTTCGATGCCCCGTTTAAAAATATCTTTGCAGAATTCAAAACTGATGATTTCGTGAGCTATAACATGTGATTATTGACCTATCTTGTGCATTGGTGCCCCCACAACAAATAATAGGCGGAGTTAAAATATCGCGATTTCTTAGGTTATAACCCATGGTTTTCCGACCGCTTTGGTTTGTTTCAATTATGGCGTGATTTCTCGTGTTATAACCCATTGTTCGAATTTCATAATTTTGTGAGCTATAGGCAACGATTTTTCCTGAACTTTGACGGCTTCGTCCAACGGCAAATGACTCGGCGGAGTTTCACAATTTCGTGAGTTATAACCCACGAAAATTTTCCATTTCCACCCCTTTTCGGCCAGGTGCAAACAATTAGGCAGAGTGCATATTTCATGATTTCGTGAGCTATTTTCTAACACATTTCGTCAGTTTTGGTCCGTTTCGACTCGGTGCCAGAAATCTTTGCTGAATTGAATACCGACGATTTCATGAGCTGTAACCCGTAAATTTTGAAAATTTTCTTCTGTTTCGGTCGGGTGTTAGAAATGTCAAAACAGACGATTTCAAAAGCTATTGTTCGTACAATTTCTGACCATTTTGGTCTGTTCGACACACCGTGTCAAAATACCTTTGCCGAATTCAAAACCGTTGATTTCACGAGCTATAACACGTGATTATTGACCCATCTCATGCATTTGGTCCTGATAGCAAATAATTAAGCATAGTTTAAATATGACGATTTCATGGGTTATAACCCATGGTTTTCTGATTGCTTTTGTCTGTTTCGACTAGGGAGCAATTTCATGGGTTATAACCCATTGTTCAAATTTCATGAGTTCCTGAGCTATAGGCAACGATTTTTCCCAAATTTGGATGGTTTCATCCGACGGCAAATGACTCGGCGAAGTAAAATTTCATAATTTCGTGAGCAATAACCCACAAAATTTATACATTTACACCCCTTTTGCGCCCGATGAAAACAATTAGCAGGAGTGTGTATTTCATGATTTCGTGAGCTATAACTCATGTTTTCTGAAACATTTTGTCATTTTCAATTTGTTTCAACCCGGCGCCAAAAATCTTTGCTGAATTCAAAACCGACGATTTCAAAGGCTGTAACCCGTGAATTTTGACTATTTTCTTTTGTTTCTGTCCGGTGTTGGAAATGTCAAAACTAACGATTTCATAAGCTATTATCCGTACGATTCCGACCATTTTGGCCTGTTTGACACTCTATTTAAAATTATCTTTGCCGAATTCAAAACTAATAATTTCATGAACAATAACACGGTGATTATTGATCCATCTCGTGTGTTTGGGCCCGACATCAAATAATTAGGCGGAGTTCAAATATCACGATTTCATGGGTAATAACCCATGGTTTTTTGACCGCTTCGGTCCGTTTCAACCCTGGCGTGATTTCATGTATTATAACATATTGTTCGAATTTCACAAGTTCATGAGCTATAGGCAACGATTTTACCCAACTTCGATGGTTTCGTTTGAAGACAAATGACTCGGTGGAGTTTCACGATTACGCGAGCTATAACCCAAGAAATTTGTCCATTTCCACCCCTTTTCGGCCCGGCACAAACAATTAGGCAGAGTGCGAGCTATAACCCAAGAAATTTGTCCATTTCCACCCCTTTTCGGCCCGGCACAAACAATTAGGCAGAGTGCATATTTTGTAATTTCATGAGCTATAACTTCCACCCCTTTTCGGCCCGGCACAAACAATTAGGCAGAGTGCATATTTTGTAATTTCATGAGCTATAACTCATGGTTTCTGACACATTTCGTCAGTTTCGGTCCGTTACAACTCGACGCCAAAAATCTTTACCGAATCCAATACCTACGGTTTCATGAGTTGTAACTCGTTAATTTTGTCCATTTTCTTTTGTTTTAGCTGGGGGTTCGAAATGTCAAAACCGGCAATTTTATGAGATATTGTCCGTATGATTTCTGTCCATTTAGGTCTGTTCGACGCCTCTTGTAAAAACAGCTTTTCTGAATTCAAAACCAATGATTTCACGAGCTATAACACGTGATTATTGACCCATCTCTTGCGTTTGGGGATGGCAGAAAATAATTAGGGGGAGTTCAAATATCACGATTTCGTGGGTTATAACCCATGGTTTTCCGACCGTTTCGGTCTGTTTCAACCCGAGTGTGATTTCATGGGTTATAACCCATTATTTGAATTTTACAAGTTGGTGAGCTATAGGCAACACATTTTCCCCAACTTCGACGGTTTCGTCCGACGACAAATGACTCGGTGGAGTAAAATTTCACGATTTCGTGTGTTATAACCCACAAAATTTGTCCATCTACACCCCTTTTCGACCCGATGGAAACAATTAGGAGAAGTGCATATGTCGCAATTTTGTGAGCTATGACCCATGGTTTCTGACACATTTTGTCAGTTTCGGTTTGTTTTGACCCAGCGCCAAAAATCTTTGCCGAATCCAAAACTAACGATTTCATGAGCTGTAACCCATGAATTTGACCATTTTCTTCTGTTTTGGTCGTTTGTCCGAAATGTCAAAACAGACGATTTCAAGAGTTGTTGTCCATACGATTTCTGACCATTTTGGTCTGTTCGATGCCCCGTGCAAAAATATCTTTGCCGAAATTTAAACCGATGATTTCATGAGCTATAACATGTGATTATTGATTCATCTCGTGCGTTTGGGCCCAACAACAAATAATTAGGCGGAGTTTAAATATCGCGATTTTATGGGTTATAACCCATGTTTTCCGACAGCTTCGGTCCGTTTCAACCCAGTCGTGATTTCATGTGTTATAACCTATTGCTCTAATTTCACAAGTTCATGAGCTATAGGTAACGATTTTTCCCCAACTTCGACGGTTTCTTCCAACGGCAAATGAATCGGCAGAGTTTCACGATGTTGTGAGCTATAACCCACGAAATTTGTCCATTTCCACCCCTTTTCGTCCTGGTGTAAACAATTAGGCGGAGTGCATATTTCGCGATTTTGTGAGCTATAACCCATGGTTTCTGACACATTTTGTCAGTTTCGGTCCGTTTCAACTCGGCTCTAGAAATCTTTGCTGAATCCAATACCGATGATTTTGTGAGCTGTAACCTATAAATTTTGACCATTTTATTATGTTTCGGCCGGGTGTCAAAAATGTCAAAACCGGTGATTTCAATGGTTTCATCCGACGGCGAATGATTTGGTGGTGTAAAATTTCACAATTTTGTGAGCTATAACCCACAAAATTTGTCCATTTACATCCATTTTTGTCTTGATACAAACAATTAGGCGGAGTGCATATTTCACGATTCGGGGAGCTATAACCCATGGTTTCTGACACATTTTGTCAGTTTCGATTTGTTTCAACCCAACGCCATAAATTTTTGCTGAATTCAAAACCGACGATTTCATGAGTTGTAACCCTTTAATTTTGACTATTTTCTTCTATTTCAGTCGGGTGTCGAAAATGTCGAAACTGAGCTATTGTTCGTACGATTTCTGACCATTTTGGTCTGTTCGACACCCCGTGCAAAAAATATCTTTGCCAAATTCAAAACTGATGATTTCACTAGCTAAAACACATGATTATTGACCCATCTCGTGTATTTGGTCCTGACAGGAAATAATTAGGCGGAGTTCAAATATCACAATTTTATGGGTTATAACCCATGGTTTTCCAATTGCTTTTGTCCGTTTCAACCTAGGTGTGATTTCATGTGTTATAAACCATTATTCGAATTTCACAAGTTCGTGAGCTATAGGCAACGATTTTTCCCAACTTTGACGGTTTCGTCCAATGGCAAATGACTCGACGGAGTATAATTTTATGATTTTGTGAGCTATAACCCACAAAAGTTTTCCATTTACACTCCTTTTTCAGCCCGATGAAAACAATTTGGCGGAGTGCATGTTTTGTAATTTTGTGAGCTATAACCCATGGTTTCTGACACATTTTGTCAGTTTCGATTTGTTTTGACCTGGTGCCAGAAATCTTTGCAGAATCCTAAACCGTCGAAACCGATGAATTTTATGAGCTGCAACCCATGAATTTTGACCATTTTCTTCTGTTTTGTTCGGGTGTCTTAAATGTCAAAACCGACGATTTAATGAGCTGTTGTCCGTACGATTTCTGATCATTTTGGTCTGTTCGACGCCCCGTGTAAAAATATCTTTGTTGAATTCAAAACGGATGATTTCATGAGCTATAACACGTGATTATTGACCTATCTCGTGCGTTTGGGTCCAACAACAAATAATTAGGCGGAGTTCAAATATCTCGATTTCAAGGGTTAAAACCCATGGTTTTCTGACCGCTTCGATCCGTTTCAACAAGCGTGATTTCATGTGTTATAACCCATTGTTTGAATTTCTCGAGTTCGTGAGCTATAGGCAACGATTTTTCCCCAACTTTGACGGCTTCGTCCAACGACAAATGACTCGGTGGAGTTTTACGATTTCATGAGCTATAATCCACGAAATTTGTTCATTTCCACCCCTTTTCGACATGGTGCAAAAAATTAGGCGGAGTGCAAATTTCTCGATTTCATGAGCTATAACCTATAGTTTATGACACATTTCATCAGTTTTGATCCGTGAATTTTGGCCATTTTCAATAACAATGATTTTATGAGATGTAACCCGTGAATTTTGGCAATTTTCTTCTGTTTCAGTTGTGTGTTGGAAATGTCAAAACCGATGATTTCATAAGATGTTGTCCGCATGATTTCTGACCATTTTGGTCTGTTCGACATCTCGTGTCAAAATATCATTGCCGAATTCAAAACCGATGATTTTACGAGCTATAACACGTGATTATTGACCCATCTCATGCATTTGGTCCCGACAACAAATAATTAGGTGGAGTTCAAATATCGCGATTTTATGGGTTATAACCCATGGTTTTCTGATCGCTTTTGTCCGTTTTGACCAGGGAGCAATTTCATGGGTTATAACCCATTGTTAAAATTTCATGAGTTCCTGAGCTATAGGCAACGATTTTTCCCCAACTTTGACGGTTTCATCCGACGACAAATGACTCGGTGGAGTAAAATTTCACAATTTCATGAGCTATAACCCACAAAATTTGTCCATTTACCCCCCTTTTTGGCCTGATGGAAACAATTAGGCGGAGTGCATATAGCACGATTTCATGAGCTATAGCCCATGGTTTCTAACACATTTTGTCAGTTTCGATTTGTTTCAACCTGGAGCCAAAAATTTTTGCTGAATTCAAAAATGATGATTTCATGAACTGTAACCCATGAATTTTGACCATTTTCTTCTGTTTTGGCCGAGTGTCAGAAATGTCAAAACCGATGATTTAATAAACTATTATTTGTATGATTTCTGGCCATTTTGGTCTGTTCGACCCACCGTTTAAAAATATCTTTGCAGAATTTAAAACTGTTGATTTCATGAACTATAACACGCAATTATTGACCTATCTCATGCGTTTGGGCCCTACAACAAATAATTAGGCGGAGTTCAAATATCGCGATTTCATGGGTTATAACCCATAGTTTTCCGACCGCTTTGGTCTGTTTCAACCCTGGCGTGATTTCATGTATTATAACCCATTGTTCGAATTTCACAAGTTCATGAGCTATAGGCAACGAATTTTCACCAACTTCGACGTTTTCGTCCGACGGCAAATGACTCGGCGGAGTAAAATTTCACGATTTCGTAAGCTATAACCTAAGAAATTTGTCTATTTATACCTCTTTTCGGCCCGATGGAAACAATTAGGCGTAGTGCATATTTCGCAATTTTCTAAGCAATAATCCATGGTTTCTGACACATTTTGTCAGTTTCGGTTTGTTTTGACCCGATGCCAGAAATCTTTGCCGAATCTAAAACCGACGATTTCATGAGCTGTAACCCATGAATTTTGACCATTTTCTTCTATTTCGGTCGGGTGTTGAAAATGTTTAAACAGACGATTTCATGAGTTATTGTCCATACGATTTCTGACCATTTTGGTCTGTTCGATACCCCGTGTAAAAGATATTTTTGCCGAATTTAAAACCGATGATTTCACAAGCTATAACAGGTGATTATTGACCCATGTTGTGCATTTGGGCCTAACAACAAATAATTAGGTGGAGTTCAAATATCGCGATTTCGTGGGTTATAACCCATGGTTTTCCGACCGCTTCTAACTGTTTCAACCCAGTTGTGATTTCATGTGTTATAACCCATTGTTTGAATTTCACGAGTTCATGAGCTATAGGCAATGATTTTTCCCCAACTTCGACGGTTTCTTCCAACGGCAAATGAATCGGCGGAGTTTCACGACATCATGAGCTAGAACCTACGAAATTTGTCCATTTCCACCGCTTTTCGTCTTGGTGCAAACAATTAGGTTGAGTGCATATTTTGCGATTTCTTGAGCTATAACCCCATGGTTTCTGACATATTTCGTAAGTTTCGGCCCGTTTCAACTCGGCTCTAGAAATGTTTGCTGAATACAATACTGATGACTTTGTGAGCTGTAACCCATGAATTTTGATCATTTTCTTATGTTTTGGCCAGGTGTCAGAAATGTCAAAACCCGCGATTTCATGAGTTGTTGTCTGTATGATTTCTCACCATTTTGGTCTGTTCGACACCCCATATCAAAATATCTTTGCCGAATTCAGAACCGATGATTTCATGAGCTGTAACACGTGATTATTGACCCATCTCGTGCATTTGGTCCCGACAACAAATAATTAGGCGGAGTTCAAATATCACGATTTCATGGGTTATAACCAATGGTTTCGCTTCTGTCCGTTATGACCAGGGAGCAATTTCGTGGATTATAACCAATTGTTCAAATTTCATAAGTTCATGAGCTTTTGGAACCAATTTTCCCCAACTTTGATGGTTTCATCCGACGGCAAATGACTTGGTGGAGTAAAATTTCACAATTTTGTGAGCTATAACCCACAAAATTTGTCCATTTACACCCCTCTTTGTCCTGATGCAAACAATTAGGCGGAGTGCATATTTCACAATTTCGCAAGCAATAACCTATGGTTTCTGACACAGTTTGTCAGTTTCGATTTGTTTCAACCCGGTGCTAGAAATTTTTGCTGAATTCAAAACCGATGATTTCATGAGTTGTAACCTTTTAATTTTGACCATTTTCTTCTGTTTCAGTCGGGTGTCAAAAATGTCAAAACTGACGATTTCATGAGCTGTTGTTCGTACGATTTCTGACAATTTTGGTCTGTTTGACACCTCGTGTAAAAATTATCTTTGCGAATTCAAAACCGATGATTTTTCTAGCTAAAACACATGATTATAGACCCGTCTCGTGCATTTTTTCCTGACAGGAAATAATTAGGCGGAGTTCAAATATCACGATTTTATGGGTTATAACCCATGGTTTTCTAATCGCTTCTGTCCGTTTCAACCAGGGAGCAATTTCATGGGTTATAACCCATTGTTCAAATTTCACGAGTTCTATGGGTAACGATTGTTCCCCAACTTTGATGGTTTCGTCCGACGGTAAATGACTCGGTGGAATAAAATTTCACGATTTCATGAGCTATAACCCACAAAATTTGTCCATTTACATCCCTTTTCGGCCCGATGGAAACAATTATACAGAGTGCATATTTCACAATTTTGTAAGCTATAACCCATGGTTTTTGAGACATTTTGTCAGTTTCGGTTTGTTTTTACCCGGCACCAGTAATCTTTGCCGAATCTAAAACCGACGATTCCATGAGCTGTAACCCATGAATTTTGACCATTTTATTCTATTCGGCCGGGTGTCGGAAATGTCAAAACAGACGATTTCATTAGTTGTTGTCCATACGATTTCTGACCATTTTGGTTTGTTCGATGCCTCGTGTAAAAATATCTTTACTGAATTCAAAACCGATGATTTCACGAGCTATAACATGTGATTATTGACCCATCTCGTGCATTTGGTCCCGACAGTAAATACTTAGGTGGAGTTCAAATATCGCGATTTCATGGGTTATAACCCATGGTTTTCTGATCGCTTCTGTTTGTTTCGAACAGGGAGAAATTTCGTGGGTTATAACCCATTGTTCAAATTTCATTAGTTCATGAGGATTTTTTCCCCAACTTCGACGGTTTCATTCGATGGCAAATGACTCGACGAAGTAAATTTTCACAATTTTGTGAGCTATAACCCATGAAATTTATCCATTTACACACCTTTTTGGTCTGATGTAAACAATTAGGCGGAGTGCATATTTTGCGATTACGTGAGCTATATAACCCATGGTTTCTGAAACATTTTGTCAATTTTAATTTGTTTCAACCCGGTGCCAAAAATCTTTGCTGAATTAAAACAGACGATTTTATGAGCTGTAACCTATGAATTTTAACAATTTTCTTCTATTTCGGCTGAGTATCTTAAATGTCAAAACCGACGATTTCATGAGCTGTTGTCTGTATGATTTCTGACCATTTTGGTCAGTTCGACACCCCGTGTAAAAAATATCTTTGTCGAACTCAAAACCGATGATTTCATGAGCTGTAACACATCATTATTGACCCATCTCGTGCGTTTGAGCCCAACAACAAATAATTAGGCGGAGTTGAAATATCGCGATTTCGTGGGTTATAACCCATGGTTTTCTAACCGCTTCGGTCTGTTTCAACCCAGGCGTGATTTCATGTGTTATAACCTATTGTTTGAATTTCACAAGTTCGTGAGCTATAGGCAACGATTTTTCCCCAACTTCTATCATTTTGTCCGACGGCAAATGACTCGACGGAGTAAAATTTCATGATTTCGTGGGCCCAATGGAAACAATTAGGTGGAGTGCATATTTCGCAATTATGTGAGCTATAACCCATGGTTTCAAACACATTTTTCAGTTTCGGTTTGTTTTGACCTGGTACCAAAAATCTTTGCCGAATCCAAAACCGACGACTTCATGAGCTGTAATCCATGAATTTTTACCATTTTCTTCTATTTTACTCTGGTGTCTAAAATGTCAAAACTGACGATTTCATGAGCTGTTGTCCGTATGATTTCTGACTATTTTGGTCTGTCCGACGCCCCGTGTAAAAATAGTTTTGCTGAATTCAAAACTGATAATTTTATGAGCTATAACACGTGATTATTGACCCATCTCATGCATTTGGGTCAAATAACAAGTAATTAGGCAGAGTTCAAATATCACGATTTCATGGGTTATAACCCTTGGTTTTCTGATCGCTTCGGTCCATTTCAACCCAGACGTGATTTTATGTGTTATAACCCATTGTTCAAATTTCTCGAGTTTGTCAGCTATAGGCAATAATTTTTCCTCAACTTCGATGGTTTCGTCCAACAGGAAATGACTCGGTAGAGTGTCACAATTTCATGAGCTATAACCCACGAAATTTGTCCATATCCACCACATTTCGGCCTGGTGCAAACAATTAGGCGGAGTGCATATTTTGCGATTTCGTGAGCTATAACCTATGTTTTATGACACATTTCGTCAGTTTTGACTCGGCGCAAGAAATCTTTGCCGACTTCAATACCGACGATTTCATGAGCTGTAACCCATGAATTTTGCCCATTTTTTTGTTTCGGTCGAGTGTCTAAAATTCAAAATCGACGATTTCATGAGATGTTGTCCCTACGATTTCTGACCATTTTGGTCTGTTCGACACCCCGTGTCAAAATATCATTGCCAAATTTTAAAACTGATGATTTCATGAGCTATAACATGTGATTATTGACCCATCTCGTGAATTTGGTCCCGACAACAAATAATTTGGTGGAGTTCAAATATCGCGATTTCATGGGTTATAACCCATGGTTTTTTGTTCCCTTTTGTCCGTTTTTCCAGGGAGTAATTTCACGGGTTATAACCCATTGTTCAAATTTCACGAGTTCCTGAGCTATATGCAACGATTTTACCCAACTTCGACAGTTTCATCCGATGGCAAATGACACGGCGGAGTAAAATTTCACAATTTCGTGAGGTATAACCCACAAAATTTGTCCATTTACACCCCTTTTGTCCTGATGGAAATAATTAGGCGGAGTGCATATTACGCGATTTCGTGAGCTATAACCCATGGTTTCTGTCACATTTTTTCAGTTTTGATTTGTTTCAACCCAGCGCCGAAAATCTTTGCTGAATTCAAAACTGACGATTTCATGAACTATAACCCGTGAATTTTGACTTTTTTCTTCTGTTTCGACCGGGTGTCGGAAATGTCAAAACCGACAATTTCATAAGCTATTTTCCATATGATTTCTGACCATTTTGGTCTGTTTGATGCCCCGTTTAAAAATATCTTTGCAGAATTCAAAACTGATGATTTCGTGAGCTATAACATGTGATTATTGACCTATCTTGTGTGTTTGGGCCCCACAACAAGTAATTAGGCGGAGTTAAAATATCACGATTTCTTGGGTTATAACCCACGGTTTTCCGACCGCTTTGGTCCGTTTCAACCATGGCGTGATTTCATATATTATAACCCATTGTTCGAATTTCACGAGTTCGTGAGCTATAGGTAACGATTTTTCCCGAACTTCGACGATTTCATCCGACGGCAAATGTCTCGGTGGAGTAAAATTTTACGATTTCGTCAGCTATAACCCACGAAATTTGTCCATTTATACCTCTTTTCGGCCCGATTGAAACAATTAGGCGGAGTGCAAATTTTGTAATTTCGTGAGCTATAACCTATGGTTTCTGACACATTTTGTCAATTTCGTTTTGTTCTGACCCGGTACCAGAAATCTTTTTTGAATCTAATACTGACGATTACATGAGCTGTAACCCATGAATTTTGACCATTTTCTTCTATTTTGTCTTGGTGTCGTAAATGTCAAAACATACGATTTCATGAGTTGTTGTCCATATGATTTCTGGCGATTTTGTTCTGTTCAACACCATGTTTAAAAATATCTTTGCCAAATTCAAAATCAATTATTTCATGAGCTATAACACGTGATTATTGACCCATCTCGTGCGCTTGGGCCCAACAACTAATAATTAGGCGGAGTTTAAATATCACGATTTCATGGGTTATAACCCATGGTTTTCCGACAGCTTTGGTCCGTTTCAACCCAAGCATGATTTCATGTGTAATAACCGATTGTTCGAATTTCACGAGTTCGTAAGCTATAGGCAACAATTTTTCCCCAACTTCGACGATTTCGTCCAACAGCAAATGAGTTGGCGGAGTTTCACCATTTCATGAGTTATAACCCACGAAATTGTCCATTTCCACCCTTTTTCGGTCAGGTGCAAACAATTAGGTGGAGTACATATTTCGCGATTTCGTGAGCTATAACCCAAAGTTTCTGACACATTTCGTCAGTTTTGGTCCATATCGACTCGGTGCTAGAAATCTTTACCGAATTCAATACCGATGATTTCATGAGCTGTAACCCGTGAATTTTAACCATTTTCTTCTATTTTGGCCAGGTGTCAGAAATGTCAAAACCGACGATTTCATGAGCTGTTGTCCGTATGGTTTTAGACGATTTCAGAAATGTCAAAATCGTGTCAAAATATCTTTACCGAATTGAAAACCAATCATTTCACGAGCTATAACACGTGATTATTGACCCATCTCGTGCTATTGGTCCTGACAACAAATAATTAGACGGAGTTCAAATATCGCAATTTAACGGGTTATAACCCATGGTTTTCTGATCGCTTCTGTCCATTTCGACCAGGGAGCAATTTCATGGGTTATAACCCATTGTTCAAATTTCACGAGTTCTTGAGCTATAGGCAATGATTTTTGCCCAACTTCGATGGTTTCATCCGACGACAAATGACTCGGCAGATTAAAATTTTACAATTTTGTGAGCTGTAACCCACGAAATTTGTCCATTTACACCCCTTTTCGGCCCGATGGAAACAATTAGGCGGAGTGCATATTTCGCAATTTCGTGAGCTATAACCCATGGTTTCTGACACATTTTGTCAGTTTTGATTTGTTTTAACCCGACGCTAAAAATCTTTGCCGTATTTAATACTGATGATTTTATGACTTATAACCCGTGAATTTTAACCATTTATTTCTGTTTCAGTCAGGTGTCCGAAATGTCAAAATCGTCAATTTTAACCATTTTCGTGAGCCGTACGATTTCTGACCATTTTGGTCTGTTCGACGCTCCTTGTAAAAACAGCTTTGTCAAATTCAAAACTGATGATTTCACTAGCTATAACACGTGATTATTGACCCATCTCGTGTATTTGGGGCCGGCAAAAAATAGTTAGGTGGCGTTCAAATATCATGATTTCATGGGTTATAACCCATGTGTTAGCCCTTATGTTTTGATGATGTTTTACAATCACCATTAACGGTACTAATGGCTTATTGAGTGCAAATGTAGTAAATTCATTTATCAAGCTTGTTAGTGCCATTCATGGAGGATTGGATGGAATATACGCTATAACGATGATATCCAAAGGAGGAGGAGGCATAGTGATGAAGCAATGTTATTTTAAGAACAACAAATTCATATAAAAGCTTCATCCAAACTCAAGCTATATCAAGACTCAAGAATTGTATTCTATGTGAGGATATTAGCTAGTTTTTATTCTCTCTCTAGTATTAGAATGTAGGCAAAGAGTTATTGATTTTACTTGAAGCTATTGGGACTCACACACACACGTTTTCATACTTATGCTTTTAAGTGTTTTTCACAAAATACTATTTTTCACAAGTATGAGGACCTATCTGCAAAATTCTTTTTTCAAACAGTTTGTTTTTAGTATTAAAAATATTTTACAAAGTTTCATAATTTTCAGAGGTCAAATAAATATTTTTCAAATATTTCTGTTGAGTCAAAAATACTGTTTCTAGAATATGTCAGAATGCGGTCGACCGCACCGGTCGACCGCACTTATGATCTTTCAACACTGGGCGACAGAGAGTTTGTCGGTCGACCGCACCGGTCGACTGAAAGCCCGATTTTTCTATCGGTCGACCGGTGCGGTCGACCGATGAAGTCTCTGCTTTTTTCTTTGTTTTCAGACCTGCTCGCGGTCGACCGGATTTTTCGTCGGTCGACCGAATTCATTATTTCGGTCGACCGGACATTCTATCGGTCGACCAAAAATCTATTCGGTCAACCGAGGCTTTCTTTAACGGTCGTTTGCCTTGTTTACTGTGCTATCACTTAACTGTGTTTGGCACAGTCTGTGGCATAGTCTGAAAAGGAGATTATTTCTTAATTGGGAAGATTGGGTTGTGATTTTAAAATGATTAATCTCTCCTATTTAAACCCATTCTCCTTCATCTTCTAAGCTGCCCTAATTTCTGCAAAAACCAGAGAGACGATGTCTTCCTGAGAAAATTTTTCAAAATCTGTTCTCTGTGTTTTCTCTGTGTTTTTGTGTGTGTTCACTTCCCAGCTTCAGTACTCTTTCTCTTTGCCATAGGGACTTGTAAAGAGAGAGTCTTGCACCATTTCTATTGCTTTGTGAGTGTGATCTGTTGAGATCAACTGTGTAGTGTGAGATCGTGAGGGGATCGCTGTGTAGACGAAGTTCCGGCTTCCAAACCGGGTGTGTAGTGGATTTCTCCTCGAGAGTGGGGAGCGGGGACGTAGGTCAGCGGACCGAACCTCGTTAACACATCGCGCGTCAAAGGATAACAATTCCTAACCCTATCTCTTTTACTTTGATCGCATTAGAATATTATGGTTTACTTGTTTTAATTTTTATTGCATAATTAGAGCCTCTTGACCCTAATCACCCCCCCTCTAGGGTCCAACAATTGGTATCAGAGCTTGGTCTCTATATTAATTTTTGGTTTAACCGCCTTAGAGAAAAGATCTAATGGAGGCCTCTTTGAATATGCATATGTTAGAAGGACAATCCACCACTATTAACACATCGCGCGTCAAGGATAACGATTCCTAACTCTATCTCTTTCTATTTGATTGCACTTCTGTTTTGTGGTTTGCTTGTGCTGAGTTTTAAATTGCATATTAGAGCCTCTTGACCCTAATCACCCCCCCTCTAGGGTCCTTCAATTGGTATCAGAGCTTGGTCTCTATATCAGTTTTTGGTTTAACAACCTTAGAGAAAAGATCTAATGGAGGCCTCTTTGAATATGCATATGCTAGAAGGACAATCCACAACTAGACCACCTCTCTTCACCGGCACTAATTTTGCTTATTGGAAGGCTAGGATGAGAATTTACCTTCGTTGCATAGACCTTGACATTCTAGAGCTCATAGAAGAGAAATATGAAGAAAAGTCCAAAGTCGGGAACATGACCGATGGAGAAAGGCACCTAGCTAATCTCAACGCTAAGGCTATGAACGCCTTAATTTGTGGTCTTTCCCCTAATGAATATAATAGAGTTTCCACGTGTGCAACTGCATACGAAATTTGGGTAAAATTATGTATCACACATGAAGGAACCCCCCAAGTTAAGGAATCTAAGATTAGTGGGCTTATGCATGATTATGAGCTATTTAAAATGCTTCCAAATGAATCCATTGATGCTATGTTTTCTCGTTTTACTAATATCATCAATGAATTACATGGTCTAGATAAGCAATTATCCATTCAAGAGATGAACTACAAGATACTTCGCTCCTTGACTCCGGCATGGGAGCCCAAAGCTACGGCCATTGAGGAAGCTCATGACCTCACTACCTTAGCTCTTGATAGCCTCATCGGAAAGCTCAAAGTGCATGAGAAGAAGCTCAAGGGGAAGGAGAAGGAGGAAGTGCCATCACGTGAAGTTGAGGAGCCGTCACCAAAGTTGAAGACCATAGCTCTCAAAGGAGCTAGTGACAACTCATCTTCGTCGTCGGAGAGTGAAGTCGATTTTTCTAGAGAAGTGGCTCATCTCTTTAGAAGAATCTCTAGACTCATAAAAATGAACAAGAAATTTAACCCCCGATCTAACAACAAGTTTTCCTCTCGTGTAGGTAAATGTTTTGGGTGCAATGAACCGGGTCACATCGCTAAGGATTGCCCCAAGCTCAAGGAAAAGTACATGAAGTACAAGAAGAAGAAGGCTATGTATGCCGGATGGGAAGAATCCGAACCAAGTGACTCGGATAGTGATGAAGAAGGAGCCAAACTTGCTCATCACGACCCCAACATTTGTTTCATGGCAAATGAACATGAGGTAATATCCGAGACCGAAAGTGAATCTTTCTACATGCAATGTGACATAGCTACGGCTTTAGAAGAATTGAACTTTGAATTTAAAAGAATGTCTAAATAATACTCTTCTTTTAAAAAGTTGCATGCTTCTTGTGATATTAAGCTAGAAAAATTAACAACCTCTCTTACACTAAAAGATGAATTGCTAGGAGATCTCGATTTCGAGAATAAGCAATTAAGATCAAAGATTGAAAGACTAGAAATTGAGAGTGGTTGGACTAGACCCACTCATGCTTATGCTAACTATAATCACCATGGTAGAAATAGGTTTCATGGTTCTAACATTCGTACATACAAAAGAAATTTTGTATGCACCTATTGTATGAGACATGGACACATTTCTACTCATTGTAGATTAAAGATAACCTTAATTTTATGGAATGATGTGGGTACCCAAAGGTACCAAGACTACTAACCACCAAGGACCCAAGACTTGGGTACCTAAAGCTACTACATCTTCATCTTCATCTTTTGTAGGGAACATCACGGCAATGACGTAAGGAGATGTGGTACCTTGATAGTGGTTGCTCACATCATATGACGGGCAACAAAGAGTTATTTGCAACCCTATCAAGGATTGAAGGAGGTAGTATCTCCTTCGGTGGTGGTGCGAAAGGTAAAATCATTGGTATTGGTTCTATTGGTAAGAAACCCTCACCCGTTATAGAAGATGTTTATTTGGTAAATGGTTTGAATCATAATCTTCTTAGTATTAGCCAATTGAGTGATAAAGGTTTTGATATTTCATTTAAACCGGATAAATACATCATTAGTATGAATGAGAAAATTGTTTTTATTGCTAATCGCAAATCTAATGTATACATTTTTGAGATGAATGAATTAGTGAATCAAGATGTGAAGTGTCTTGCGGCAATTGATGAAAATCCTTGGATTTGACACAAGAGACTTGGACATGCAAATATGGAGTTAATATCAAAATTGTCTAAGAGAAATCTTGTAAAAGGATTACCTATCTTTTACTTCATTAAAGATACCATATGTGAGGATTGTGCCAAAGGTAAACAAACAAAATATTCTTTCAAATCCATCAATGAGGTATCGACTTCTAAACCTTTGCAATTACTTCATCTTGATTTGTTTGGTCCTATGCGTGTTATCTCTCTTGGAGGCAAACACTATGTATTTGTGATTATCGATGATTTTTCTCGTTTTACATAGACAATATTTCTTGCAAAGAAAAATGATTGTTTTGAAGAATTTGCTAATCATGTCAAAAGAATTGAAAATGAAAAAGATTTGAAAGTTGTTAAAATAAGAAGTGATCATGGTGGTGAATTTCAAAATAAATTTTTCTATGATTTTTGTGCTCATCATGGTATAACTCATATGTTTTCCGTTCCTAGAACACCACAACAAAATGGTGTTGTTGAACGGAAAAATTGCACCATACAAGAGATGGCACGCACTATGCTAAACTCATTTGATTTACCAAAATATTTTTGGGCGGAAGCCGTCAATACGGCTTTCCATGTTTTTAATCGTGTTTTGATTAGACCAAAGCTTAAGAAAACTCCTTATGAACTTTATTATGGAAAAACTCCTTTCATTGGTTATTTTCGTGTCTTTGGTTGCAAATGCTTTATTTTAAATACAAAAGATCACCATGATAAATTTGATTCCAAAATTGATGTTGGTATTTTCTTGGGTTATGCACCTCGAAGTAAGGCTTATAGGGTCTTCAATAAACGAAGCCTCGTTGTTGAAGAGTCTATAAACGTTACTTTTGATGAGACTAATGTTGGCTCTCAAGTTGTGTTGCCTAGGAAAGATGATGATGATGATATTGAGGGAGGATTGGACTTGTTGCAAATCAATGACACTCCCTCTATAGAAGTTCAAAAGGATGTAGATAGCACCAATGCTCAAGAACAAGTTGAACCACCTAAAGCTTGGAAATTCACATCAAACCATCCAAAGGAACAAATCATTGGGAGCCCTTCAAAAGGAGTTATAACTCGCTCAAAAGCCTTGAGTGAATGTGGTAATGTTGCATTTCTATCTCAACTAGAACCTAAAAAGGTTAATGATGCTTTAAATGATGAGTTTTGGGTTTTGGCTATGCATGAAGAATTAAACAATTTTCAAAGAAATGAAGTTTGGAAGTTAGTTCCTAGACCTAACAATGCTAGTGTTATTGGTACTAAATGGGTTTTTAGAAACAAGCTTGATGAACATGGCATTGTTACTAGAAATAAAGCTCGTTTGGTTGCCCAAGGATACAATCAAGAGGAGGGCATAGACTATGATGAAACCTTTGCACCGGTTGCAAGGTTGGAATCTATTAGGATGTTTTTGGCATTTGCTAGTTTTAAAAATTTCAAATTATTTCAAATGGATGTCAAAAGTGCCTTCTTAAATGGTTTTATAGAAGAGGAAGTGTATGTTGAGCAACCCCCCGGTTTTATAGATCATGTTTTCCCTAATCATGTTTACCGGGTACAAAAAGCTTTATATGGGTTGAAACAAGCTCCTAGAGCTTGGTATGCTCGCCTCTCTAGTTTTCTTGTTGAAAATGGGTTTTCAAAAGAAACAATTGATACCACTCTTTTTGTGCGAAAAAGGAAAAATGATTTCATTTTAGTTCAAATATATGTGGATGACATCATTTTCGGTGCTACTAATGAATCCTTGTGCAAGGAATTTTCTAAAGTTATGCAGGATCACTTTGAGATGAGTATGATGGGAGAGCTTACATTCTTTCTCGGGCTTCAAGTTAAGCAAACAAAAGATGAGATATTTATTTCTCAAAGCAAGTATGCTAAGGAATTGGTGAAGAAATTCAATTTGGAGAATTCTAAGCATGCGCCTACTCCCATGAGTACTAGTGTTAAGCTTGATGCGGATGAGAGTGGTGAAGATGTGGACCAAAAACTATACCGAGGTATGATAGGTAGTCTTCTTTATCTTACCGCTAGTAGACCCGACATTATGTTTAGTGTGTGTGCATGTGCACGTTTTCAAGCATCTCCTAAAGCATCTCATTTAATTGCGGTTAAAAGAATCATTAAGTATGTTAATGGAACTTTTAACCTTGGCTTATTTTATCCAAGAAGCACCTCTTTTGATTTATATGGTTTTTGTGATGCCGACTTTACCGGATGTAAGGTAGATCGCAAGAGTACTAGTGGAGCATGCCAATTCTTAGGAAATTCACTTGTTTCTTGGGCTTCCAAGAAACAAAATTGTGTTGCATTGTCCACTACGGAAGCGGAATACATTGCCGACGGCTTATGTTGTGCTCAAGTTTTATGGATGAAACAAAGCTTAGTTGACTATTATTTGAATTTTCAAAATATTAAAATCTTTTGTGATAACACAAGTGCTATAAATATTTCCAAAAATTCGGTTCTGTATTCTAGAACCAAGCATATTGATGTGCGCCATCATTTCTTATGCGATCATGTAGAGAGACAAGATGTATCCCTAATCTTTGTTGACATAAAATCTCAATTAGCGGATATATGGATATATTTACTAAGCCTCTTGGAGAGGATGATTTTTGTCGCATAAGAAATGGATTGGGCTTATGCAATATGTGATAGTTCTAAATTGCTTGCTTCTTTTGGTTACATTTTTTTGGTGTGGCATGCATGTCTCTTTACCCCATTTTTGATGGTGATAAAAGGGGAGAGAAATCTCCTCATTTGTTGCATATACTTAGGGGGAGCTCATAGATAGGGGGAGCACCTATCTATAAGCTATTTTATCTTTGCTCTTATATAATGGTTGGTTGTTATCATCAAAAAGGGGGAGATTGTTAGCCCTTATGTTTTGATGATGTTTTACAACCACCATTAACGGTACTAATGGCTTATTGAGTGCAAATGTAGTAAATTCATTTATCAAGCTTATTAGTGCCATTCATGAAGGATTGGATGGAATATACGCTACAACGATGATATCCAAAGGAGGAGGAGGCATAGTGATGAAGCAATGTTATTTCAAGAACAACAAATTCATATAAAAGCTTCATCCAAACTCAAGCTATATCAAGACTCAAGAATTGTATTCTATGTGAGGATATTAGCTAGTTTTTATTCTCTCTTTAGTATTAGAATGTAGGCAAAGAGTTATTGATTTCACTTGAAGCTATTGGGACTCACACACACGTTTTCATACTTATGCTTTTAAGCGTTTTTCACAAAATACTATTTTTCACAAGTATGAGGACCTATCTGCAAAATTCTTTTTTCAAATAGTTTGTTTTTAGTATTAAAAACATTTTACAAAGTTTCATAATTTTCAGAGATCAAATAAATATTTTTCAAATATTTCTGTTGAGTCAAAAATACTGTTTCTAGAATATGTCAGAATGTGGTCGACCGCACCGGTCGACCGCACTTATGATCTTTCATCACTGGGCGACAGAGAGTTTGTCGGTCGACCGCACCGGTCGACCGAAAGCCCGATTTTTCTATCGATCGACTGGTGCGGTCGACCGATGAAGTCTCTGTTTTTTTCTTTGTTTTCAGACCTGCTCGCGGTCGACCGGATTTTTCGTCGGTCGACCGAATTCATTATTTCGGTCGACTTGTTTTCAGACCTGCTCGCGGTCGACCGGATTTTTCGTCGGTCGACCGAATTCATTATTTCGGTCGACAGGACATTCTGTCGGTCGACCAAAATTCTATTCGGTCAACCGAGACTTTCTTTAACGGTCGTTTGCCTTGTTTACTGTGCTATCACTTAACTGTGTTTGGCACAGTCTGTGGCATAGTCTGAAAAGGAGATTATTTCTTAATTGGGAAGATTAGGTTGTGATTTTAAAATGATTAATCTCTCCTATTTAAACCCATTCTCCTTCATCTTCTAAGCTGCCCTAATTTCTGCAAAAACCAGAGGGATGCTGTCTTCCTGAGAAAAATTTTCAAAATCTGTTCTCTGTGTTTTCTCTGTGTTTTTGTGTGTGTTCACTTCCCAGCTTTAGTACTCTTTCTCTTTTCCATAGGGACTTGTAAAGAGAGAGTCTTGCACCATTTCTATTGCTTTGTGAGTGTGATCTGTTGAGATCAACTGTGTAGTGTGAGATCGTGAGGGGATCGCTGTGTAGACGAAGTTTCGGCTTCCAAACCGGGTGTGTAGTGGATTTCTCCTCGAGAGTGGGGAGCGGGGACGTAAGTCAGCGGACCGAACCTCGTTAACACATCGCGCGTCAAAGGATAACAATTCCTAACCCTATCTCTTTTACTTTGATCGCATTAGAATATTGTGGTTTGCTTGTTTTCATTTTTATTGCATAATTAGAGCCTCTTGACCCTAATCACCCCCCTCTAGGGTGCAACACCATGGTTTTCCGACCGTTTGGGTCTGTTTCAACCCGGACGAGATTTCATGGGTTATAACCCATTGTTCGAATTTCACAAGTTCGTGAGCTATAGGCAATAATTTTCCCCAACTTCGATGGTTTCGTCCGACGGCAAATGACTCGGTGGAGTAAATTTTCATGATTTTGTGAGCTATAACCCACAAAATTCATCCATTTATACCCCTTTTCGGCCCGATGGAAACAATTAGACGGACTGCATATTTCGCAATTTTGTGAGCTATAACCCATGGTTTCTGACACATTTTCTCAGTTTCGGTTTGTTTTTACCCACAGAAATCTTTGCTGAATCCAAAACCGACGATTTAATGAGCTGTAACCCACAAAATTTGAACATTTTCTTCTGTTTCGGCAGGGTGTCAGAAATGTCGAAACAGACGATTTCATGAGTTGTTGTCCATACAATTTCTGACTATTTTGGTCTGTTCAACACCACGTGTAAAAATATCTTTGCCGAATTCAAAACTGATGACTTCATGAGTTATAACACGTGATTATTGACCCATATCGTGTGTTTGGGCCCAACAACAAATAATTAGGCGGAATTCAAATATCGTGATTTCTTGGGTTATAACCCAAGGTTTTCCGACCGCTTCGGTTCGTTTCAACCCACGCGTGATTTCATGTGTTATAACCCATTGTTCGAATTTCAAGAGTTCGTGAGCTATAGGCAACGATTTTTCCCCAACTTCGATGGCTTTGTCTAACGGCAAATGACTCGGCGGAATTTCACGATTTCGTGAGTTATAATCCACGAAATTTGTCCATTTCCACCCCTTTTCGGCTAGGTGCAAACAATTAGGCGGAGTGCATATTTCGCGATTTCGTGAGTGTCCATTTCCACCCCTTTTCGGCTAGGTGCAAACAATTAGGCGGAGTGCATATTTCGCGATTTCGTGAGCTATAACCCATGGTTTTTGAAAAATTTCGTCAGCTTCGGTCTGTTTTGACTCGGCGCCAGAAATCTTTGCCGAATTCAATACCGATGATTTCATGAGCTGTAACCCGTGAATTTTAAAAAATTTCTTCTGTTTCGGCCGAGTGTCTGAAATGTCAAAATAGACAATATCAAAAGCTATTCTCCATACAATTTCTGACCATTTTGGTCTGTTCGACACCCCGTGTCAAAATATCTTTGCCGAATTCAAAACCGTTGATTTCATGAGCTATAACACGTGATTATTAACCCATCTCATGTACTTGGTCCCGATACCAAATTATTAAGCGAAGTTTAAATATTACGATTTCATGGGTTATAACCCATGGTTTTCTGATTGCTTTTGTCCGTTTCGACTAGGGAGCAATTTCATGGGTTATAACCCATTGTTTAAATTTCATGAGTTCCTGAGCTATACGCAATGATTTTTCCCAAACTTGGATGGTTTCATCCGATGGCAAATGACTCAGCGGAGTAAAATTTCACAATTTCGTGAGCAATAACCCACGAAATTTGTCCATTTACACCCTTTTTGACCAAATGGAAACAATTAGGCGGAATGCATATTTCACGATTTCGTGAGCTATAACCCATGGTTTCTGACATATTTTGTCAGTTTCGATTTGTTTCAACCCGGTGCCAAAAATCTTTGTTGAATTCAAAACCGACGTTTTCATGAGCTGTAACCTGTGAATTTTGGCCATTTTCTTCTGTTTCGGTCGGGTGTTGGAAATGTCAAAATTGACGATTTCATAAGCTATTATCCGTCCGATTTTGACCATTTTGGTCAGTTCAACGCCCCGTTAAAAAATATCTTTGCCGAATTCAAAACTGATGATTTCATAAGCTATAACACAGTGATTATTCATCCATCTCTTGTGTTTGGGCCTGCCAACAAATAATTAGGCGGAGTTCAAATATCACAATCTCATGGATTATAACCCATGGTTTTCCATCCGCTTCGGTCCGTTTCAACCCTGGCGTGATTTCATGTATTATAACCCATTGTTCGAATTTCATGAGTTGTAACCCTGGCGTGTATTATAACCCTGGCGTCAATTTCGTTCCGTTTCAACTCGGCGCCAATGATCTTTGCCGAATCCAATACCTATGATTTTATGAGTTGTAACCCGTTAATTTTGTCCATTTTATTTTGTTTTAGTTGGGTGTCCGAAATGTCGAAAGCGACAATTTTATGAGATATTGTCCGTACGATTTCTAACCATTTTGGTCTGTTCGACGCCTCTTGTAAAAACAGCTTTGCCGAATTCAAAACCGATGATTTCACAAGCTATAACACGTGATTATTGACCCATCTCTTGCGTTTGGGGCTGGCAGAAAATAATTAGGTGGAGTTCAAATATTGTGATTTCGTGGGTTATAACCCATGGTTTTCCGACTGTTTCGGTCTGTTTCAACCCGGGTGTGATTTCATGGGTTATAACCCATTGTTTGAATTTGACAAGTTTGCGAGCTATAGGCAACAAATTTTCCCCAACTTTGACGGTTTCGTCCGATAGCAAATGACTCGGTGGAGTAAAATTTCACGATTTTGTGTGCTATAACCCACAAAATTTGTCCATCTACACCCCTTTTCGACCCGATGGAAACAATTAGGCGAAGTGCATATGTCACAATATTGTGAGCTATGACCCATTGTTTCTGACACATTTTGTCAGTTTCGGTTTGTTTTGACCCAGCGGCAGAAATCTTTGCCGAATCCAAAACTGACGATTTCATGAGCTGTAACCCATGAATTTTGACCATTTTCTTTTGTTTTCGGTCGGTTGTCCGAAATGTAAAAACAGACGATTTCATGAGGTTTTGTCCATATGATTTCTGACAATTTTGGTCTGTTCGATGCTCCGTGTAAAAATATCTTTGCCGAAATCTAAACCGATGATTTCATGAGCTATAACACGTGATTATTGATCCATCTCGTGTGTTTGGGCCCAACAACAAATAATTAGGCGGAGTTTAAATATCGTGATTTTATGGGTTATAACCCATGTTTTCCGACTGCTTCGGTCCGTTTCAACCCAGTCAAATTTCACGAGTTCATGAGCTATAGGCAGCGATTTTTCCCTAACTTTGATGGTTTCTTCCAACGGCAATTGAATCAACGAAGTTTCATGATATCGTGAGCTATAACCCACGAAATTTGTCCCTTTCCACCCCTTTTCGTCCTGGTGCAAACAATTAGGTGGAGTGCATATTTCGCGATTTCATGAGCTATAACCCATGGTTTCTGACACATTTCGTCAGTTTCGGTCCGTTTCAACTCGGCTCTAGAAATCTTTGCTAAATCCAATACTGATGATTTTGAGAGCCGTAACCCATGAATTTTGACCATTTTATTATGTTTCGGTCGGGTGTTAGAAATGTCAAAACCGGCGATTTCATGAGCTGTTGTCCGTATGATTTCTCACCATTTTGGTTTGTTCGACACCCCGTATCAAAATATCTTTGCAGAATTCAAAACCGATGATTTCACGAGCCCTTTTCGGTCCGATGGAAACAATTTGGCAGAGTGCATATTTTGTAATTTTGAGAGCTATAACCCAAGGTTTCTGATACAATTTGTCAGTTTCGGTTTGTTTTGACCTGGTGCCAGAAATCTTTGCCTAATCCCAAACCGTCGATTTCATGAGCTGTAACCTATAAATTTTGACCATTTTCTTCTATTTTGTTCGGGTGTCTTAAATGTCAAAACCGACAATTTAATGAGTTGTTGTCCGTACGATTTCTGACCATTTTGGTCTGTTCGATGCCCCGTGTAAAAATATCTTTGTCGATTTCAAAACGGATGATTTCATGAGCTATAACACATGATTATTGACCCATCTCGTATGTTTGGGTCCAACAACAAATAATTAGGCGGAGTTCAAATATCTTGATTTCAAGCGTTATAACCCATGGTTTTCCGACCGCTTCGGTCTGTTTCAACGTAGGCGTGATTTCATGTTTTATAACGCATTGTTCGAATTTCTCGACTTCGTGAGCTATAGGCAACGATTTTCCCCCAACTTCGACGTCTTCATCCAATGGGAAATGACTCGGTGGAATTTCACGATTTCGTGAGCTATAACCCACGAAAATTTTCCATTTCCACCCCTTTTCGGCCTGGTGCAAACAATTAGGCGGAGTGCATATTTCTCGATTTCGTGAGCTACAACCTATGGTTTATGACACATTTCGTTAGTTTCGATCCGTGAATTTTGGCCATTTTCAATACCGATGATTTATGAGATGTAACCAGTGAATTTTGGCTATTTTCTTCTATTTCAGCTGGGTGTTAGAAATGTCAAAACCGACGATTTCATGAGATGTTGTCCATATGATTTCTGACCATTTTTGTCTGTTCGACACCCCGTGTCAAAATATCTTTCTCGAATTCAAAACCAATGATTTCATGAGCTTTAACACGTGATGATTGACCCATATCGTGCATTTGATCCCGACAACAAATAATTAGGTGGAGTTCAAATATCGTGATTTCATGGGTTGTAACCCATGGTTTTCTGATCGCTTTTGTCCGTTTCGACCAGGGAACAATTTCATGGGTTATAACTCATTGTTCAAATTTCACGAGTTCCTGAGCTATAGGTAATGATTTTTCCCCAACTTTGACGGTTTTATCTGACGACAAATGACTCGACGGAGTAAAATTTCACAATGTCGTGAGCTATAACCCACAAAATTTGTCCATTTACACCCCTTTTTGGCCCGATGGAAACAATTAAGCTGAGTGCATATTACGCGATTTCGTGAGCTATAGCCCATGGGTTCTAACACATTTTGACAGTTTTTATTTGTTTCAACCTGGAGCCAGAAATCTTTGCTGAATTCAAAACCGATGATTTCATGAACTGTAACCCGTGAATTTTTACCATTTTCTTCTGTTTTGGTCAAATGTCAGAAATGTCAAAATCGACGATTTCATAAACTATTATATGTATGATATTTGACCATTTTGGTCTATTCGACGCCCTGTTATAAAAATATCTTTGCAGAATTTAAAACCGATGATTTCATGAGCTATAACACGTGATTATTGACCTATCTCATGCGTTTGGGCCCTGCAACAAATAATTAGGCGGAGTTCAAATATCGCGATTTCATGGGATATAACCCACAGTTTTCCAACCGCTTTGGTCCGTTTCAACCCTAGCGTGATTTCATGTATTATAACCCATTGTTTGAATTTCACGAGTTTGTGAGCTATAGGCAACGATTTTTCACCAACTTCGATGTTTTTCTCCGACGACAAATGACTCATCAGAGTAAAATTTCACGATTTTGTGAGCTATAACCGACGAAATTTGTCCATTTATGCCTCTTTTCGGCCCGATGGAAACAATTTGGCAGAGTGCATATTTCACAATTTTCTAAGCTATAATCCATGGTATCTGACACATTTTGTTAGTTTCGATTTTTTTTGACCCGGTGCTAGAAATCTTTGCCGAATCTAAAACCGAAGATTTCATGAGCTGTAATCCATGAATTTTGACCTTTTTTTATGTTTTGGCCGAGTGTTAAAAATGTTGAAACAGACGATTTCATGAGTTTTTGTCCATACGATTTCTGACCTTTTTGGTCTGTTCGATACCCTGTGTAAAAAATATCTTTGCCGAATTTAAAACTGATGATTTCACAAGCTATAACAGGGGATTATTGACCCATGTCGTGCATTTGGGCCTAAGAATTTAAAACTGATGATTTCACAAGCTATAACAGGGGATTATTGACCCATGTCGTGCATTTGGGCCTAATAACAAATAATTAGGCGGAGTTTAAATATCAACAGGGGATTATTGACCCATGTCGTGCATTTGGGCCTAATAACAAATAATTAGGCGGAGTTTAAATATCACGATTTCATGGGTTATAACCCATGGTTTTCCGACCGCTTCTGTCCGTTTCAACCCAGTCGTGATTTCATGTGTTATAACCCATTGTTCGAATTTTACGCGTTCGTGAGCTATAGGCAATGATTTTTCCCCAACTTTGATGGTTTCTTCCAACAACAAATGAATCGGCGGAGTTTCACGATATCGTGAGCTATAACCCACGAAATTTGTCCATTTCCACCGCTTTTCGTCCAGGTGCAAACAATTAGGTGGAGTGCATATTTCACGATTTCATGAGCTATAACCCATGGTTTCTGACACATTTCGTCAGTTTCGGTCTGTTTCAACTCGGCTCTAGAAATCTTTGCCGAATCCAATGCCGATGATTTTGTGAGGTGTAACCAGTGAATTTTGACCATTTTCTTATGTTTCACCCAGGTGTTAGAAATGTTAAAACCGGTGATTTCATGAGCTGTTGTCCGTATGATTCTCATCATTTTGGTCTGTTCAACACCCCGTATCAAAATATCTTTGCCAAATTCAAAACCAATGAATTCACGAGCTATAACACGTGATTATTGATCCATCTCATGCATTTGGTCCCGACAACAAATAATTAGGCGGAGTTAAAATATCACGATTTAATGGTTTATAACCCATGGTTTTTTGATCGCTTCTGTCCGTTACGACCAGGGAGAAATTTCATGGATTATAACCCATTGTTCAAATTTCATGAGTTCATGAGCTTTAGGAACTAATTTTCACCAACTTCGATGGTTTCATCCGATGGCAAATGACTTGGTGGAGTAAAATTTCACAATTTTGTGAGCTATAACCCACAAGATGGTTTCATCCGATGGCAAATGACTTGGTGGAGTAAAATTTCACAATTTTGTGAGCTATAACCCACAAAATTTGTCCATCTACACCCCTTTTTGTCCTGATGCAAACAATTAGGCGGAGTGCATATTTCGGGATTTCGCAAGCTATAACCCGTGGTTTCTGACACATTTTGCCAGTTTCAATTTGTTTCAACGCGGCGCCAGAAATTTGCTGAATTCAAAACCGACGATTTTCTTCTATTTCAGCCGGGTGTCGACAATGTCAAAACCGACGATTTCATGAGCTGTTGTTCGTACGATTTCTGATGATTTTGGTCTGTTCAACACCCCGTGTAAAAAATATCTTTGCAAATTCAAAATCGATGATTTCACTAGACAAAACACAGGATTATTGACCCATCTCGTGCATTCGGTCGTGACAGGAAATAATTAGGCGGAGTTCAAATATCACGATTTCATGGGTTATAACCCATGGTTTTTTGATCACTTCTGTCCGTTTCAACCAGGGAGCAATTTCAAGGGTTATAACCAATTGTTCAAATTTCACGAGTTCATGAGCTATATGGGTAACGATTGATCCCCAACTTCGACGGTTTCGTCCGATGGTAAATGACTCGGTGGAGTAAAATTTCACGATTTCATGAGCTATTACCCAAAAAATTAGGCGGAGTGCATATTTCACAATTTTTTGAGCTATAACCCATGGTTTCTGATACATTTTGTCAGTTTTCGTTTGTTTTTACCCGGCACCAAAAATCTTTGCCGAATCTAAAACCGACGATTTCATGAGCTGTAACCCATGAATTTTGACCATTTTCTTCAGTTCGGCCGGGTATCGGAAATGTCAAAACAGACGATTTCATTAGTTGTTGTCCATACGATTTCTGACCATTTTAGTTTGATCGACGCCTCGTGTAATAATATCTTTGCTGAATTCAAAACCGATGATTTCACGAGCTATAACACGTGATTATTGACCCATCTCGTGCATTTGGTCCCGACAGTAAATAATTAGGCAGAGTTCAAATATCACGATTTCATGGGTTATAACCCATGGTTTTCTGATCGCTTCTGTTCGTTTCGATCAGGGAGCAATTTCGTGGGTTATAACCCATTGTTCAAATTTCTTGAGCTCATGAGCTATAGGAAACGATTTTTCCCCCAACTTCAACGGTTTCATCCGACGGCAAATGACTCGGCGGAGTAAAATTTCACAATTTTGTGAGCTTTAACCCACGAAATTTGTCCATTTACACCCCTTTTTGGTCCGATGCAAACAATTAGGCGGATTGCATATTTTACGATTTCGTGAGCTTGGTTTCTGACACATTTTGTCTGTTTAGATTTGTTTCAACCCGGTGCTATAAATCTTTGCTAAATTCAAAACCAACGATTTCATGAGCTGTAACCGGTGAATTTTGACCATTTTCTTCTGTTTCGGCCGGGTGTCTAAAATGCCAAACTCGACGATTTTTTGAGCTGTTGTCCGTACAATTTCTTACCATTTTGGTCAATTTGACAACCCGTGTAAAAAATATCTTTGCCAAATTCAAAACAGATGATTTCACGAGCTATGACACGTGATTATTGACCCATCTCGTGCGTTTGAACCTAACAACAAATAATTAGGCAGAGTTCAAATATCACGATTTCATGGGTTATAACCCATGGTTTTCCGACCGCTTCGATCCATTTCAACCTAGGTGTGATTTCATGTGATATAATCCATTATTCGAATTTCACAAGTTTGTGAGCGATAGGCAACGATTTTTCCCCAACTTCGACGATTTCGTCCAACGGCAAATGACTCGACGGAGTAAAATTTCATGATTTCGTGAGCTATAACCCACAAAAATTTTCCATTTACAGCCCTGTTCGGCCTGATGGAAACAATTTGGCGGAGTGCATATTTTGTAATTTTGTGAGCTATAACCCACGATTTCTGACATGTTATGTCAGTTTTGGTTTGTTTTGACTTGGTGCCAAAAATCATTGCCGAATCCAAAACCGTCGATTTCATGAGGTGTAACCCATGAATTTTGACCATTTTCTTTTGTTTTGTTCAGGTGTCTTAAATGTCGAACATGACGATTTAATGAGCCATTATCCGTATGATTTCTGACCATTTTGGTCTGTTCGACGCCCCGTGTAAAAATATCTTTGCCAAATTCAAAACGGATGATTTCATGAGATATAACACGTGATTATTGACCCATCTCGTGTGTTTGGGTCCAACAACAAATAATTAGGCGGAGTTAAAATATCTCAATTTCAAGGGTTATAACCCATGGTTTTCCAACCGCTTCGGTCCGTTTCAACCCAGGCATGATTTCATGTGTTATAACACATTGTTCGAATTTCTCGAGTTCGTGAGCTATAGGCAACAGTTTTTCCCTAACTTCGACGATTTCGTCCAACGGCAAATGACTCGATGGGGTTTCACGATTTCGTGAGCTATAACCCACGAAATTTGTCCATTTCCACCCCTTTTTCGGCCTGGTGCAAACAATTAGGCGGAGTGCATATTTCTCGATTTCGTGAGCTATAACCTATGGTTTATGACACATTTTGTTAGTTTTGATATTTGAATTTTGGCCATTTTCAATACCTACGATTTTATGAGATATAACCCGTGAATTTTGGCCATTTTCTTCTGTTTCGGCCGGGTGTTGGAAATGTCAAAACCGACAATTTCATCAGATGTATGATTTCTGACCATTTTGGTCTGTTCGACACCCCGTGTTAAAATATCTTTGCCGAATTCAAAACCGATGATTTTACGAGCTATAACACGTGATTATTGACCCATCTCGTGCATTTGGTCCCGACAACAAATAAGTAGGTGGAGTTCAAATATTGCGATTTCATGGGTTATAACTCATGGTTTTTTGATCGCTTTTGTCCGTTTTGACCAGGGATCAATTTCATGAGTTATAACCTATTGTTCAAATTTCACGAGTTCTTGAGCTATAGGCAACGATTTTCCCCAACTTTGACGGTTTCATCCGACGGCAAATGACTCGGCGGAGTAAAATTTCATAATTTCGTGAGCTATAACCCACAAAATTTGTCTATTTACACCCCTTTTTGGCCTGATTGAAACAATTAGGCGGAGTGCATATTACGCGATTTCGTAAGCTATAGCCCATGGTTTCTGACACATTTTGTCAGTTTCGATTTGTTTCAACCCGGAGCCAGAAATCTTTGCTGAATTCAAAACCGACGATTTCATGAATTATAACCCGAGAATTTTGACCATTTTCTTCTGTTTCGGCCGAGTGTCGAAAATGTTAAAACCGACGATTTCATAAACTATTATCTAAACGATTTCTGACCATTTTGGTCTGTTCGACGCCCTGTCTAAAAACATCTTTACAGAATTTAAAACCGATTATTTCATGAGCTATAACACGTGATTATTGACCTATCTCGTGCGTTTGGGCCCTACAAGAAATAATTAGGATAGTTCAAATATCACGATTTCATAGGTTATAACCCATAGTTTTCCGACCTCTTTGGTCTATTTCAACCCTGGCGTGATTTCATGTATTATAACCCATTTTTCAAATTTCACGAGTTCGTAAGCTATAGGCAACGTTTTTTCACCAACTTCGACGTTTTCGTCCGACGACAAATGACTCGACGGAGTAAAATTTTATGATTTCGTGAGCTATAACCTACGAAATTTGTCCATTTATACCGCTTTTCGGCCCGATGGAAACAATTAGGCGGGGTGCATATTTCGTAATTTTCTAAGCTATAATCCATGGTTTCTGACACATTTTGTCAGTTTCAGTTTGTTTTGACCCGGTGCCAGAAATCTTTGCCGAATCTAAAACCGAAGATTTCATGAGGTGTAATCCATGAATTTTGACCATTTTTTTGTTTCGGCCGGGTGTCGAAAATGTCAAAACAGACGATTTCATGAGTTGTTGTCTATATGATTTCTGACCATTTTGATCTGTTCGATACCATGTGTAAAAAATATCTTTGCCGAATTCAAAACCGATGATTTCACAAGCTATAACAGGTGATTATTGAACAATGTCGTGCATTTGGGCCTAACAACAAATAATTAGGTGGAGTTCAAATATCACGATTTCATGGGTTATAACCCATGGTTTTCGGACCGCTTTGGTCCGTTTCAACTCAGGCGTGATTTTATGTATTATAACCCATTGTTCTAATTTCACGAGTTCGTGATCTATAGGCAGCGATTTTCCCCAACTTCGACGGTTTCGTTCGATCGTAAATGACTCGGCGGAGTTTCACGATTTTGTGAGCTATCACCCACAAAATTTGTCGATTTCCACCCCTTTTCATCCCGGTACAAACAATTAGGCGGAGTGCATATTTTGCAATTTCGTGAGCTATAACCCATGGTTTCTGATACATTTCATCAGTTTTGGTCCGTTTCGATTCGGCGCCAGAAATCTTTGCCGAATTTAATACTGACGATTTCATGAGCTGTAACCCGTGAATTTTAACCATTTTCTTCTGTTTTGGCCAGGAGTCAGAAATTTCAAAACCGACGATTTCTTGAGATGTTGTCCGTACGATTTCAGACCATTTTGGTCTGTTCGACACCCCGTGTCAAAATATCTTTGCTGAATCCAAAACCGATGGTTTCACAAGCTATAACACGTGATTATTGACCCATCTCGTGCATTTGGTCCCGACATCAGAAAATTAGGCGGAGTTCAAATATCGTGATTTAATGGGTTATAACCCATGGTTTTCTGATCGCTTCTTTCCATTTCGACCAGGGAGCAATTTCATAGGTTATAACCCATTGTTCAAATTTCACGAGTTCCTGAGCTGTAGGGAATGATTTTTACCCAACTTCGACAGTTTCATTCGACGGCAAATGACTTGGCGTAGTAAAATTTCACAATTTCATAAGCTGTGACCCACGAAATTTGTCCATTTACACTCATTTTCGACCAAATGGAAACAATTAGGCGGAGTGCGTATTTTTCGATTTCGTGAGCTATAACCCATGGTTTTTGACACATTTTGTCAGTTTCGATTTGTTTCAACCCAGTGCCAAAAATATTTTCTGAATTCAAAACCGACGATTTCATGAGCTGTAACCTGTGAATTTTGGCCATTTTCTTCTGTTTCGGTCGGGTGTTGGAAATATCAAAACCGACAATTTTATAAGCTATTACCCATACGATTCTAACCATTTTGACCTGCTTGACGCCCCATTAAAAAATATCTTTGGCAAATTCAAAACTGATGATTTCATAAGCTATAACACGGTGATTATTGATCCATCTCTTGTGTTTGGGCCCGACAACAAATTATTAGGCGGAGTTCAAATATCACGATTTCATGGGTTATAACCCATGGTTTTCCGACCGCTTCAGTCCAATTCAACCCTGACGTGATTTCATGTATTATAACCCATTGTTTGAATTTCACGAGTTCGTGAGCTATAGGCAACGTTTTCCCCCAACTTCGACGGTTTTGTCCGATAGTAAATGACTCGGCGGAGTTTAACGATTTCGTTAGCTATAACCCACGAAGTTTGTCGTTTTCCACCCCTTTTTGGCCCGGTACAAACAATTAGGCGGAGTGCATATTTTTCAATTTCATGAGCTATAACCCATGCTTTCTGACACATTTCGTCAATTTCGGTCCGTTTCGACTGAACGCCAAATATCATTGCCGAATTTAATACCGACGATTTCATGATTTGTAACCCATGAATTTTAACCATTTTCTTCTATTTCAGACGGGTGTCCAAATTGTCAAAACCGGCGATTTTATGAGCTATTGTCTGTATGATTTCTAACTATTTTGGTCTGTTCGACGCCCCGTGTAGAAACAACTTTGTCAAATTCAAAACTGATGATTTCACGAAATATAACACGTGATTATTGACCCATCTCGTGCGTTTAGGGACGGCAAAAAATAATTAGGCGGAGTTCAAATATTGTGATTTCATGGGTTATAACCCATGGTTTTCCAACCGTTATGGTCTGTTTCAACCCGGTCGCGATTTCATAGGATATGACCCATTGTTCGAATTTCACAAGTTCGTGAGCTATAGGCAATGATTTTCCCCAACTTCGATGGTTTCATCCGACGCCAAATGACTCGGCCCAATGGAAGAAAATGGAAACATTTATACCCACAAAATTTGTCCATTTATACCCCTTTTTGCCAAACGACGGCAAATGACTCGACCCAACTTCAATGATTTCGGGAGCTATAACCCACAAAATTTATCCATTTATACCCATTTTCGGCCCAATGGAAACAATTAGGCGGACTGCATATTTTGCAATTTTGTGAGGTATAACCCATGATTTCTGACACATTTTGTCAGTTTCGGTTGTTTTTGACCAGGCGCCAGAAATCTTTGCTGAATCCAAAATCGACGATTTCATGAGCTGTAACCCACAAATTTTGACCATTTTCATCTGTTTCGGCCGGGTGTCGGAAATGTCGAAACAGACGATTTCATGAGTTGTTGTCCATATGACTTCTAACCATTTTAGTCTGTTCGACGTCCCGTGTAAAAATATCTTTGCCGAATTCAAAACTGATGATTTCATGAGCTATAACACGTGATTATTAACCCATCTCATGCGTTTGGGCCTAACAAAAAATAATTAGGCGGAGTTCAAATATCACGATTTCTTGGGTTATAACCCATGGTTTTCCGACGGCTTCGGTCTTTTTCAACCCAGGTGTGATTTCATGTGTTATAACCCATTGTCGAATTTCACGAGTTCGTGAGCTATAGGCAATGATTTTTCCCCAACTTCGACGGTTTCGTCCAACGGCAAATGACTCGGTGGAGTTTCATGATTTCATGAGTTATAACCAACAAAATTTGTCCATTTCTACCCCTTTTCGGCCAGGTGCTAGAAATCTTTATTGTATTCAAAACCGACGATTTCATGAGCTGTAACCTATGAATTTTGACCATTTTCTTCTATTTTAGCTGGGTGTCTGGAATGTCGAAACCAACGATTTCATGAGCTGTTGTCTGTCGATTTCTGACCACTTTGGTCTGTTCAATACCCAGTGTAAAAAATATCTTCGCATAATTCAAAACCGATGATTTCACGAGCTATAACAGGTGATTATTGACTCATCTCGTGCATTTGGGCCCAACAACAAATAATTAGGTGGAGTTCAAATATCGTGATTTCATGGGTTATAACCCATGGTTTTCCGACCGCTTCGGTCTGTTTCAACCCAGGCGTGATTTCACGTGTTATAACCCATTGTTAGAATTTCATGAGTTCATAAGCTATAGGCAATGATTTTTCCTAACTTCGACGGTTTCGTCCATCGGCAAATGACTCGATGGAGTTTCACGATTTCGTGAGTTATAACCCACGAAATTTGTCCATTTCCATCCCTTTTTGACCAGGTGCAAACAATTAGGCGGGGTGCATATTTCATGATTTTGTGAGCTATAACCCTTGGTTTCTGACACATTTCGTCAAATTTGGTCCGTTTCGACTTGGCGCCAGAAATCTTTGCTAAATTTAATACTGACGATTTCATGAGCTTTAACTCGTGAATTTTGACTATTTTCTTCTGTTTCGGCCGGGTGTAAGAAATGTCAAAACCGACGATTTCATGAGCTGTTGTCCTAATGATTTCTAACCATTTTGGCCTGTTCGACACCTCGTGTCAAAATATCTTTGCCGAATTCTAAATCGATGATTTCACGAGCTATAATGCATGATTATTGACCCATCTCGTGCATTTGGTCCCGACCGCAAATAATTAGGCGGAGTTCAAATATCGCGATTTCATGGGTTATAACCTATTGTTTTCTGATCGCTTCTATCTATTGTGACTAGGGGGCAATAACACATGATTATTGACCCATCTCGTGCATTTTGGGTCGGTAGAAAATAATTAGGCGGAGTTCAAATATCACGATTTCATGGGTTATAACCCATGGTTTTCCGACCGTTTCAATATATTTCAACCCGGGCATGATTTCATGGGTTATAACCCATTGTTCGAATTTTACGAGTTCGTGAGCTATAGGCAACGATTCTTCCCCAACTTCGACGGTTTTGACCTATGGCAAATAACTCGGTGGAGTAAAATTTCAAAATTTCGTGCGCTATATAACCCACAAAATTTGTCCATTTACACCCCTTTTTAGCCCGATGGAAACAATTAGGCGGAGTGCACATTTCGCAGTTTTGTGAGCTGTAGCCCATGGTTTCTGACACATTTTTTCAGTTTCGGTTTGTTTTGACCCAACGCCAGAAATCTTTGCCGAATCTAAGACCGACAATTTCATGAGCTGTAACACAAGAATTTTTTCCATTTTCTTTTGTTTCGGCGGGTGTCGAAATTGTTGAAACATACGATTTCATGAGTTGTTGTCCATACGATTTCTGACCATTTTGGTCTGTTCGACGCCCCATGTAAAAATATCTTTGCCGAATTCTAAACCGATGATTTCATGAGCTATAACACGTGATTATTGACCCATCTTGTGCATTTTGGCCCACAACAAATATTTAAGAAGAGTTCAAATATCGTGATTTCATAGGTTATAACCCATGGTTTTTACGACCGTTTCGGTCCACTTCAACCTAGGCGTGATTTCACGTGTTATATCCCATTGTTCAAATTTCACGAGTTTGTGAGCTATAGGCAACGATTTTCCCAACTTCGACGGTTTCGTCCAACGGCAAATGACTCGGCGGAGTTTCACGATTTAGTGGGCTATAACCCACGAAATTTGTCCATTTCCACCCCTTTTTCAGCCTGCTGCAAACAATTAGGCGGAGTGCCTATTTCGTGATTTCGTGAGCTATAACCCATGGTTTCTGACACGTTTTGTTAGTTTCGGTCTGTTTCGACTCGGAACCAAAAATCTTTACGAATTCAATACCGATGATTTCATGAGCTGTAACCCGTGAATTTTGACCATTTTCTTCTGTTTCAGCTGGGTGTTAGAAATATCAAAACCGACAATTTCATGAGCAATTTTCCATACGATTTCTGACCATTTTGGTCTGTTCGACACCCCGTGTAAAAATCTATTTGCCAAATTCAAAACCGATGATTTCACGAGCTATAACACGTGATTATTGACCCATCTCTTGCATTTGGTCCCGAGAACAAATAATTAGGCGGAGTTCAAATATCGCGATTTCATGGGTTAAAACCCATGGTTTTCTGATCACTTCTGTCCGTTTTGACTAGGGAGTAATTTTTCCCTAACTTCGACGGTTTTATCTGACAGCAAATGACTCGGCAGAGTAAAATTTCACAATTTCATAAGTTATAACCCACGAAATTTGTCCTTTTACACCCCTTTTTGGCCCGATGAAAACAATTAGCCGTAGTGAATATTTCACGATTTCGTGAGCTATAACCCATGGTTTCTGACACATTTTGTCAGTTCCGATTTGTTCCAACCCGGCGCCAAAAATCTTTGCTCAATTCAAAACCGACGATTTCATGAGTGTCAGTTCCGATTTGTTCCAACCCGGCGCCAAAAATCTTTGCTCAATTCAAAACCGACGATTTCATGAGATGTAACCCGTGAATTTTGACTATTTTCTTCTGTTTTAGCCGCGTGTTGAAAATGTCAAAATCGACGATTTCATAAGCTATTGTCCGTACGATTTCTTACCATTTTGGTCTGTTTGACACCCCATGTAAAACTATCTATGTCAAATTCAAAACCGATGATTATTTACCCATGTCGTGCGTTTGGGCCCAATAACAAATAATTTGGCGGAGTTCAAATATCGGGATTTCATGGGTTATGACCTACGGTTTTTCGACCGCTTCGGTCCGTTTCAACCCTAATGTGATCTCATGTATTATAACCTATTGTTCGAATTTCACGAGTTCGTGTAGGCAACGAGTTTCCCCAATTTCGACGGTTTCGTCCGATGGCAAATGACTCGTTGGAGTTTCACGATTATGTGAGATATAACCCACGAAATTTGTCCATTTCCATCCCTTTTCGGCCCAGTACAAACAATTAGGCGGAGTGCATATTTTGAAATTTTGTTAGCTATAACCCATGGTTTCTGTCACTTTTCGTCTGTTTCGGTCTGTTTTGACTCGGCGCCAGAAATCTTTGCCGAATTCAATACCGACGATTTCATGAGTTGTAACCCGTGAATTTTGACCATTTTCTTCCATTTCAGCCGGGTGTCCGAAATGTTGAAACTGGCGATTTTATGATATATTGTCCGTATAATTTCTGATCATTTTGGTCTGTTCGACGCCCTGTGTAAAAATAGCTTTGTCAATACAAAACCGATGATTTCACGAGCTAATACACCTGATTATTGACTCATCTCGCGCATTTGGGTCCGGCAAAAAATAATTAGGCGGAATTCAAATATCGCGATTTCGTGGGTTATAACGCATGGTTTTCTGACCATTTCGGTCTGTTTCAACCCGGGCGTGATTTCATGGGATATAACTCGTTGTTCGAATTTTAAAAATTCATGGGCTATAGGCAACAATTTTTCCCCAACTTTGACGGCTTTTTCGAATGGCAAATGACTCGGCGGAGTAAAATTTCATGATTTCGTGAGCTATAACTTACATAATTTGTCCGTTTACACCCTTTTTTGGCCCGATGGAAACAATTTAGTGAGCTATAACCCATGGTTTCTGACACATTTTGTTAGTTTCGGTTTGTTTTGACTCGGCACCAGAAATCTTTGCTGAATCCAAAACTGATGATTTCATGAGCTATAAACCCATGAATTTTGACCATTTTCATTTGTTTCGGTCGGGTGTCAGAAATGTCGAAACAGACGATTTCATTAGTTGTTGTCCTAATGATTTCTGACCATTTTGGTCTGTTCGACGCCCCGTGTAAAAATAACTTTGCCGATTTCAAAACCGATGATTTCATGAGCTATAATACGTGATTATTAACCCATCTCGTGCGTTTGGGCCCGACAACAAATAATTAGGCGGAGTTAAAATATCATGATTTCATGGGTTATAACCCATGGTTTTCCGACCACTTCGGTTCGTTTCAACCCAGACGTGATTTCACGTGTTATAACCCATTGTTTAAATTTTACGAGTTCGTGAGCTATAAGCAATGATTTTTTCCCCAACTTTGACGGTTTCGTTCAACGGCAAATGACTCGACAGAGTTTCACGATTTCGCGACCTATACCCACAAAATTTGTCCATTTCCACCCTTTTTTCGTCCTGGTGCAAACAATTAGGCGGAGTGCATATTTTGTGATTTTGTAAGCTATAACCCTATGGTTTCTGACACATTTCGCCAGTTTCAATCCGTTTCGACTCGGGGCTGTAGGCATAAAAAATTGCCTATAGGTTCTCGCATATAGCTCGAGATAAAAAAAAGACGATGAATGTTACTATCCGAGTCAAGGAGGATTATCTGAGTCAAAAGAGATCATTTGATATTGTAGAGAAGCTAAAAAGCACACGAAATAAGTCGGCGAAGCGTACGAGTCTGTGAAACATGCTAAACGATAAAGGAACAACTCAACCAGGAGTTGTGTTTTATCCACAAAAGGGTGAAGTACCATGTGTGGCTCATCTACTCTATGAGTGTTTTTCCTATGGAAAGTTATAGATCTCTTCATCAGCTTTCCAACACATCTTAGATCATCTCATTCCGAGATCGGACGAGGGAGTTAGAGCCAAAATACCCGAGATAACACAAACTGTCTCGGAAGTGCGAGACAGACTTCACTGTCTCGGAATGCGAGACAGTCGTGACTGTCTCGCACCAAATCTGAAGAAGGTCAAAAGACAAAAGTTGTAGATCTCTTTGTCATCTTTCCAACGCATCTTGGATTATCTCATTCTGAGATCGGACGAGGGTGTTAGAGATAAAATACCTGAGACAACACAAGCTGTCTCAGAAGTGCGAGACAGACTTCACTGTCTCGGAATACGAGACAGTCATGACTGTCTCGCACCAAATCTGAAGAAGGTCAAAAGACAAAAGTTGTAGATATCTTCGTCAGATTTCCAACGCATTTTGGATCATCTCATTCTGATATCAGACGAGGGAGTTAGAGCCAAAATACCCGAGATAGTATAAACTGTCTCGGAAGTGCGAGACAGACTTCACTGTCTCGGCCATAGAGTTGGTTACAACACGTTTTTTGACGGTTTTTTTGGCTTCATAACTACTTGAGATCAACCATAAACGTGGGGAGATAGTTACAAACTGAAAGGAGACCCACTAACATCATAAAAGGATGGTATTTAGGTAGTGGGACAATGGTTACAAAAGGGGGCTGATTAGAGAGCACCCAATGAGGCTGATTAGAGAGCATCTGATCGAGCACTTGATAGAGCAATCCAGAGCAAAGAGAGAGCAGACTTGAGTCCTTGGCAATTCCTTGAGATTCGAGCTTTGACTTGATCTTAAGAAGAACGATCATCTTACTTTGATAAGATCTTCGTTTCAAATTCTCACTTCGATAAACGAAGGAAGAATCTTTAAGCCCCCTTCACGATCTGTGATTCGGCGGTCCACAAGTCAAAGCACTCCCGGCACAGGCAAAGTCCCACAAAAACAAGAATCGATAAACGATTTTTGTGTTATTTTCTCAAGAGTTGTAATTTTCATTTTGTTGCGTAAAAGGAGTCTTATAAAAAAGACTATCTCTTTCGAATTTGTTGTAATCGACCGAAGATATAATGAATTCCATAACAAAAGCAACTTTTGACGAAAACAAACTGACGATCACAGTGGGAGCCAACGGTCTCGCTGCCGAGACCGTCGTGTCGCAGCCGATCAAGATTCCAGTTGAATCCACGGTCGAATACGAGTTCGACCAAACCAAGTTTGAGGAATATCTTTCATCACCCTCTTCAAGATCTTCATTGTCTCACAAGTATAGGAGGATCTCATCATTGATGAAGGCTTACATGCCAAAGAAGGCCCAAAGTGAAGACTCTCACCTAATCGTTGTCGAGGCCTCCCCTTGCAACATTATCCCGATAATCCCTAAAGCCGGAAGCTCTGCTCACAATGATTCCGCCCTAATTAAGGAATCGTTCGGTCGAAGTTTGCCAACTCTGACGAAAAGGGCTCGTCAGAGGCAACGCCAACGCCTCGCTCGTCAAATGGTTAAGGCCTTGGAACAAACCGACGGAGTTCGTTATTATGCGGACTTAGAGTCGAGGAAACAACAAGTGGTTTGTTCAACTCAATGACAAACTACTCACGTTTCTGCACAACTCACGACGGAGGAATGGACTCTCGTCAAAAGGGCTCGGTCGACCCTCAAAGAATGTATACAAAAGCATCATGCAAACGCTACTCATGCCCGTGCTCTCTTACAACAAAGACGAGAAAGAAACAAGGAAACGGTGGCCAAAGAACCGCCAAAACTCTGCAAAGTTTGGATTCCAAAGTCTGGAGTTGTGCAAAATCAGCATTCGGAGCCCGTTAAGACTCCGCACCCACAAGGGGGGTGGTTCTAAACGTGTGACCCCCGACATAACCTTGGATCGCTTAAAGACAATAATAAGTTGTCCTGAGAATGCCAACAAGGTTTTACATCCTCAAAGAAGACATATTCGTCAAAAGACATCGTTATACCTGGGAGGTCATACCAACAGACGATAGGATTCTCCAGTAATCATACTGATGAGTCATACTATCAAGCTGGGGTTGTGAACAAAACTCGAAAGAGGATTGTCCGAGAAATGAGCTCTCATTGTTTCTGTATGCGACTCATTAGAGCAGTACTGTCGAAATGTGACTACTCCAAACGAGAAGCCATCCCGCAAAGAGTCTCAGTGTTCCAGAGGCTTTTCACCGAAATATCAAAGCCTAAGCCGAGATATTTCCACAAGAGAAGATCAACTGTCCAAGATGACGAATTCCCTGAAATCACCATCAACATGGCTGATAAAGGAAAATCTAAGCGGCATTCAAGTGAATCAAATCCCGACTTTTCCCCAGGAGGAAAAGTCAATTCAAGAATTGCCCAACGGATGTCTCGACTCCAGTTAGGAGCTATCAGACGTAGAGACTACAAGAGAATACAGGAAGGAATGTCTTCGGAGGATGAACTCTCGGACACTTGTTCTGCAATCGCTTCTGATGATACAATGTCTAGCACGGGACAAACCAAAGAAGTGTTCACAATCACTTCTGATCAGTTTGCTCAAATGCTTCAAGAAGCTCTAGCCAAGCAACGTGAATAAATTAGAGCTGAGATGAAGACAGAGATGGAGTTGGCTATCCAACAAATGAGAGAATTGCTAGCTCAACGGCCTCAACCTACTGAGTCCAGTCAGCGAGCTGAATCCAACCGCCACACTCAGAATGTTGTACATGACAGTGATCCAGAAGTGGATGAAATTATTATGGCTGATACACCTCCTAATAACAATAACACTGGGGGTGGTTCAATGGATCCTTCCAATAACGATATTGGGGGTGGTTTAATTGCACCTCTTAATAACACCGAGGGTAGCCCAATTATTTCTGCTCAGCATCACTTAAAAAGAGATGAAAATGAGGACAAGAAAATGCAAGACCTTGAAAACAAAGTCAATGCTTTGATGTCCGCTCAAGAAGTAAAGAAGACGGGTATTCCATGTCCCTATCCAAGAGAATGGGATTCAATACCGTACCCGGCAAAATTCAATCTGATGTACTTCACACCGTTTGACGGGAAAAGCTCGCCTACTCAGCACTTGATTTATTTCAAGTCTCATTTGGGCATGATCTCTGGAAACGAGGCTTTAATGGTCCGGTCATTCGTTGGCACCCTTCGTGGGCCCGCCTTCAATTGGTACCGACGGCTCAAGCCAGAGAGCGTCAATTGCTGGGATGACATGGAAAGTTTGTTCCTCAGCAATTTCTTCGATAATGACACCGAAGTGTCAATCGGAACCCTTTTGGATGAGAAGCAAAAAGACGGAGAGTCTATTGATAATTTTGTCAAACTTTGATAAGATATTCACTTCAAATTCCTACTTCGATAAACGAAGGAAGAATCTCTAAACCCCTTCACAATCTGTGATTTGGTGGTCCACGAGTCAAAGCACTCCTGACACAGGCAAAGATCTCGCGCAAGCAGCGATCCAAACAATGATCCTGCGTTTGTTTCTAAGGAGTTTATAATTTGATTTTTGTTGTAAAGAGTAGTTTTACAAAGTACGAAACTTACTCCTATTCCGATATCGAACTACCACCTATCAAAGATCAAGAGGGATCTAAGAGGGTTACGGATCCAAACTACTGTGCATACCACAGAAGGGTTCTTCATCCCACTAAGGTTTGTTTTGGACTCAAAAATAAAATCCAAGCCTTAATTGACTCCGGTGTCATAACGGCAAAACAAGCCAAATAAAAATGACCCCAACTCCATTGGGTGCATGAGTATAAACTGATTCCCCTCACTCCAAAGAGTATACGAGTATAAACTGCTCCTCCAGTTTCGCGAAGGAAGCTGGGGGTGGATGGTTCATATAACGGGAAGTTCCTAGAGAATATTACTCCTAATATTCTTAAGGATAACCCAACAATGTGGCCGAATATAATTGGATTTAGATTCACCAAAGAGCTGGGGGTGGAATACCTCAATTCATTCCAATGGAAAGTTCTTGGAGAATACTACACATGGTATTTTTAAGGATAACCCAAAACCGATTAATTATTCAAGGTGAAAACTAATCATCAGAATAATTTATTCTTAATCATGATTAAGAACCTCCCACTGTGGCTATTTAATCATTTCCAAGATGATTAAAACCTTTCTACAGTGACTTTCGAAATACTCTTTCGTTGAGATGAGATTCAATGACTTCATCGGGTCAATTTTCCCTCACGAAACTCCCACGGAGTGATTGTGGAGTGCTTAATGATTCACGGTCCTCCACCACAAAATCCCTCACTGATCAAATTAATTGACGATGGGTCCACCAAAATTCTTCACGGTTGAATCCATTGAAACCCCCACCGTGCCTAAGCCTTTAACACTCTCACTGTTGAAGTCCTGACACGACATCCAAAATTTCAATCAGCTGATCCATAGCGATTATCAAACCCCTTCGTGTTAAGTCCTTATCGCTTGACACCAAAAACTCCCACCAGGTGTTGTGTACAAGTTAACATTCCCATCGTTATTTGTACCTCGCTCCCACTTCTTATTTGGTCAAACCTTTAAACAGTTAGGACCAAAACCAAAATCCCCTCTCGATTCCTTCCATGAACGAGAGGTCCACAAATTGAACGATCAAACCTTTAAACAGTTAGGAATCGTCTCAAATTCTCATTTGGTCAAACCTTTAAACAGTTAGGACCAAAACCAAAATCCCCTCTTGATTCCTTCCATGAACGAGAGGTCCACAAATTGAACGGTCAAACCTTTAAACAGTTATGATCGTCTCAAATTCCCATTTGGTCAAACCTTTAAATAGTTAGGACCAAAACCAAAATCCCCTCTGGATTCCTTCCATGAACGAGATGTCCACAAATTGAACGATCAAACCTTTAAACAGTTAGGATCATCTCACTGTCTATTTGGTCAAACCTTTAAACAGTTAGGACCAAAGCCAAAATCCCCTCTCGATTCCTTCAATGAACGAGAGGTCCATAAATCGAGTGATCAAACCTTCCTACAGTTAGGATCACCTCGAAACTCCCTTTATCTCTACCAACAAAAAAGAGACCACGGAGATAGAATATAAAATTCTTCCTCTCCATCATCGGGTTTATCTCTACCAACAAAAAAGAGACCACGGAGATAGAATATAAAATTCTTCCTCTCTATCATCGGGTTCATCTCTACCAACAAAAAGGAGACTAGGAGATAGAATATAAAATTCTTCCTCTCCGATTTCGGGTTTATCTCTACCAACAAAAAAGAGACCACGGAGATAGAATATAAAATTCTTCCTCTCCATCATCGGGTTCATCTCTACCAACAAAAAAGAGACCAGGAGATAGAATATAAAATTCTTCCTCTCTATCATCGGGTTCATCTCTACCAACAAAAAGGAGACTAGGAGATAGAATATAAAATTCTTCCTCTCCAGTGTCAGGTTCATCTTTCCACCAAAAAGACGTAACCCATCAACATTTCCAAATCCATGTTTGATGCATAGGGGACTCTATCTCGATCCCTTATTAGAGATAAGCCTACGCCTAATACGAGTTGTCGGGTAGTCCGTTCCCGTGAAAATGAACAAGTCTATGTATTCAACATCATAGCACCAAGTCTAAGAGAGTTTATTGGTCCGTTCCCGTGAAAATGAACAAGTCTATGTATTCAACATCATAGCACCAAGTCTAAGAGAGTTTATTCTCTTAGCATAACATAGCACCAAGTCTAAGAGAGTTTATTCTCTTAGCATAACGTTACATGCAGAACGGACTTAAACAATCTACATGCTAGCCCGATTCAAACGGTAATCGGTAAACACTTCTCAAACCTGTTGATGGCTGAGGGTTTGCCAAAAATCCTATAAATGCGATAATCACTGACGCACCAGCTTTATTAGTTGGTCTCGTGACTTGAGTATCTGACAAACTTAGGATAAAATTCATATCTGCAGATGAACCGACCTGAACAATTGGTCCTGCAGCCTCAACACTCAAGACCGCTATGCTCCAACGTTTTAAGAGTTTAAACTGTGTAGACTCTAGTAAACGCACGAGGATAAACTGTGTTAACGCCTGCCAACGCGTCAATGATTTTTGCCAAAATAAGGCTATGGAAAAAAGTCCAATGGATGATCTCAGGAGATTCAATTGCGATCCAAATATGAATTCTTAATGAAGAAAATCAGTTCAATATCAGTTCAACGACAAGAGCTAATTCACAAATCAAAACATCAATTTCAGTTCAAGACTTTGACAACGGTCAAGCGATAAACGCAACACCGGAAGAATTTTAGCTATTCTACAAAGCACTGAGTAGACTAAAAGATGAAGAAGTCAATGAATTAATGGCCAGACGTATCATATCCAAAGTATTCCAGCCTTTTTTATAAAAGAATGAGGCTGAAACACTTTGGAGGGGGTATCTGTAGGCATAAAAAATTGCCTATAGGTTCTCGCATATAACTCGAGATAAAAAAAAAGACGATGAATGTTACTATCCGAGTCAAGGAGGATTATCTGAGTCAAAGGAGATCATCTGATATTGTAGAGAAGCTAAAAAGCACACGAAATAAGTCGGCGAAGCATATGAGTCTGTGAAACATGCTAAACGATAAAGGAACAACTCAACCAGGAGTTGTGCTTTATCCACAAAAGGGTGAAGTACCATGTGTGTCTCATATACTCTATGAGTGTTTTGCCTATGGAAAGTTATAGATATCTTCATCATCTTTCCAACACATCTTAGATCATCTCATTCTGAGATCGGACGAGGGAGTTAGAGCCAAAATACCCGAGACAACACAAACTGTCTCGGAAGTGCGAGACAGACTTCACTATCTCGGAATGCGAGACAGTCATGACTGTCTCGTGCCAATTCTGAAGAAGATCAAAAGACAAAAGTTGTAGATCTCTTCATCAGATTTCCAACGCATCTTGGATCATCTCATTCCGAGATCGGACGAGGGAGTTAGAGCTAAAATACCCGAGACAACACAAACTATCTCAGAAGTGCGAGACAGACTTCACTGTCTCGGAATGCGAGACAGTCATGACTGTCTCGCACCAAATCTGAAGAAGGTCAAAAGACAAAAGTTGTAGATCTCTTCGTCAGATTTCCAATGCATCTTGGATCATCTCATTCCGATATCAGACGAGGGAGTTAGAGCCAAAATACCCAAGATAGTACAAACTGTCTCGGAAGTGCGAGACAGACTTCACTGTCTCGTCCATAGAGTTGGTTACAACACGTTTTTTGACGGTTTTTTTTGGCTTCATAACTACTTGAGATCAACCATAAACGTGGGGAGATGGTTACAAACTGAAAGGAGACCCACTAACATCATAAAAGGATGGTATTTAGGTAGTGGGACAATGGTTACAAAAGGGGGCTGATTAGAGAGCACCCAAGGGGGCTGATTAGAGAGCATCCGATCGAGCACTTGATAGAGCAATCCAGAGCAGAGAGAGAGCAGACTTGAGTCCTTGGCAATTCCTTGAGATTCGAGCTTTTGACTTGATCTTAAGAAGAACGATCATCTTACTTTGATAAGATATTCGTTTCAAATTCTCACTTCGATAAACGAAGGAAGAATCATTAAGCCCCCTTCACGATCTGTGATTCGGCGGTCCACGAGTCAAAGCACTCCCGGCACAGGCAAAGTCCCACAAAAACAAGAATTGATAAACGATGTTTGTGTTATTTTCTCAAGAGTTATAATTTTCATTTTGTTGTGTAAAAGGAGTCTTATAAAAAAGACTATCTCTTTCGAATTTGTTGTAATCGACCGAAGATATAATAAATTCCATAACAAAAGCAACTTTTGACGAAAACAGGGGCCAGGAATCTTTGTCGAATTCAACACCGATGATTTCATGAGCTGTAACCCATAAATTTTGACCATTTTCTTTTGTTTCGGCCGGGTGTTAGAAATATCAAAACCGACGCTTTCATGAGCTGTTTTCCGTACAATTTCTGATCATTTTGGTCTGTTTGACACTCCTTGTCAAAATATCATTGCCAAATTCAAAACCGATGATTTCACGAGCTATAACACGTGATTATTGACCCATCTCATGCATTTGGTCCCTACAGCAAATAACTAGGCAGAGTTCAAATATCACGATTTCGTGGATTATAACCCATGGTTTTTCTGATCACTTCTGTCAGTTTCGACCAGGGAGCAATTTCATGGGTTATAACCCATTGTTTAAATTTCACGAGTTCCTGAGCTACAGGCAATGATTTCCCCAACTTTGATAGTTTCATCCGATAGCAAATGACTCAGCGGAGTAAAATTTCACAATTTCGTGAGCTATAACCCACAAAATTTGTCTATTTACACCTCTTTTCGGCCCAATGATAACAATTAGCTGGAGTGCATATTTTGAGATTTCGTGAGCTAACCTATAGTTTCTGACACATTTTGATAGTTTTGATTTGTTTCAACCCGACGCCAGAAATCTTTGCTGAATTCAAAACTAATGATTTCATGAGCTGTAACTATTGAATTTTGGCCATTTTTTTTGTTTTGGCTGGGTGTCAGAAATGTTGAAATTAACGATTTCTTAAGGTATTGTCCGTATGATTTCTGACCATATTAGTCTGTTCGACGCCCCATGTAAAAATATCTTTGCCGAATTCAAAACCGATGATTTCATAAGCTATAACATGTGATTATTGACCCATCTCGTGCGTTTGGGCCTAACAACAAATAATTAGGTGGAGTTCAAATATCACGATTTCATGGGTTATAACCCTTGGTTTTTCGACAGCATCTGTCCGTTTCAACCCTTGTGTAATTTCATGGGATATAACCTATTGTTCAAATTTCACGAGTTCGTGAGCTATAGGCAGCGATTTTCCCCAACTTTGATGGTTTTGTCCGATGACAAATGGCTCGGCGGAGTTTCATGATTTCGTGAGCTATAACCCAACAAATTTGTCCATTTCCACCCCTTTTCGACCTGGCACAAACAATTAGAAGGAGTGCATATTTCGCCCAACAAATTTGTCCATTTCCACCCCTTTTCGACCTGGCACAAACAATTAGAAGGAGTGCATATTTCGCGATTTGAGAGCTATAACCCATGGTTTCTGACACATTTCGTCAGTTTCGGTGCGTTTTGACTCGACGCCAGAAATCTTTACCGAATTCAATACCGACGATTTCATGAGTTGTAACCCATGAATTTTGACCACTTTCTTCTGTGTCATCCGGGTGTCTGAAATGTCAAAACCGATGATTTTATGAGATATCGTCCATACGATTTCTAACCATTTTGGTTTGTTTGACGTCCCGTGTAAAAACAGCTTTACAGAATTCAAAATCGATGATTTCACGAGCTATAACACGTGATTATTGACCCATCTCGTACATTTTGGGCTGGCAAAAAATAATTAGGCGGAGTTCAAATATCACGATTTTGTGGGTTATAACCCATGGTTTTCCGACCCTTACAGTTTGTTTCAACTCAAGCATGATTTCATGGGATATGACCAATTGTTCGAATTTCACAAGTTCGTTAGCTATAGGCAATGATTTTCCCCAACTTTGACGGTTTTGTCCGACGACAAATGACTCGACGGAGTAAAATATCACGATTTTGTGAGCTATAACCCACAATATTTGTCCATTTATACCCCTTTACGGCCCGATGGAAACAATTAGGCGGACTGCATATTTCGCATTTTTCATTACTGAAATAAAGTTAATGTCCTTTAATTTCTACCAGTTCAGGACGCTAGAGGCAGCTCACATATCTTCACAAACTATAAACAAACACATGACTGGAAGTTTGGAACAATACTAGGATGGCTATTTTCATAAAAAATTAAATATTGGTATGATAAAGCCCGCGCTTTTAAAAAAGAAAGCACGATGTATGAAAAGAGTAAAAAGACACCTCTAGATGATATGGAAAATATTCAATAGTGGCTAGTTAAAGAGTGAACCTCATCCAAAGTCAAGAGGAGGACATCACTGAGCTTCAGAAACTGTTCCAGTGATTTTTTCTCTTCAGGTGTCCCATTAACAAGAGTTCTTCCACGTGGACCAGGATCGAAAAACACTGCTGTTCCAGCATCGATAGCACAATGAAGTGCTGAGGTGATCAACTCAGGGAAAAGTTCATCAAATGCATAACCATTGCAAAAAAGGATCTTTGACTGCTGAATAGCTACTTTAACTGTTCCTGATAATCTAGTCATCCAACTGAATGCAGGCTCATTGCTGAAATCGGCACGGCTGACAGAGGAAATAAGCACATATAAGAAAGTACTAACCAGCGTACGTAGGTAATTGTATGCAATTCACTGGATGAGAAAGGTTGCAAAATCTTTAAAAGAAAAGGAAAGAAACAAAAAGATGAATGCATGCAAACTAATCTTTACCTGCAAAATCCATGCTTTTGAAATGGGTCAACTAAAACCCAACAGAGAAGTGTTTCATATGATATATTATTAGCAACTACAGGATCTTTGTTCTCATTCATTCCAACCATACTAATGCCTTCATTTTGAAGAACATCAAGTAGAAAACTTCCATAGATTTCATTTCCTACATGACCAACAGCGAAGACATGAAGCCCCAGCCTAGCTGCAGCAATGGCCAAGTTGCAGTTACCGCCGGCTTCCCAAAATTTCTACATTAATTATAAACGAGAAATAAGTACATAAACATTATCCTAATACAAAAATAGAAATGTGAAGGTTTTCCTCATTCACAAAGATGAATGAATAGATTAATGAAACCTGGCGTTGCAGTCAAAGCAGTAGTTAGCTTTTCCTTTTTCCCTTGATAAAGCAATTTGCTATCAAATCATTCAAAGGATAATTGCACCGGAAACATTTGCCAATGTATGGCAAGTAAAAAATGAAGCAATCAGAACAAAACTAGTGTCAATAATCCACAACTAACTTCAAATTGCTCATGGAAAATAGAGATTCGTAAAATCCAGAAGTCCAAGATACACAATTAAGATCTCCAACTTTTGTGGTTCTTGTCAGAATGCAACAATTCAAAATCAGTCTATACTTATCAACAATTCAAAAAAGACAAAATTTGTGGGGATGTAACTTCTTCTAGCAAAATTGTACATGAAACCACCTGATATCCCACCTGTAGGATCTAACTGCCGACTGCCTAGGCCTACTTAGAGCACGTTGTCGCTTAACCAAAGTGGATTGAAGGAGACAATACTTAAGAGACGGCAAGCAAGCAGATTCATCCTGCAAATAACATTGTGGAACATGGATGACTAATCCAAGCAATCATGTTCACAGTCATTAGAGGAGAGTATGCAACTTGCAGATAATCAGCAACCAAACCCAGCCCATTTCTTTTTGATGACCCGCTTTAGATTCAGATTCTAGATGCTAATAAACTTTCATCATTTATTAAATCTGTGGATTGGCAATCAGTAAGGATGCCATGCTTGATGTTAAGTGGGCAAAACCCATACCTGGGGGAGACAGAAAGACCTGAACGGTTCACTTTCTGATTCTCCATGTTATTGTCTTACATCTTTCACCTTTCTCTTTTTTTATGTGATTCTTATAGCCCACGAAATCACAAAATATGTACCCCGCCTAATTGTCTGCACCGGGTGAAAAATATGCATAAATAGATAAATTTTGGGGTTTATGTCCTTCAAAATCGCGAAATTTGTCTCTGTCGAGCTATTTGTCGTCGGACGAAACTATCGAAGTTGGGCAAAAATCATTGCCTACATCTCGCGAACTCTTGAAATTCGAACAATGCTTAGTCATCTGCCTTTGGGTCAGAAATCATTGGTTAGAGCTCTCGAAATCGCGAAATATGCACTCCGCCTAATTGTCTACTTTTGGTCAAAAATGGGCGTAAATTGAAAATTTTCGTAGGTTATAACTCACAAAATTACGAAATTTGACTTCGCTGAGTCATTTGCCATCAGAAAAAAACGTCAAAGTCTGGCAAAAATCGATGCTATATCTCACGTATCCGTGAAATTCGAACAATACTTAGCCTTCTGCCATGATTTCTGACCCAAAGGCATAAGGTTAAGCATTGTTCGAATTTCAAGGGTCCGGAAGATATAGGCAACGATTTTGCCTGATTTTGACGGTTTTGTCTGATGGTAGATGACTCGGAGAAGTCAAATTTTGCGATTTCGTGAGTTATAACCTACGAAATTTCTCCGTTTACGCCCCTTTTTGACCAAAAGCAAACAATTAGGAGGAGTGCATATTTCGTGATTTCGAGAGCTATAACCAATGATTTCTGACCCAAATACAGATGGCTAAGCATTATTCGAATTTCACGAGTTCGTAAGATGTAGGCAATAATTTTTGCCTAAATTCGACAGTTTCGTCCGATGACAAATGGCTCGACAGAGTCAAATTTCGCGATTTTGAAGGACATAAACCCCACACTTTGTCTATTTATACCCCTTTTCACTCAGTGCATACAATTAGGCGGAGTGCTAATTTCATGATTTCATGGGCTATAACCAACGATTTCTAACCCAAAGGCAGATGGCTAAGCATTGTTCGAATTTCACGAGTTCGTGATATATAGGCAACGATTTTTTCCCAGCTTCGACGGTTTCGTCCGATGGCAAATAGCTCGGCAAAGTCAAATTTCATGATTTTGTAGGACATAACCCCCAAAATTTGTCTATTTATGCCTATTTTTCACCTAGTGCAGACAATTAGGCATAGTGCATATTTCGTGATTTTGTGGGCTATAACTCATGATTTCTAAACCAAAGGCAGAAGCTTAAGCATTGTTCGCATTTCATGTGTTCGCGAGATGTAGACAACGATTTTTGCCCGAGTTTGGCGGTTTCGTTTGATGGCAAATGACTCCGTGAAGTCAAATTTTGCGATTTCGTGAGTTATAACCCACAAAATTGGTCCATTTACGCCCATTTTTGACCCAAAAGCAGATAATTACGCGTAGTGCATATTTCATAATTTCATGAGCTATAACCAATTATTTCTGACCCAAAGGCAGATGGCTAAGCATTTATCGAATTTCACGAGTTCATGGGATATAGGCAACGATTTTTGCCCAAATTCGACGATTTCGTCCAACAGCAAATGACTCGGTGCAGTCAAATTTCGCGATTTTGTGGGATATATACCCCCAAATTTGTCTATTTACACCTATTTTTCACCCAGTGTAGACAAATTGGTGGAGCGCATATTTCATAATTTCATGGGATATAACTCATGATTTCTGACCCAAAGGTAGAAGGCTATGCATTGTTTGAATTTCACGGGTTCGTGAGATATGGGCAACAATTTTTACCTGACTTTGACGGCTTTGTCTAATGGCAAATAACTCGACGAAGTCAAATTTCGTGATTTCATGAGTTATAACCTACGAAATTTGGCCATTTACGCCCCATTTTTACCCAAAGCGGACATTTAGGTGGAGTGCATATTTCATGATTTCGAGAGCTATGACCAATGATTTCTGACCCAAAAGCTGATGGCCAAGAATTGTTCAAACTTCACGAGTTCGTGAGATGTAGACAATAATTTTTGCACAACTTCGATGGTTTTGTCCGACGACCAATGGCTCGGAGGAGTCAAATTTCTCCATTTTATGAGATATAAACCCAAAAATTTGTCTATTTACGCCTATTTTTCACCCAGTGCAGACAATTAGGTAGAGCGCATATTTCGTGATTTCATGGGCTATAACTCATGATTTCTGACCCAAAGGCAGAAGGCTAAGCATTGTTAGAATTTCACGAGTTCGTGAGATATAGGCAACGATTTTTTCCGGGCTTTGACGGTTTCTTTTGATGGCAAATGACTCGGTGAAGACAAATTTCACGATTTCGTTGTTATAACCCACAAAATTTGTCCATTACGCCCTTTTTAATCCAAAGCAGATAATTAGGCGAAGTGCATATTTTGTGATTTCGTGAGCTATAACCAATGACTTTTGACCCAAAGACAGATGGCTGAGCATCGTTCGAATTTCATGATTTCGTAAGATATCGGCAATGATTTTTGCCCAACTTCAACGGTTTCGTCCGAGGCAAATAGCCCGACTGAGTTAAATTTCACGATTTTGTGGGATATAAACCTTATTTATGCCTAATTTTCACCCAGTATAGAGAATTAGACGGAGTGCATATTTAGTTATTTAGTGGGCTATAACTCATGATTTCTAACCTAAAGGTAGAAAACTAAGCATTGTTTAAATTTTACGAGTTTTTAAGATATAGGCAACGATTTTTTCCCGACTTTGACAGTTTTGTCAAATGGCAAATGAATCGGTGAAGTCTAATTTTGTGATTTCACGAGTTATAACCCTTGAAATTTGTCCATTTACGCCCATGTTTGATCCAAAGCAGACAATTATGCGGAGTGCATATTTTGTGATTTCGTGAGCTATAACCCATGATTTCTGACACAAAGGCAGACGACTAAGCATTGTTTGAATTTCAAGAGTTTGTGAGTGATAAGAAATAATTTTTCCCTAACTTTTGACGGTTTTTGCCCAACTTTTGAATTTCACGAGTTCGTGAGTGATAGACAACGATTTTTGCCCAAATTTCGTGAACTATAACCCCTAAAATTTGTCTATTTACGCACTTTTTTTCACTAAGTGCAGACAATTAGGTGGAGCGCATAAATCGTTATTTCCAAGGCTATAACCCATGATTTCTGACCATAAGTCAGATTGCTATGCATTGTTCAAATTTCACGAGTTTGTGAGCTATAGGCAACGATTTTTCCCCAACTTCGAAGGTTTTGTCAGTCGGCAAATGGCTCGGCGGAGTCAAATTTTATGATTTTATGAGCTATAACACCCAAAATTTGTCTATTTATACCCTTTTTCACCCAGTAAATACAATCAGGCGGTGTGCATATTTCGTAATTTCATGAGCTATAACCAATGTTTTCTGACCCAAAGGCAGATGGCTAAGCATTGTTCGAATTTCACGAGTTTGTGATATATAAGCAATAATTTTTGCCCAACTTCGATGCTTTCGTCCGACAGCAAATGGCTCGGCAGAGTCAAATTTCCCTATTTTGTAGGACATAAACCCCAAATTTTATTTATTTATGCCTATTTTTCACCCAGTCCAGACAATTAGGCGTAGTGCATATTTTGTGATTTCGTGGGCTACAACTCATGATTTTTGACCCAAAGGCAAAAGGTTAATTATTGTTCGAATTTCACGGGTCTAGAAAATATAAGCAACTATTTTTGCCCGACTTTGATGGATCCGCCTGATGGCAAATGACTCGGCGAAGTCAAATTTCATGATTTTGTGAGTTATAACCTACGAAATTTTGCCATTTACGCCCCTTTTTGACCCAATGCAGACAATTAGGCGAAGTGTATATTTTGTGATTTCGAGAGCTATAACCAATTATTTCTGACCCAAAGGCAGATGGCTAAGCATTATTTGAATTTCACGAGTTCGTGAGATGTAGGCAATGATTTTTGCCCAAATTCGATAGTTTCGTCCGACGACCAATGGCTCGGCGGAGTCAAATTTCTCCATTTTATGAGATATAAACCCAAAAATTTGTCTATTTACGCCTATTTTTCACCCAGTGCAGACAAATACGTAGAGTGCATATTTTGTGATTTCGTGGGCTATAACTCATGATTTCTGACACAAAGGCAGAAGGCTAAGCAATGTTCGAATTTCATGAGTTCGTGAGATATAGGCAATAATTTTTGCCCAGCTTTGACGGTTTCTTCTGATAGCAAATGACTCAACAAAGACAAATTTCATGATTTTGTAGTTATAACCCATGAAATTTGTCCATTACGCCCTTTTTAATCCAAAGCAGACAATTAGGCGGAGTGCATATTTAGTGATTTAGTAGGCTATAACTCATGATTTCTGACCTAAAGGCAAAAAACTAAGCATTGTTTAAATTTTACGAGTTTTTAAGATATAGGCAAGGATTTTTGCCCGACTTTGACGGTTTCAGATGGCAAATGAATCGGTGAAGCCTAATTTCATGATTTCACGAGTTATAACCCTTGAAATTTGTCCATTTACGCTCCTTTTTTATCCAAAGCAGACAATTATGCGGTGTGCATATTTTGTGATTTCGTGAGCTATAACCCAGGATTTCTGACACAAAGGCAGACGACTAAGCATTGTTTGTATTTCAAGAGTTCGTGAGCGATAGGAAAGGATTTTCCCCTAACTTTTGATGGTTTTTGCCCAACTTTTGAATTTGACGAGTTCGTGAGCGATAGACAACAATTTTTGCCCAAAATTTGTGAACTATAACCCACAAAATTTTTTTATTTACGCACTTTTTTTCACTAAGTGTATAGACAATTAGGTGGAGTGCATAAATAATGATTTCCAGGACTATTTCCCATGATTTCTGACCTAAAGTCAGATTGCTATGCATTGTTCAAATTTCACGAGTTTGTGAGCTATAGGCAACGATTTTTGCCTAACTTTGACGGTTTCGTCTGACGGCAAATGTCTCGGCGGAGTCAAATTTCATGATTTCATGAGCTATAACCCCCAAAATTTGTCTATTTATACCCCTTTTCACCCAGTAAATACAATCAGGCGGAGTGCATATTTCTTAATTTCATGAGCTATAACCAATGTTTTCTGACCCAAAGGCAGATGGCTAAGCATTGTTCGAATTTCACGAGTTCGTGATATATAGGCAACGATTTTTGCCCAACTTCGATGCTTTCGTACGACGATAAATGGCTCGGCAGAGTCAAATTTCCCCATTTTGTCGGACATAAACCCCAAAATTTATTTATTTTTGCTTATTTTCACCAAGTGTAGACAATTAGGAATAGTGCATCTTTTGTGATTTCTTGGGCTATAACTCATGATTTTTGACCCAAAGGTAGAAGGTTAAGCATTGTTCGAATTTCACGGGTCCGGAAGATATAAGCAACTATTGTTGCCTGACTTTGACAGTTTCGTCTGATGGAAAACGACTCGGCGAAGTCAAATTTCACGATTTCGTGAGTTATAACCTACAAAATTTGGCCATTTACGCCCCTTTTTGACCCAATGCAGACAATTAGGCGAAGTGTATATTTCGTAATTTCGAGAGCTATAACCAATTATTTCTGACCCAAAGGCAGATGACTAAGTATTGTTCAAATTTTATGAGTTCGTGAGATGTAGGCAACGATTTTTGCCCAACTTCGATGGTTTCGTCCGACGACCAATGGCTCGGCAGAGTCAAATTTCGTGATTTTATGGGATATAAACCCCAAAATTTGTCTATTTATGCTAATTTTTCACCCAGTGCAGACAATTAGGTGGAGTGCATATTTCATGATTTTGTGGGCTATAAGTCATGATTTCTAACCCAAAGGCAGAAGGCTAAGCATTGTTCGAATTTCACGTGTTCGTGAGATACAGGCAACGGTTTTTGCCAGACTTTGACGGTTTCGTCTGATGGCAAATGACTCGGCGAAGTCGAATTCCGTGATTTCGTGAGTTATAACCCACAAAATTTGTCCATTTACGTCCTTTTTTATCCAAAGCAGGCAATTAGGTGGAGTGCATATTTTGTGATTTCGTGAGCTATAACCAATGATTTCTGATCTAAAGACAGATAGCTGAGCATTGTTCGAATTTCACAAGTTTGTGAGATGTAGGAAAATGATTTTTACCCAACTTCGATGGTTTCGTCCAAGGCAAATGGTTCAACTGAGTTAAATTTTGCGATTTTGTGGGATATATACACCAAAATTTGTCTATTTACGCCTATTTTTCACCCAGTACAGACAATTACGCGGAGTGCATATTTCATGATTTCGGGGGCTATAACTCATGATTTCTGACACAAAGGCAGAAGGCTACGCATTATTTGAATTTTATGGGTTTGTGAGATATTGGCAATGATTTTTGCCCGACTTTAACGGTTTCGTCTGATGGCAAATGACTCGGCGAAATCAAATTTTGCGATTTCGTTAGTTATAACCTATGAAATTTGGCAATTTACGCCCCTTTTTGACCCAAAGCAGACAATTAGGCAGAGTGCATATTTCGTGAGTTCGTGAAATAGGCAATGATTTTTTTCCAACTTCGACGATTTCGTCCGAGGCAAATGGCTCGGCTGAGTCAAATTTTACGATTTTGTGGGATATAAACCCCATTTATGCCTAATTTTCACCCAGTGTAGAGAATTAGACGGATTGCATATTTTGTGATTTCGTGGGATATAACTCATGATTTCTAACCTAAAGGCAGAAAACTAAGCATTGATCGAATTTTATGAGTTTTTAAAATATAGGCAACGATTTTTGCCCGACTTTGATGGTTTCGTCAGATGGCAAATGAATCGGCAAAGTCAAATTTCATGATTTCACGAGTTATAACCCTTGATATTTGTCCATTTACGCCCCTTTTTGATCCAAAGCAGACAATTAGGCGGAGTGCTTATTTTGTGATTTTGTGAGCTATAACCCATGATTTCTGACACAAAGGCAGATGGCTAAGCATTGTTTCAATTTCAAGAGTTTGTGAGTGATAGGAAATTATTTTTCCCTAACTATTGATGGTTTTGCCCAACTTTTGAATTTCACGAGTTCGTGGGTGATAGTCAACGATTTTTGCCCAAATTTCGTGAACTATAACACCCTAATATTTGTCTATTTATGCACTTTTTTCACTAAGTGCAGACAATTAGGTGGAGTGCATAAATTGTGATTTCCTCGGCTGTAACCAATGATTTCTGACCTAAAGGCAGAGTGCTATGCATTGTTCAAATTTCACTAGTTTGTGAGCTATAGGCAACAATTTTTGCACATATTTGATGGTTTCGACCGACGACAAATGACTCGGCAGAGTCAAATTTCATGATTTCCTGAGCTATATCCCCCAAAATTTGTCTATTTATACCCTTTTTCACCCAGTGCATACAATTAGGCGGAGTACATATTTCATAATTTCGTGAGCTATAACCAATGATTTCTGACCCAAAGGCAGATGGCTAAGCATTATTCGAATTTCATGAGTTCGTGATACATGGGCAACGATTTTTGCCCAACTTCGACAGTTTCGTCCGACGGTAAATGGCTCGGTAGAGTCAAGTTTCATGATTTTGTAGGACATAAACCCCAAAATTTGTCTATTTATGCCCATTTTCACCTAGTGTAGACAATTAGGCTTGGTGCAAATTTCGTGATTTCGTGGGCTATATAACTCATGATTTGTGACCCAAAGGTAGAAGGTTAGCATTGTTCGAATTTCACGGGTTTGTGAGATATAGGCAACGATTTTTTTCCTGACTTTGACGGTTTCATTTGATGGCAAATGACTCGGCGAAGTCAAATTTTGCGATTTCGTGAGTATAACCCACGAAATTGGTCCATTTATGCCCATTTTTGACCCAAAGAAGACAAATACGTGGAGTGCATATTTCGTAATTTCATGAGCTATAACTAGTAAGTTCTGACCCAAAGGCAAATGGCTAAGCAATGTTCGAATTTCACGAGTTCGTTGGATATAGGCAACAATTTTTGCCCAAATTCGACGGTTTCGTTCGACGGCAAATGGCTCGCCGGAGTCAAGTTTTGCGATTTTATGGGATATATACGCCAAAATTTGTCCATTTACGCCTACTTTTACCCAATGCAGACAATTAGGCGGAGTGCATATTTCGTGATTTTGTGGGTTATAACTCATGATTTCTAACCCAAAGACAGAAGGCTAAGTATTGTTCGAATTTCATGGGTTCGTGAGATATAGACAACGATTTTTGCCCGACTTTGACGTTTTCGTCAAATGGCAAATGGTACGACGAAGTCAAATTTCATGATTTTGTGAGTAATAACCTACGAAAATTTTCCATTTACACAACTTTTTGACCCAAAGCAGACAATTAGGTGGGGTGCATATTTCGTGATTTCGAGAGCTATAACCAATGATTTCTGACCCAAAAGCAGATGGCTAAGCATTGTTCAAATTTCAAGACTTCATGAGATGTAGGCAACGATTTTTGCCCAACTTCGACGATTAAGTCCGACGACAAATGGCTCGACAGGGTCAAATTTTGCAATTTTGTAGGACACAAACCCTAAAATTTATCTATTTATGCCTATTTTTCACCCAGTGCAGACAATTTGGCGTAGTGCATATTTTGTGATTTCGTGGGCTATAACTCATGATTTCTGACCCAAAGGCAGAAGGTTAACCATTGATCGAATTTCACGGGTCCGAAAGATATGGGCAAAGATTTTTGCCCGACTTTGACGATTTCGCCTGATGGCAAATGACTCAGCGAAGTCAAATTTTGCGATTTCATGAGTTATAACCCACGAAATTGGTCTATTTACGTCCATTTTTTACCATAAGCAGACAATTAGGCGGAGTGCATATTTCGTGATTTCGAGAGCTATAACCAATGATTTCTAACCCAAATGCAGATGGCTAAGCATTATTCGAATTTCACGAGTTCGAGAGATGTAGGCAACGATTTTTGCCCAAATTTGACAGTTTCGTCCGACGACAATTAGCTCGACAGAGTCAAATTTTGCGATTTTGAAGGACATGAACCCCACACTGTGTCTATTTATACCCCTTTTCACCCAGTGCATACAATTAGGCGGAGTGCTAATTTCATAATTTCTTAGGCTATATAACCAACAACATAGGCAACGATTTTTGCCCAACTTTGACGGTTTCGTCTGATGGCAAATGACTCAGCGAAGTCAAATTTCACGAATTCGTGAGTTATAACCTGTGAAATTTGGCCATTTACGCCCCATTTTTACCCAAAGCGGACAATTAGGTGGAGTGCATATTTCGTGATTTCGATAGCTATGACCAATGATTTCTGACCCAAAAGCTGATGGCCAAGAATTGTTCGAACTTCACGAGTTCGTGAGATGTAGACAATAACTTTTGCACAACTTCGATGGTTTTGTCCGATGACCAATGGCTCGGAGGAGTCAAATTTCCCCATTTTATGAGATATAATCCCAAAAATTTGTCTATTTACGCCTATCTTTAACCCAATGCAGACAATTAGGTAGAGCGCATATTTCGTGATTTCATGGGCTATAACTCATGATTTCTGACCCAAAGGCAGAAGGCTAAGCATTGTTAGAATTTCACGAGTTCGTGAGATATAGGCAATGATTTTTTTCGGGCTTTGACGGTTTCTTCTAATGGCAAATGACTCGGCGAAGACAAATTTCATGACTTCTTAGTTATAACCCACGAAATTTGTCCATTACACCTTTTTTAACCCAAAGCAGACAATTAGGCGGAGTACATATTTTGTGATTTCCTCAGCTATAACCATTGATTTTTGACCCAAAGACAAATGGCTAAGCATCGCTCGAATTTCATGATTTCGTAAGATATCAACAATGATTTTTGCCCAACTTCAACGGTTTTGTCCGTGGCAAATAGCCCGGCTGAGTCAAATTTCGTGATTTTGTGGGATATAAACCTTATTTATGCATAATTTTCACCTAGTATAGAGAATTAGACGGAGTGCATATTTAGTAATTTAGTGGGCTATAACTCATGATTTTTGACCAACAGGCAGAAAACTAAGCATTGTTTGAATTTTACGAGTTTTTAAGATATAGGCAACGATTTTTGCAAGACTTTGACGGTTTTGTCAGATAGCAAATGAATCGGTGAAGTCTAATTTCGTGATTTCACGAGTTACAACCCTTGAAATTTGTCCATTTACGCCCCTTTTTGATCAAAAGCAGACAATTATGCGGAGTGCATATTTTGTGATTTTGTGAGCTATAACCCATGATTTCTGACACAAAGGCAGACGACTAAGCATTGTTTGAATTTCAAGAGTTCGTGAGCGATATGAAATGATTTTTCCCTAACTTTTTACGGTTTTTGCCCAACATTTGAATTTCACGAGTTCGTGAGTAATAGACAGCGATTTTTGCCCAAATTTCGTGAACTATAACCCCTAAAATTTGTCTATTTACGCACTTTTTTTCACTAAGTGCAGACAATTAGGTGGAGCGCATAAATCGTGATTTCCAAGGCTATAACCCATGATTTCTTACCATAAGTCAGATTGCTATGCATTGTTCAAATTTCACGAGTTTGTGAGTTATAGGCAACGATTTTTCCCCAACTTCGAAGGTTTCGTCAGACGGCAAATGGCTCGGCGGAGTCAAATTTTATGATTTTTTGGGCTATAACACCCAAAATTTGTCTATTTATACCCTTTTTCACCTAGTAAATACAATCAAGCGGAGTGCATATTTCGTAATTTCATGAGCTATAACCAATGTTTTCTGACCCAAAGGCAAATAGCTAAGCATTGTTCGAATTTCACGAGTTTGTGCTATATAAGCAACGATTTTTGCCCAACTTCGATGCTTTCGTCCGACGGCAAATGGCTAGGCAGAGTCAAAATTCCCTATTTTGTAGGACATAAACCCCAAAATTTATTTATTTATGCCTATTTTTCACCCAGTGCAGACAATTAGGCGTAGTGAATACTTTGTGATTTCATGGGCTATAACTCATGATTTTTGACCCAAAGGCAGAAGGTTAAGCATTGTTCGAATTTCACGGGTCCGGAAGATATACACAACTATTTTTACCCGACTTTGATGGATTCGTCTGATGGCAAATGACTCGGCGAAGTCAAATTTCACGATTTCGTGAGTTATAACCTACGAAATTTGGCCATTTACGCCCCTTTTTGACCCAATGCAGTCAATTTGGCGAAGTGTATATTTTGTGATTTCGAGATGTAGGCAATGATTTTTGCCCAAATTCGATAGTTTCATCCGACGACCAATGGCTCGGCGGAGTCAAATTTCTCCATTTTATGAGATATAAACCCAAAAATTTGTCCATTTTTGCCTATTTTTCACCTAGTGCAGACAATTAGCTAAAGTGTGTATTTCGTGATTTCGTGGGCTATAACTCATGATTTCTGACACAAAGGCAGAAGGCTAAGCATTGTTCGAATTTCATGGGTTTGTGAGATATAGGCAATGATTTTTGCCCGGCTTTGACGATTTCTTCTGATGGCAAATGACTTGGCGAAGACAAATTTTATTATTTCGTAGTTATAATCCATGAAATTTGTCCATTACGCCCTTTTTAATCCAAAGCAGACAATTAGGCGGAGTGCATATTTAGTGATTTAGTGGGCTATAACTCATGATTTCTGACCTAAAGGCAGAAAACTAAGCATCGCGGGGGTCGAGGTTTCGGACTTGCCTTGCTTGGCTAATTCAAGTCTTCTGGTATATTGGGGCGATTTTGTGTCGTCCTACACCTTATAGGTCGGTGTATGTTACCACGTTATTTACGTGATGATGCATACCGTTCTTCCAGTGTAGGACACTCAAAATCGTCTCTCCAATTATCCCGTGACTGATCTTATCTCGCTTTTTATGAGCTTTCTGACTCTATCCTTGCAGTCGAGTTCCCCGCGGGCAGTCTTCCTCCTCATGCTAATACTGGTTGTAGCCAGGAGGTCTTCTCTTCAGCTTCCATTAGGCAGGCCGTTAGTCCACTCCCTTAGTTTGACAGAGATCGCTCCGACGAATCCTGTCGTTTGATACGGGATGGAGGGCGTCATTGCTTACGCCAGCTGATTACGGACGCCTCCTTCACTGCAGATTCTACTTCCACTCAGGCTTTAAAGAAGCCCGGTTTCCTGTTCGGGGATCACACGGAGGATCCTGCTACGTTGACTCTTACCGAGGAGCATTGGCTGAATCTTAATGAGGGAGCTCTCCTGTATATTCCCTCCATTCCTCGTCAATATTCTTTCACCCATTTGGAGGGACATGCCGTGGAGCGACAGATGTCTTGGCATCTTACCTATGATGCTGAGCGAGTTCAGTGTGGATATACCTCTCATCATAAGATTCCTGGTTCTACTGGGTATCATGATATCCGCGGTCTTCGACCAGGGGTTATGGGTCTTGACACTGCACCCCCAGGCGAGGTATCAGCAGCTGCTCCTACTGTGAAGAATCGTCTGTCTCATCTTGGGAGAAGGTTACCTCCACCAGATTACAGATGTTGTGGTTGGGCTTTCTCATAAGCCAAGGGATGGTGGACACGCATGACCAGTTACGTCTTGGGGCGCTAGGAGAAGGATTTGAAGAGCAGCGGATTGTATGCACCTATACGGGCCACCATGTACGGACTTCCGGTCAGCTGCCGCCATTTCTTGGCGTTGTTGGAGACATACATGCCCGACAGTAACACGTTCATGACCAGCGGCGGAGAGTTAGGGTTGGCCTTACATGAGATGTATCAGGTTTCTGGTCTTCCAATGGGGGATTGTCCATATCAGGAGTACTTTCCCTCGAACCAGCAGTTGGGGTGGTTGAAGAAGGATACTCCCGACATGCATGATACTCTTTGGGACATCACTTGTTATTATTATACCTCCTTGATCAAGATTTCTCCTCCAGTTAAGAAGAAAAGGCAAATCAGCTTGAAGCAGTTTGCTGTCTATCTGTTCCCTAATTTGGAGGGTGACTCCGGCGAGCCCCTTCGTGAGTTAGATGTCCTGACCCCTACCGCCATTAATGAGTTGATGGAGAAGGCTGAGGCTCATTCTTACACCATTGCCCGTGCTGAGGGAGCTTTTCCTGCAGGAACCAAGTTTCGTTCGTTCCTCTGCCGTGCACAGAAGTCCACCGAGCCCCGGACTCTGCTAGCAGGCTACCTTGCCCTCTGGTTGAAGAAGTGTGTTGTTCCGTACCGGTCTTTAGACGCCATACCTCTCGAGGTACTCTTCCCCGCAGTTCAGCTAGCTTATGGGAGGGAGCTTTCACTGCTCCCAGCGATGGTTGCCGGCATCCATTGCGGGCTTAGGTATCTGGTCAGTGGTTTTACACGGGTGGGTTCTAAACCATCGACCGAGCTTACTTGTCCGAAGGTCGAGCTTCCTTATGAGTATTTGATGGCATGGATCGTTCTTCACCGTCCTGACTTGATGTCAGCGCCCAGCGTTGTTGATGTCCCCGTTCCTTTCGTGCAGCTGTTGGAGAGGAGCAGATGGCTCGGGAAGAAATTCGGCGATGCACAACGAGAGCTTCAAGTTCGCAAGAGCTGGGAGTTCTTCAATTGTTTTCCCCACTTTTCAGGTCGCTATGGTGATGTGCTGACTGATGAGGAGAAACCCAGAACTAATCGGACTGCTCTCGACGTTGGTTGTTTCCGCTGGTTAGTGAACATCCGTGTTGGGTATCTCGTTCTCCGGGTGAAGAATCATTGCCACATAGAGCCTTACCTTCCCTGCTGTTTTGCTCGTCAGTTCGGCTATGACCAATTATATGTTGGGAATCCGAGCCGTGGTTTGAAGGTTGAGGGGGGGCTTATTGATGGCGTACGGGCATGGCTATGGACTATGGTGGGCTGCACCGGAGCCCACTTTGCTCTTCCTTCATATAGGCGCAAGCCGATGATTACTTTCCTCAGTTGTAAGTGGTTCCTCTCCGCCAATGAATCCATAGGTGTGAGGAGTCTTTCAGAGTTAGAGTCTGAGCACTCGGTCCAGGTCGCTATGATGGCTGCTCGTAAAGCCGAGCTTGCTCAGAAACAGAAGAAGAAGTCTGCCAAACCTCCTCTCTCAAGCAAAGACGATGAAGAGCTCCTTCCTACTGACGATGATGTCGAGACTTCTGAGGAGGGGTATGTGGATATAGATATCGACCAAGAAGAACTTGATGCAGGTTTGTCATACTCTTTGATCCTCTTTCTCAACTTCAATTGATATCAACGAAAGATCTGGTTCATTTAATGAAATAATCCTTATCATTTCAGGTAGGACAGCCGACGACCATGAGTCGCTCGCTTCCCGTCGTGCGAGATTCAGGCCTGGTGGCCAAGCTCCTACCCAGGTTGATACACGTGGCCAGTCCACACACGAACGACCCGTTGGTTCTATGAGGGGTGATATTCCGAAAAAGAAAAAGATCGCTCATAAACCACACATTGGTCAGCGCTCCTATGAAGTGGATTTAGGAGACTTCGCCGACAGGGAGGAAGGTAATACTTCGTCATTTTCATTGCTTTAAGATGACTTACCTTCTGGGATTCGTAATCATGTTTTATGTTCCAGGGTTCTTTGAAGAGGGCGAACTCCCATTGTCTCCCGTATTCACTGGTTCTGATAATATGGATAGCTTCATGGAGCAGATGTGCGACGCCCTTCGTGACGGTTCTCTGGGTATCGATCTAAACATTGATCTTGGACAGGTGAATAGTGTTGAGCCCACCGTTCCATATTCAGGTATATCTACATCCGATGATACCCTCCTCAAACATGGGGAAAGAGAATCTTCTGTTCTTGCTGCAGGTATTTCTGAGCTTTCCCTTCTTCCTTATCTTCTTATACATATCTCCAACATTTAGGTTGTCCTGCAGATGTCGCGATGGAAAAGCCAGTTGAGGACGGAGCCTTTCATGATGTAGGTTTCGAGGAACAAGGGTGTGCTCCTGTACCAAGTTTCTCGAAACCCGACGTTGGATTATTAGCCGACATGCTGGCTGAACAGACTACCAGAGAAACCGTGAGACCACCATTTGGGAGTGATTCACTCACAGGTATATAGACGATCTTGGATGTCGCATTGCTTTTCATTTATTTGATTTTTTTTGACTAATAGATGAGTGTAATCATAGGACCAGCCACTTGGACCGATACCCTTATGACTCTTGGCATTCCCGTTGTATCTGAGGACGATGGGGTTGCCGGTATGCATGCGATCTTTTCGTCCCGATTTTCCTTACTTGTCCAAATTTCCATTTTGACTAATAAAGGAGTGTAACTATAGGACCGGCCATTGTGCCTGATACCACTACAGTTTCTGGGACCGATAGTTTGCATAGAAGTGGCGTCTTCCCGCCATCGCCGAGTGGTATGACCGATTTGCCTACAGGGGTTGATATACCCTCTATGACCGCTCCTGCCGTTATCTCGGAGTCTGTCGGACCTCAGCCCGAGGGGACCTCCGTCGGCATAGGTATACTAGGAATTTGCCTTTGAATTTCCTTATCGTATTCGATAATCTCCTAACCTTCTATATTGTTGCTTGTAGGATCTCGATCCTCTCTATATGAGCGTGTCTGCGCCCTTTTGGTCGATACCGATCCAGACAGAGACATTTTTCGTACGGACCTCGGCTTTTTTACCGCCTTTTATAACGGCATGATTGAGAAACTTCTTCACAGAGGATACTGTTTCGATCAGTTCAGGCGTTCCTTTTCTCGCCACATGATGATGATGAGGGAAGAAGGATATCCAGAGTTGGCTGATTCCTTCACTGCCGATTTCACTGTTCTGGAGTCAGAGATCCGAGAGTTGAAGGAGTTGAAGGCTGGTGGAGCTTCTTCCTTTGTGTCCTCTCAGATGGAGCATAGGCTGACACAGTGGAACGACCTGAGATCTTCCATCGGCAGCGAGCTTCGATCACATGAGCATTCTGTTGCGCAGCTGATGGCTACCGTGGCGAGGAAGGATACAGGTAGAGCCGAGTTACTCAGCTCTTTGGATTCCGGCCGTGAGGAAGTGGCTAGATTGAAGGAGGCCTTGAGGCACGCCGAGGAGTCCGTTACTCTTATTGTAGAAGACCTGGCTGGATTAGAGCGTTCTCGTGAACAGACGCTCGAGAAGCTGGGATCTACACATGAGAGATTGATGAAGCTGAAGAATGAAGCCGTGAAGATCTTAAGCAGTTTCGAAGACTCTGTCCGAGCTAGTCTGCAGGCAAAACTTGAGCATAGCTATGTAGACAGGCTTTCTAGTTTAGAGTCCCATGTTCTTAGCCGTCAGTTGCCTTCGGGCTAACGAGCTTTTTATTATATGCTTTTGACTTGATGTATTACTAGAGACTCCGCATTTGCTTCTTTCATGATATTTCTTTATTTACTTTGAACCCAGCTATGATAAGATTTACAGGTTTTTTGGCAAACCCCCAGCCATCAACGGGTTTGATATATCTTTACCGATTACCGTTTGAATCGGACTAGCATATGAATTATTAAAACCCGTCTCACATGTAACGTTGTGCTAAGAAAATCGCTTTTCTTAGACTTGATGCTATGATTTTGAATACATAGGCTTAACCATTTCTTATAAGTAAAAGGTATCCCGCGCCGCGTATTAGACGACGACTTATCCCTTCTTAGGCTTCGGGATAAAATTCCCTAGGTTTAGACCCTGGTGTCTTTTTCAATCTGCGAAAGACTAAACCGGTAATGTGTGTTAGACATAGACTTTGGGATTTTTGGCAAACCCCCAGCCTTCAACGGGTATGATGTGCCTTTACCGATCACCGTTTGAATCAGGCTAGCATGCGGATTGTCTAAATCCGTTCCGCATGTAATGTTGTGCTAAGAGAGTGAATTCTCTAAGACTTTGTGCTATGATTTTGAATACATAGGCTTCGCCCTTGTTACGGGAATAGGCTACCCGGCAACACGTGTTAAGTGTTGACTCATCCCTACTTAGGCTTCAGGATAAAATTCCCCAAGTTTAGACCTTGGTGTCTTTTTCAATCGGTGAAAGACTAAACCGGCGACGCGTGTTAGACGTAGACTTACCTCTATTTAGGAGTTGAGATAAAATTCCCCGTGCACAAAAGTGCACGGATTGGAAGTTGGGAATTGTGTCCTTTATCAGAATAAAGACGGATTGGGAAACGGGAGAGGAAGAATTTTATATTCTATCTCCCGGGACTGAAGAGGAAGAATTTTATATTCTATCTACAGTCGGAAAGGAAACTCAAGGTGGGATCTCCACCCTCAGAATCCGAAATGATGAAACTAAGAGTGGGATCTCCACTCTGAGAATCGGAAAGGTTCGAACGACCCCTAACTTTTATAGGATTGGTCATTTGAATCAAAGAATCCCTCATTTATTGAGGGGAAAGCCCAATTTCGACCCTAACTTTTATAGGTTTGGTGGAAAAAGGAACAAAGGCGGATTTTCGTTTATCGAAAAGGAATGACTCGGTCTTAGTCTTAACTATTTGTAGGCTTGACCAAGTGAGATCGGGAACAATCCTAACTTTTATAGGTTTAATTGTTCAAATTGAAAGTGGACCACTCGTTCATGGAAGGAAACGAGAGAGGAATTTGGCTTTGGCCCTAACTTTTATAGGTTTGACCTGAAAGCAAAGAAAGTGGAATACAGGTAGCAAAGAAAGTGCCAACTCGTATTATCATTCAAAGGAAGACTTTAACGCTAGGTGATTAGGACCTAACATGTTGAGTCTGAGAAATGCCAATGACTGGCAGATGGAAATTTTGGTGGATCCACTGTCAATTGGTTTGATCAGCAGATGGTTTGGTGAGGAAAGATTAACCTATCAGAGGATTGGATCTCATCTCACAAAGAATAACTCATAAGAGTTAGAGAATTTTGATAATAAGAAGAAACGTTCCAACGTTCTGAATTCGAACGAGAATTTCTTATTCATCACTTCTATAATGATTGGGTTATCCCTAAGAATACCCCCATGTGGTATTCTTCTGGGAACTTCCCGATACATTGGTTATCCTGAAGATACTAAGGATAGTATTTTTTTCAGGAACTTGCCGTTTATCGGCATCATAAGCCGGTCACCGTCCTTGGTGACAAGGCGATATGCACCACTCAAGTAGACTGTCTCCACTACGAATGGTCCCTCCCATTTGAGTTCAAATTTACCCTTCTTCTTGGAATTAAGGATTATAGGCCGCCTCTCAGCTAGAACCAAATCCCCTTCTTTGAAACTCCATTGTCGAACCTTTTTGTCGAAAGCTCGAGAGATTCTGGCTTGGTAGAATTCGATATGATGTTGAGCTTCTAAACGCTTCTCATCTAGCCTTTCCAATTCTTCAAGGCTCTTCTGATGTTGCTCTTCGGTCGTCATTTGAGTCGCGAGGGCAATTCGAAGTGACGGGATTTGAATCTCCAATGGAAGAACGGCTTCACATCCGTATACCAGTGAATACGGGGTTGCTCCCGTCGGTGTGCGCACCGTGGTCCGATAGGCCCATAGAGCCGCGCCAAGCTTGTCATCCCAGTCTCGTTTATTAGTTTTCACAAGTTTTGCCAAAAGCTTTATAATAGTCTTGTTGAAGGCTTCGGCCAGTCCATTCGCTGTGGGATTGTAAGCTGTCGAAGAGATGTCCTGAATTCTAAACTTTTCGCAAAACCTGATGAAGGCGTTGCTGACGAATTGAGGACCGTTGTCATGTACGATTCGTCTTGGTACACCATGCCGGTAGATGATATGGTGCTTGATGAATGCAATGACATTGCTCGTTTTAACTTCTCTGAGTGGAACTACCTCAGCCCATTTGGAGAAGTAATCGGTAATTACTAGGATGAACCGGTCACCTTTGACTGACGGGGGATTTATAGGACCAACAATGTCCATCCCCCAGGTCTCAAACGGCCATGACATAACCGAAGGATGCAGATGCTCCGGAGGTTGGTGCATGTAATTCGCATGTATTTGACATGCATCACACTTTCGGGCATACGTGATTGCATCACTCATCATGGAAGGCCAAAAATACCCCATTCTTCTGATGCGATCATAAAGCTTGGGGCCAGGTTGGTGTGCGCCACACTCTCCTTCATGCGCCTCCCTAAGGACTTCTTCAGCCTCTTTCGTCGATAAGCAACGCAATAGCAAACCATCGTACCCCCTGCGGTATAACGTTCGATTCTCCGTATTATAGTAGAATCTTGGTGCCCTTCATCGGATTGACTCTCTTTCCTTCATGTCTTCTGGTAGGATTCCATGTAGGACGTAATCGATGATGGGGAAACGCCAATCTCGGGGTTCAAACTCAATTTGGGTCGAGTGTGTTTCCTTAATCTCTTCTTCTTCGTCCTCTTCATCACAGATCGACACTAGGAGTTGGTGAGTCCTTACCGTAACGAACTGTTCTGTTTCAGGAGGCTGCGCCAGTGATACGGCTAATGCTGCTAACGCGTCTGCGTAAGTATTCTGTAGCCGTGGAATATGTTCGATAAAGAATCCTTCGAATGATTCCGCCATCTCCACTGCCATTTTATGGTATGGTATTAAATCTTGGCTTCGGACCTCGTATTCTCCCTGAACTTGTTTAACTATCAGTTGAGAATCGCCAAAGGCTTCGAGGTACTCAACCCCCAGTTCTTTAGCGAAACTGAGTCCTATGAGTAATGCATTATATTCGGCTACATTATTTGAGCACGGTTTAGTCAATGAGTAAGCTCGAGGCATCACGTGCTTTCCTGGGGAAACTAAGACAACTCCCACTCCGGAAGAAATCTTAGAACTTCCAGGAGCACTTGCTACATTAGTTGCTCTTGACGCACCGTCGAAGTATAGACGCCATACTTGCTGGTGCGAAGTTGCGTTTACTTCGTGGGTTTCATCGGGTAGATCGTCATATATCTCGGCGGTGTCCGTAGTTGGATTAGCTGCCAGGAGATCATAGATGGCCTGTCCTTTTACTGACTTTTGTTGTAATGTAAGTCATATTGGGACAAGAGTAAGGCCCATTTTGCTAACTGCCAGGTCATGAAAGCTGGTTGAGTCATGAATACTCGGACTGGGTTAACTTTAGAGATGACATAAATGGTCTGCCCGACCAGATAATGCCGCATCTTCTGAATAGCGAACACCAAGGCGAGGCATTCTCTCTCAATCATAGGATATCGAGATTCGGCGCCTACCATGGTTCGGCTCAAATAATATACTGCCTGCTCATGACCGTTATCGTCATCTTGTGCAAGTAATGCACTTAATGAGTGGCTCGTCGCCTTGACATAAATCAAGAACGGTTTGCCCGATTTCGGTGCAACGAGTACAGGAGGTTTCGAGAGATATTCTTTAATACTCTCGAATGCCTTCTGGCAAGCGTCGTCCCATACAAATGACACGCCCTTCTTTGTGAGCTTGGAGAATGGTTGGCATTTTCCTGAGAGGTTCGAGATGAACCGACGAATATAAGCTAATCGCCCTTGCAATCCTCTGAGCTCCTTGAGGTTTCTCGGAGGCTGCAATTCATTAATCACCTTTACCTTATCAGGATCGATGTGAATACCTTTGTACCTTTGGTAGTGACGAAAAATCCTAGGAATTTACCACTGGACATTCCGAGGAAAGACTTGGTAGGATTCATCTTCAATTGATGGGCTCGCATCAGGTCGAACATGGTCTTCAAGTCTTTAACGTGATCCTTCTTATCACGACTTTTCACAACCAAATCATCCATGTAGCACTCGACTGTCTTCCGAAGATGTTCCTGAAAAATCTTCGACATGGCTCTTTGATACGTAGCGCCTGCGTTTTTTAAACCGAAGGGCATGACCGTGTAGCAGAAAACGCCGAGGGGTGTTCTAAACGCGGTATGCTTTTCATCATCTGGATGCATCTTTATTTGGTTATAACCAGAGAAACCATCCATGAAAGACATCCTCTCGAACCCGCACGTATTGTCGATGATGACATCTGTGATGGGAAGGGGGAAATCATCTTTTGGGCAGGCAGCGTTGAGGTCTCGAAAGTCGATACAAATCCTGACTTTCCCGTTCTTTTTAAGGACTGGGACAATATTGGCAAGCCACTCTGGATGTTGCTCTTCCCTAACGAAGCCCGAGTCAACAAGCTTTTTAACTTCAGTCTCGATTGCTTCCATCATCTGCGGACGAAACCGTCTTTGTTGTTGTTTGACAGGTTTGACATCCGTCTTGATATTGAGACGGTGCACTGCTACATTTGGATCGAGTCCTGGCATGTCTTCATAATTCCAGGCAAACACATCGATGTACTCCCTAATAAGAGAGATTAACTCCTCTTTCTCCTCAGGCGGGAGGCTGTCGCTAATGAATATAGGCTTCGGATTATCTTCGCTACCCATATTCACCTGGAGCACTTGATCTTCGGTAGGAGGCTCCCTTTGCTCAAACCTGTCGTCGTACTGCATGTTTAGGTGATGAACCCAAGGATCTTCCCATGTCGGCATTTGATCGTCTTCTTCTATCGTCGCAGGGTCGACCGTAGCCATATTCGACATTAGCTTTTTGAACATTTCACCGATACTAGTATCGGAATCCCAAGCTGAAGAATCAGAAGAGTATCCGTTTCTAGTTTTGTTAGCAATTTGATCGATGACTTGCCAGTAACATTCGTCGTCAGATGAGGAGACATAACCAAGACCTCTTTTATGGTGATAATAATCATCGGGTTTTCCCTTCGGTACATAGGCCATTCGAGGTGGACCTCTTTTATGGTGATAATAATCATCGGGTTTTCCCTTCGGTACATAGGCCATTCGAGGTGGAACTCGCAGACCTCGGCCGAAGCAAAGACCCTCTCCGAGTGTGAAGTCATACCCATACTTCTCCATTAGATCACGCGCTTTTGCGTCATACCTAAATAAGTGAGGAGCAGGTTTATCATCATCATCTTCCTCTTCTAAGAAGTGATCAGGTATCGGAGCTTCTTTTCCTTTGCCATAGACGACTTCTTTTCCACCCCCTGTTCCCGCGGGGATGACAAGGGTCGCCCCACATGGATCTTGTACCTGTTTTTTCGTCAGACAAAATGATTGAAGTGGCATATACAAATCAGGGTTATCATAAAGCTTTTTAGTGACATTATCAAGACACATCGAGTACTCTAAATCATCGTTTATTGATAGTTCTTCGGCAAGTTGCCAATTACAACTACTTTCCGATGATTTATCATCGTCAAGATCGATTACAATGGGTACAATGTCATTAAGTACAAAACCACCATCATAATCAAACCCAGCTTCGGTATCAGCTTCATCCCCGCTGTCCGTCCCTTGGGCCGATGGTTCAGTATCGGATTCAGCACCGTATAAAAGGGAATCGGTAAAATAGTTCTCCAATCCCTTAAACGGTTGCTTATCCGTGACCACCGTCTTAACTTCATTATTTGTGTCCACATACTTGAGGCATTGATGCAGAGTTGACGGGACTATAAGGTTACCGTGGATCCAAGGTCGACCCAACAGTAAGTTATAGGATGTTTCTGCGTCAATCACATAACAAGTAACTTCTGACTTCAAATCCCCGATCTGGCATTTGATTCGAATCTTCCCCAAGGGTCTGGACCCGCTGGTGTTGAATCCATAAATCGTAGTGCCAGTGGAGGCTAGTTTGCTAGACGGAATCCCGAGATGATGCATCAATCGGAATGGCATGATACTAACAGCGGAACCCGGATCGACTTGGATTCGGTTGACCATGCTGGAGCTAATGTGGCCGGTGAAATACAAAGGCCTATCATGCTTTGAGTTCTTCATCTGCATGTCTTCTTTGGTGAAAGAGATACAGGGAAAATGATGCACCGCGAGATTGTAGTGTTGAATTGATGACTCCGGTTCTTCAGAAGATGGCTTGATTCGAGTCAAGAAAGCTTCAGAGTCGCTTAAGGCCTCTTGTAATGCTTTCCTTGTATCCTTTGAAAGACGCAACAGCTCGTATAGGGTTATCCTAGCCGGGATATTGGCCAACTGCGCCATGATGTCAAAATGGGGCGAAGAGCTTGCATTTTCCAGTTTGTCTCTCCCAATCGGATGATTGAATCGAGACTGCCTCGGGTTTTGGGCTTCTTGACGTAAAGGCTCTTTCCCCTTCTCCTTCTGCCCGACTTTCTCCGTAGCTATGGGCGTTGGGGGAATTGCTGCAATTCCCAGTTCTGCCAATGTCTTGGAAGGAGCGGTTTTGGTGCCTAATTGCTCCAGTTGCTCAGAAGCATCCGGATATTTGTAGTGATATTCATTCCCGCTCCGGGTTACAAAGGCCTCCTGTTCGCCTTCAGAAAGCGGGAAGGCTGGAATTTCCTCGTCGTCTTCTCCTGGAATAGCAGAAGCTCCATAACAAGACTTACCTTTTCCTTTTGACTTTTTCTTGGAAGAGGTTCCAGTCCATTGTTCATCTCCAACCAAATCTGGATGAACCCAAAGAATCTCACCATTAGGGGCTGTGTGTGGCACAAGTCCTTTCTGGCGCTGTTTGTGTGGATCATCATTCACCGTCTTTACTGCTGCATTTATCACTGGTTCATGTTAGAACCAGTTCAAGGGAACAGAGCCGAAGCTAATCGACACTGCATTCGCACCCACTTTCTTCTCCTTGGGTTGCTTCATAGTGATGACCCCGACATCGATTAGAGCTTGGATCTTGTCTTTAAGGGCATAGCACGTCTTGGTAGGATGGTGCACCGCTCTATGAAATACGCAGTATTTTGTATCATTGACTCTCTTAGCATCTTCCTGATCCTGGACCGGAGGCAATTTGATCTTGTTATTCTCAATAAGGTATTTAAAAATACCGGGAACTTCATCCTCTTTGAATGAATAGACCTTTGGAAACTTTGGTTCTGAAGCCTTTTGCTTCTGGGGCTGTTGCTGCCACCTTGATTGTTGTGGCGCCTTTTGTTGCTGCTGCTGCGGTTGCGCTTGCACCTCGAATGTTTGATTTGCGTCCACAGCATTCGCATGTGCTTTTCCCTTCCCCTTAGGGACAAAGTTCTGTTGTGGAGAATTATTCGCTATTTGGCCCCTTTCCGCCTTCTTCCTTTTAAGGAATCACTCGGCTCGTTCTCCTCGTACTTTCAAGTCCTTCCAGGTCTTTGGTGGCGCCATTCCCATAGCTTCGAGGATGTCCAATGAAAGATTATTGTGACAAGTCTCGAGGATAAAATCTTCACTGACCGGATCCCTGCAGTTCATTGCTTTGTCTCGGAATCTCTTCACGAAATTTTCGACCGTCTCACCATTCTTCTGCTTCTCATCGAATAGTGTACCGATTGAGATTTCGGTGTCGTCATCGAAGAAGTTTGTCAGAAACATATCTTCCATGTCGTCCCAACTGCTGATACTCCCGGGCTTGAGACGGCGATACCAGTCGAAGGCTGCTCCGCGAAGAGTGCCGACGAATGACCGCACCATAAGAGGCTCATTCCCAGAAATGATTCCTAAATGAGACTTAAAATATATTAAGTGTTGGGTAGGGGAACCCTTTCCATCAAACGGCGTAAAGTTGATTAAATTAAACTTTGCCGGATACGGAATTGATTCCCACTCCCTTGGGTATGGACATGGTATGCCGGACCTCTTCACTTCTTGAGCATTCATCAATGCGTTGATTTTGCTCTCCAAGTCCTTCATTTTCTTGTCTTCACTCGTATCTGTCTTCGAGTGGTTTCGGGGAGAGGTAACGTGGTCCTCCTTCGCATTATTTTCCGAGGGACCGCCTCCGTTATTGTTGTTGACAGGAGGGATAGTTATGTTGACATTATCCTCTTCCCGTTCATTCTCCTCTTGATTCGGATTATTGCGACGACTGGGTTCTCCTTGGTGAGTTGTCAGAGCCGCGATTTGCTGGTCATGCATCTCTCTCATCTGCTGCATGGTGATCATGAGTGACTCGTAAGGTTGCCCCGCACTAGACGCCGTGTCATCGGATGCTATAGCCGAGTAGAAGTCTGAACCAGCATCTGACGCCTCCTCTTCCAAAGGAAGTCCCTTTTGCATCCTTTGGTAATTCTTTCGCCTATTGATCCCTGACCGCAATCGAGTCATACGTCGGGATACTTCGGCAAGCTGATCTGGGCTAAAGTGTCGTGTCGATTTCCCTCTGCCGGTCATATTAGCAGACACTTCTAGGAATTCGTCCTCTTGGCGAACAGGCTTCTTCCTACGGAAACGCCTTGGCTTGTTCTCAAGTGTTCTGGTAGAGATTCTCTCGAACACCGAAACTCTTCTTGGGGCTTTAGTACAACAGCATTCTGACAACACCGCTTTGATTATGTTGGCACACGGACAGTGAGAATCCGTGTCTCTGGCGTTTCTCTTCTGAGACTTATCCATACCCCCGGCTCTATAGTACAACTCGTCAGTTTGATAACTGGAGCAACCCATAGAGTGCTGGCATGACTTCCCAGGTATTATACTATCATCATCGGACGAATGTGCTTCCCTTTGGGGATACGACGCTTTATTAGCGTTTTCAAAAGTCGCACATTCAAGTTTACGCCTCTGCGAGCGTGAAAACCTATCAGGCTCTTGAACTTCGACCCGCAATCTAATGCGGTCGGTAATAGGGGCTTTCCCTCTGTTATTTTTCTTAGGGGGATTGGTACGACCCCCAGTCTGGACTATGGCTTGGGGACCTTTCAGCGATCCCAATCGCTCCTTGACAGGTGCTTTACCTCGGTTCTCCGGTAAAGGACCGAGGCGACCTTTCAAAGGAACCCTGGATCTTGAGGGACCCACGTTCTTACCTGGCTCCGCCGGAGGTACGGGAACAGGGGACACTGGATTTGAATTTGCTGAAGGTTGGACGGTATTTTCGTCCACTCTTGTCTTAGGCGCCGGCTTTGCCCTTGGCACCCACACCTGCTTGTGTTTTGACGGATTCTTGACCGTCTCTTCTTTCTGCATCTCTTCCGCTTTCTGCAGAAGGACTCCGGCATGCTCTTCGAGGGTTGAGCGAGTCCTCTTGACACGAACCCATTCGTTCGTCTCTGTCTTGGAAGAGGAGTTGGTTGTGCGCCGTTGTTGCTCTTGGCGCTGTCTGGACTTTAGATCCTCATTGTAGCGGATCCCGTCCATCGATTCAGCGGCCTTGGCCAACTGTCGCGCAAGGCGTTGATGCCGTCTTTGGCGTGCTCTCTTCGACCAAGCTGGAGCACCTTCGACACTTGTCTTTACGACGGAGGGCAGATCTGGATCTGCGGCTTCAACCGTGTTGGACATCATAGGAACGTCGCGGGGAGTAGATGCAACAGCGAGGGGATCTCGGTTCTTCAAGTCGGAGGTCCCGCGAGCATTTCTGGAAGATGAAGTCTTCCTGCGCCTGTTTGGAGAGGCGGATCTGGAGGAGGAGGAATAGAGGTACTCTTCAAACTTTTGTTGATCGAACTCGTATTCGATCTCTTCGTTCACCCGAATCTTGAATGTCGGTTGCGTCACGACGGCCTCGGCAGCGAGGCCGTTGGCTCCCACTGTGGTCGCCAACTTGTTTTCGTCAAAAGTTGCCTTCATCATTGATTTCATTAAAACTTCAAACGTTACAAATGAATTCAAATAACGAAAATAAAAATTACAACTTTCTTGAAAATAAACACAAGATCCGTTTATCGTCTCTTGCTTACGTGGGTCTTTAGCCTGTGACGGGGACGTCGATATCCGTGGACTACCTGGCAATCAGATCTGATCCAGAAAAATCGGGCAGAGCTTCGTCGATCCGCGAGGAGATCTAGAAACTTGGAGCGCCTATCTCGGATAAAACGAGATATTTTCTCTTCTTAGGATTACCGACGAGGGGTAATGCTAAGGAACGGCTGCGGGTGATGTAGATCTGATGAAGAACTCTCTTGTGTTGAAGTGCTCGATCACTCTTCACTCCAGCAGGGCTTCGCCAATTCTCCAAAAATCCAGATCCCCAAAAGGGAGGCCTAAGGCTTCTATTTATAGGCGACACCCCTGGGGTGTCCCCAAAAAAATCTAGGACACCCCTGGGGTGTCCCCAAAATCTAGGACACCCCTGGGGTGTCCCCAAAAATCTAGGACACCCCTGGGGTGTCTCCAAAAATCCGAGACACTCCATTGTAATTTCTCCGTCCGAACTCGGATTTTAGTGATTCGAATTGCGTTAGAATTCTGACGAAGAGTTCTATCAGCCCCGATGATTGGATTATCTGTAGAACGAACGAGACACGAAAGGCGTTGTTCTTTTTTGTAACCATCGCGGGGCTCTCGATTAACCTGTGCCTTCGTTATTCCGAAATTCTGTCAGCTCACGTAGTTCGTCGATTCACTTCAAGCGTTCACCGACATCAATCAAGCTTCTGTGAACCAGATGATGACGTTCATCGTCATTTCTTAACACTGAGCTGTTCGTTGAGACCTATAGGCAATTTTCGATGCCTACAACATGCAACACAATTCTATTTCTATCCTTAATTGTTATGGAAATAATATTCTATCTTTAATTATTATGACAAGAATATTCTATCTTTAATTGTTATAAAAAATGTTTTGAACAATTAAACATTGTTTAAAATTAAAATCTATAAGGCCAGTCTAATCATATATATAGGGTTCATAGGTAGCCTTGTGAGAACAAGAGAACAACAGAAGGGAAATATAAATTTGAGAACCTATTTCTCGGTATTGCTCCTCTTCGGTGATGGGTGATTTTTAATTAGAGGTTTTTTCTCTTAAGGTAGCTATTTTGGATTGATCTTAGGATGGAGTGCTGAAGAAATTCGGAAAGCATTTCAGGTATTCTTCTAAATTTTAATTAATTTTTATTAATAGTCACGATATGTATATTCTGTTGCGTTGTATATCGTGCTTCCAACAAATACGACTACAGAGATAATGATTACTATGTCTTACATGTATAGAAACATCTTTATTTTTGGTTTATAAATGTTTTGAGGCATGTAGATCATGATGAATAGAGCAGATCATTGATGAAAATAGTCTAATCCATGCATCAAGAGACCTATCTTGTTCTATTGTTAGGAAACCGTACATTTGCGACCACTTGATGCATGCGCGATATATGCTCAATGCACATGATTTTTTTTATTTTTATACATTTTAAAATGTATAGATCAATATTAATGAACTTGATCGTACGATTTCATAGTATAATACACATTTTAAAAGTGGGCATATCTAAGCTAGTTATGCACTAAGAACAAGTAAGTCTTCCCCTTTACTAAGGAAAAAAGGAATTTTTTTTATGTTTTTCTTGGCACATACTTTCCACATGAGGTGTCTTATTTGAGATTAAATGAGAAATTTAGTGAAAAAAAGATTTTTTTTTTTTTTTTTTTTTTGGATTTAATGTTTGGGTTTGTTAGGGGGTGCGGTGGGGTTTGGTGTGCTGTAATTAACCCTTTAATAATTGTACCTGCATAAGTCTAAATTGAACTGGAAGTAAACTCCATGCACATGTTTTTTCTTAAAATTTTTTTTTTTTTTTTTTTTTTTGGATTTAATGTTTGGGTTTGTTAGGGGGTGCGGTGGGGTTTGGTGTGCTGTAATTAACCCTTTAATAATTGTACCTGCATAAGTCTAAATTGAACTGGAAGTAAACTCCATGCACATGTTTTTTCTTAAATTTATAGATTCAATTTAGAATCAATTCAACAATTAATTAACGTCCGCTTATACAAGCTTTAAACCCAAGGGGCTTTTGTTTATATATTTGTTCTATAAATCTTTGATATCATTAAAATCTGTCATTTAGTTTTTACTCTATGAAATGATGAACGATTAAAGACAGGAAATGTTTTCACTCCTGAACAGAGAAAAAACAAAGAGAACTATGAGAATGATAAAAGAAGTAGAGAGAGTAGATAGTTTAAATAAAATAAATTGGAGCTATTACTTTGATCATATTTAAGAAATTAGTTATTATTTTCTTTAAAAGTGAAGTGAAGGGTGTCTACATAATTTTTGGGTTAACTTTGAAAATAACAACCTAAGAAAGATCATCAGTTAACAAATAGCAAAGATGGACTTGATTATGTCAAAAAGAAATCTTAAATAATAATATTTAAAAACAATGTATAACGTATCCACCTTTATAAGTTTTAACTTCGGCGCCACTTAGCCAACACGAATTCTCATGGACAAGTTGAAAGCACAATTCTGGTTAATATTTGAGAATCATTTCAACCAATATTTTATAAGTCATATTTAACATTAATGTTTAAGGTACCAATATTGAAGTCCAACAATAATCATCTTGTATGTTAATTACATTGATATTTGGCTCTCAACCAAGCCACGCATGTATTCTTTTTGCCAAAATGTATTATTGCACGTGCTATGTTATTGCTACCCCACGTATATTAATTATTTCTGCCAATAATATTGAAGTCCATAATCATCTCGCAAGTTATATTGATATTTTAGTCTAGCAAGCCACGTGTTATTTTCTATTTCATAATTAACGAGCACGTGCTAATATTTTTAGCAGATCAAAATCAGTCTAAGTGGTGGTTTGAAAAGAATACGGATTGTCCAAATTTCTGTATAAACAAGATGTTGACTTATTTTTAGCTGGGAGCCAATGTCTTTGCGTAAGTTCTACTATTTTGGATTGTACTTCAGTGACTGAAACTCATTAATAAGTAAAGAGTAAAATTCATATGGGATTTGTGTGTGGTATACATTTTCTCACATAACAATGAAAATAAATAAACATATTTTTTTTTTTATAATCTGAAGCACATATGCATGTATTTCAAAAACTCAGTCCATATCGTTTCTAGTGTGAAAATTTTAACACTTAATACAAGAAGAGCTTTTATTAACCTCAAATCTAGGATTGTATGTTTCTGGATACTACTAATACAGAATGAAGATGTTGGCCTTGTAGAGGGGAAAAAACAATTTTGCCTTCAATGAATAGTCTCACATGGACTAAGTTGATGAATAGTAGAGGGTTTATAATACTTCTACTCTCTACGGGCTTTGAGGATCCCAAAAAAGGGGGTGCTTTGGGCTTTCTACTGTTTGGGCTTTGCATAACACACACATGCGCGCCACGCCGCACGCGGTTTTGTTTTTTCAAACTTTTATTTTACCCGTTTTTCTCATTTCTTTTACTCGGTCAGGCAACTTGCGTAACGGCTGCGAAAATTATGAGAAGTGTGCGGAACAGCTGAGCAACATGCGGAATCTAGCAACGACTCTTAGGGTTTCCGAACCCTATAAATTCAGAGGCAGCCCAGCTCGGAAGGCACAACAACGAAAAGCAATTCTCTCCTCCGTCTTCTCTCTTCTCCAAACAAAATCTCTCTGATTTTTATTCTTATTGTTGGGCAACCTTCTTCATCTGAGCAGAATCTCTGCACTCTCGCCCGAATACAGAGGTCGGCCGATTCCGAGGGTTTTTACCGCTAGGAGAGAGGGGATCATCTGTGCTAGGGAGATAGGCGGGTTCTCAATCTTCTACGGCAGTGTTTGCACGACTGTTCCCGATCAGACCAGATTTTCTGATACTTTTTATTCTTGGATTTTATGCATGTTAATTTTCTTTAATTTTGGCAACAATCTAGAAGATTGAGTATTCATAGCCGCTGATTTATTTAAATCCGAAAAAAATAATTCCAAATTACCATTACTTTTCATTACTATTCATCGTATAATTATTAAAATTACTATTCATTAGGAAATTATTAAAAACATTCACTACTGTTACTGTTCATCAAAATTTACTGTAATTAATTATTCATTATTAATTTTGATACTGTTAATTATTATTTGAATAGTTACTGCTAATTTGTTACTGTAATTTCTGTTTAATGCTTTAATTCGTAATTTTATATAATTAATTACCTTTTCAGTTCCTGTTAGAAAATTAAAAAGAAAATATTTTCAATTATTGCTTAAATTAATTATTGTTAAATTGTTCTGTTCATATACCTATTGATCAAGCACAGACTCTAAAGTCATACTACTAAGTAACTAGTTGAGTAGTATTAACAAAACTTTTATTCCACCAGATTTCAAATACCTAGACTGGTTAACTTTAATAGGACTTATGGCTAACCCTGATCATTCCAAGAGTGTCAAACCTGAGAAATTCATCGGTGTTAATTTATAAATGGTGGGTTAATCAAATAAAATACTGGCTCACTACCCTAGGTCTCCTATCTACCAATGATACTTCTGAATCTTTATCTTTTGGATCTCAACCTTCCAACTCTTCAGTTTATGGTCCTCAACCTGAACCTGAACCTACTCCTTCCACTTCTGCTTCTGGTGCTAGTTCCTACTCTAGTTCCATGAAGCCATAAGAAATCAACTATCATTGCTACCATAGGATTCCCCACAAATCTTCTGATATAACTCCTTATGAGTATTAGAAGGGGAGAACTCCTAGGCTGAACTTCTTCCGGGTTTGGGGTTGCTTGGTTAAGGTAGCTATTCCCGAACCTTAAGAAGAGGAAAATTAGATCTAAGACTGTCGATGCTGCATTTATTGGATATGCACTAGATAGCAATGTTAACATATTTCTAGTCATTAACTCTGAAATCAGTGACATATCCAACAACACTATCATTGAAGCTAGAGATGCAGTCTACTTTAAGAACATATTTCCTTTCAAATCTAAAATCTCAGAAAATCCTAGATCATCTCTTTCTTCTGATTTACCATCTTCTAGTTCTTCCCAGCCTCTTGATATTGAACCTCGAAGAAGTAAAAGAGGGAGAATTCAAAAGGATTTTGGAGAAGATTTCTTTACCTTTCTTGTTGAAGGTGAGCCAAGCTCCTTTAAGGAAGCAATAGCTGAATCTCCTTTCTGGAAGGAAGCCATTGGTAATGAAATAAAATCTATTATGGAAACCTATATTTGGATACTCACCGATTTACTTCCAGGTTGTAAACCTGTTGGCTGTAAGTGGATATTCAAGAAGAAACTTAGACCTGATGGTTTTATTAATAAATATAAAGCTAGATTAGTAGCTAAAGCTATTCTCAGCAAAAGGGCATCGATTACTTTGATACATATTCTCCTGTAGCCCGAATCTCATTTATCTGAGTATTATTAGCCTTTGCTGCTATTCATAAGCTGACCATACATCAGATGGATGTTAAGACTGTTTTTCTGAATGGTGATTTAGATGAAGAAATCTATATGAGCCAACCTGAAGGCTTCATTGCCAAATGTTTAGGAAAATAAAGTCCGCAAACTTATTAAATCTCTGTATGGTCTAAAACAAGCTTCAAAACAGTGGCACCAGAAATTTGACAAAGTCATTACACAATATGGCTTCTCTGTGAATGAACACGATAAGAGTGTCTATTATAAAGTGATAAATAATGACTATGTCATCCTTTGTCTCTATGTTGATGATATCCTTATAGGTTGTCTAAAAACTACTGAAGATAGTTGATCCACCATCAAACACTGATGATGAAAGTTACAATTTGATAGCTTTTAGAAGACTATAATTTGAAGGCTTTCATGTAGATCGATGAAGGTTACAATCTGACGACCTTCGCAATAACTGATGAAATCTCTAATCAACATCATTCACAATCAACATCGGGAGTTACAATATGACGACTCTCATATTTTCAAGGAGCCAAGAAGAAGATTAAAAGATGATGATCTTTGCAACGTTCTAGTAAAAATACCACAAATTGATGGTCTCTTCACATCAAAATGCAGAGGTCAGATCTGTGTTTCAACATCAAAACGCAGAGGTCCTCCTTGTGTTGCAACATCAAAAAATACAGAGGTCCTCCCTTCGTTGTAACATCAAAACGCAAAGGTCCTCACTGGGTTGCAACATCCAAACGCAGACTTCATTGCTGTGTTTTCAGCCTAAAACATAGAACCTAACTCTGCATTCCATATCCAAACGTAGTGTTCATTTCTGCATCTCAGACTCAAAATGCAGAGCGACCTGTGTATTCTCAGCCACCAAAACATACCCAACTCTGCGTTTCAGTTCTAAAACGTAGAGTTCGGGCTCAGAACGTCATTTTTGGCGTTTGACTCATTCAAACACAAGCTGAACGGTTCCAAAACCGTTTCCCATGATTTGAGGAGATTACAACCCCACTTAGGAGCCAATTAAGGGGGCAGTTACACCCTTTAATCCCCTATAAATACCTCAAAACTCAGAAGAGTTGGGGATGATTTTTTTTGGAAAGATCAAGATCGGAGACCATTGAGCGGCTTCTGGCATAAAATCACAAAGGGGGAGATCGGCGTTCATCTTTCAGCGACGTTCAACAACAGGGAGATTCATCCTTAGCTATTAACCGATTTTCGGTTCGAATCAACTCTTATTCAAGAGTTTAAACTCGCTCTGAGTTATCAACTCATTCATAGTATCAAACTTACCACGCAAGTTCTCCTCAATATCAATCAAGAAGAATCAACCACATTCCAGTAAAGCAAGATGTTCGGATCGTCAACGAGAAGCAAACTCGATGCGATCATTCGAGGAAGGCATTTCATCGCTACCGTGAAGAACCCAGACTTAAACAAAGGAGAGAATTCGCATTAATTCTCTTCTCTTTTGTAATCATGAAATTCAAATTATAATTGAGGTTGAGAGAGTTGTAAACATTATTTTTCTAAACAGTTAGAGAGAATAAATCAAATTCAATTCTTTCATTGTCTTATTGTAAATTTTTTAACAAACAAAAGATGGCGACTCCGCTGGGGACTAGCTTCTCTGATGAAGAAGTGGTAGCGTAATCCGACATCAAGCTCGCTGAAACGACCGTTGAAACTCTGATCATCGACTTCGATCAAGACAAGTATGAGGAGTTACTCTCCTTCGGATCTCTTAGCCCCAAGGCTATGCGCAAGATCCGCAAAGTGTTCAAAGAGACTAAAGCTCTAATTGTTGCTCCTATGCCGAAGGAAGCCCTCTCCTTTAGCTAATATTGCTCGAATAGCCCCTCCTCCGAAGGAGTGGGTTCAGCTTATGCCAAACGCAGCCCTCAGTGGCACGTTGTATAATCAAAACGCAGCCTTCAGGGGCGTGTTCCACAAACTGAACGCAACTCTCAGGAGTGCATTCCAAAAACTGAATGCAACTCTCAGGAGTGCGTTCCAGAACCAAAATGCAACTCTCAGGAGTTCGTTCCAGAACCAAAACACAACTCTCAGAAGTGCGTTCTAGAATCAAAACACATATCTCAAGACTATGTTTCATTAGCAAACCGCAGACCTTAGGACTATGTTTCACCAGCAAAACCTGGAGCTCAGGCATGCGTTCGGTAACAAAATCCAATACAGAACCTAGTGTATACCGTGAGACCCCCGAATACTCTACGTAGCATGACTAGATTGAGGGGCAGATATAAGAAGTTTATGGACTCAAGGCATCTCAACCAGATTCATGTTCACCAAGAGCTAGTCCTATCCAATCATGGACTGGGGGTTTCAATTCAAACCTTATGATCAGTAAGTAATTCTTCTCGAGTCTTTGCAACAGATTTGAGAGTGTTCATATCGAGAGAAAGACCGATGCAACAAGTCATTCATTCATTCTAATATGAACGATTGATTCTTATGGTTCTCTCGGGATGTCAATGTTCCTCACGTGCGACTAAAACGTTGAGGTTCGACCAATTAACAAACGTTGCTTTGTTCAATCAACGACGATGTTCGCGCATGAAGAAGACTTCAGAGAAAGGGTATCTTGGAGTCACTATCAACATGGTCAGTATAGGGAGATCATCAGTCCCTAGTTCTGATGAGTCAGAGACGGATCGTTGCAAACCCGGACGGGAGCCATTCCTCCTGTAAACTATTGGAGGTTAGCCAGAGGATCCAATTCCGAGGATAAACACTCAGCCATTGCGGAGCTCTAATCATCAAGCTCTTTCGTTGGACATGGGAGCTTCGCCCACATGGTGGAAAATTTTGAAGATCTTTTAAAGAGGGTTGCTGAGCAGGAGGCCATGCTCCAAGCACAGCAGGAAACCATCAATCAACTTCGGGATATGATGGCTCAGATCATTGCAAATAGAGCTAATTTCTATAAAGCTGAGTCACAACCTCGACCAGAATCCTCCCGGAAAGGAGGATCATCCATATCGAAGGGGAAACAAAGAGTGAATAAGACTGCTGAGCAAGAACCTCATCACGAAGAATCATCCTCCGAAGAAGAAGCTGAGAATGAGCAAAATCCTCAATCGGCTAAAATCGAGGAATTGTAAGCCCGCCTCAATGCTATAGCCCACAGGAGCGAGCTCCAAGATAAGGGATTTGCTAGGCCCTATCCTACTGAATGAGATACAGCCCCTTGTCCTCCAAAGTTTGAGGTCCCAACGCTACAAACTTTTGACGGTACGGGATCACCGAACCAACACATCTATCATTTCAAGTCACAAACTGAGAATATGATATCAAATGATGCCATACTGGCTCGATTGTTTATTGGCACCATCAAGGGAGTTGCCTTTGAATGGTTCATGAAACTGCATGCGGGATGTATCCAAAAGTAGGTGGATCTAGAGAGACTCTTCCTGTCAAGATTCTTTGAAGATGATACAGAAGTCTCCATCCATACCCTTCTCGTCACTAAGCAAAAGAAGAGGGAGTCCGTCAAAGCCTTCTTCAAGAGGTTCTGAAGCATGGTTCTCCGATGTTCGTCAGGTATGACACAGTCTACCTTAGTGGAGACCTGTCAAGATCTAGAGAGACTCTTCCTGTCAAGATTCTTTGAAGATGATACAGAAGTCTCCATCCATACCCTTCTCGTCACTAAGCAAAAGAAGAGGGAGTCCGTCAAAGCCTTCTTCAAGAGGTTCTGAAGCATGGTTCTCCGATGTTCGTCAGGTATGACACAGTCTACCTTAATGGAGACCTGTCGACACAACTTGCAGACCAAGCTCCTAGCCCAAATGGGAGTTACAGAATGCTATTCCTAGAGACAACTAATCTCTCAAGGTGAACAGACTCAAAAAATCATTGCCAGGATCGAAGCTGAAGAACAAAGTAAGCAGGATCAACCTGAGCGATGTGACCAAGCCCAATCTTCTCAGTCAGAAAGGGAAGATACTACGACCATGAAAGCGAATTATTTTCAGTAGGATGGCAGGTCCACCAAAACTATCATGTTAACAGTTACGTCTGATAGTCAAACTCGTCAGATAGTAGCCCACTAGGCAATATGCCCTGTCTACTCCATTTCCCCACTACATTTGTTCAAGACTGTGGGTTGATTTATTTGTAGTCCATTGGATTATGAGTAATAAATTTTCTAAGTTGTTATGTTTAATAGAATACCTCTGTTAACCATAAAATCTACAAACATCATCGAGTTAACATTACACTTCTGACGATTTACATCCCCACGAAGTATGAATTCAGCTTGCATCACTCTTAATTTATCATGTTAATAATACACCTCTGATAATCAACTTATCAATCCTTGTTAATAGGATGATAGGTCCTCAAAATTGCTCAAATCACAATCTTCCTCAACAAGACATTAAGTCTTCAAAATCTTGTTCAAACCACAAGTACAAATTCATGTCACGTTAATATTACACCTCTGATAAAATCAAATTCATGTCACATTAATATCATACATCTAACAAAATCAACTTATCGACTCTCTCCAATAGAACGATAAGTCCTCAAAGTTGCTCTAATCGTAACAAACTTCTATCATGTTAATATTACACCTCTGACAAAATTAACTTATCAACTCTCTCTAATAGAGCGATAAGTCCTCAAAATTGCTCTGATCGCAATAAACTTCTGTCATGTTAATGTCACACCTCTGACAATCAACTTATCATTCCTCTTCAATAGGATGATAAGTCCATAAAGTTACCCCGATCATAACATTTCTAACTTATTGACTCTCGTCAATAGAGCGATAAGTCCTCAAGGTTGCTCCGATCGTAACAAATTCTTATCACATTAATCTCATACCTCTGACAGTCAACTTATCGACTCTCTTCAATAGAGCGATAGGTCCACAATCCCGTAAAGTTAACATCACACCTCTGACGACCAATTAACTTATCAATCCTCTTTAATAGGATAATAGGTCCTTAAAGTTACTTCGATCGTAACAAATTCATCTCACGTTAATATCACACCTCTAACAATCCACTTGTCAATCCTCTTCAATAGGATGATAAGTCCACAAAGTTGCTCCGATCGTAACAAATTACTGTCACGTTAATCTCACACCTCTAACAATACACTTGTCAATCCTATTCAATAGGATGATAAGTCCTCAAAGTTACTCTGATCGTAACATTCTTCCCGTCACATTAACATCACACCTCTGACGACCAATCAACTTATCAATCCTCTTCAATAGGATGATAAATCCTCAAAGTTTCTCTGATCATAACACTTTTTCCATCAAGTTAACATCACACCTCTGACGATCAAATCAACTTATTGACTCTTTTTAATAGAGCGGTAGGTCCACAAACCTGTCAAGTTAACATCACACCTCTGACGATCAAATTAGTTTATCGACTCTCTTCAATAAAAAGATAGGCCCGTAAAATATTATTACGTTAATATCACACCTCTAACAGTCAAACCCCCCAATGAACTTGTTAAATACTTTTTTAACAAGAATAGCAAGTTTTCGTTATAAAATCCCCAGCGGATTAAAGATTTTTGGAATTATCCTAGTGATAATGAAGAAAATTTCTGAATTTCACTCTAAGTAAAAATTCATGCCAAGTTAATACAATACATTTGGCACTTCCGACTTTCTTTTAGTGTTTTAAGTGAAAACATAACACAGGAAGAAACAGCGACAAAGCCTACGCCTAACACGTATTGTCGATTAGTCTTTTGTCGCGAAAAAGACACCAGAATCCACGTCTGGGGGATTTTATCTTGATCTCTAATTAGAAATAAGTCTACACCTAACACGCGTTGTCGGTTAGTCTTTTTTCCATGAAAAAGACACTAGAATCCACGTCTGGTGGACTTTATCTTGATCTCTAAATAGAGATAAGTCTACGCTTAACACGCGTTGCCGGGTAGCGCATTCTCGTAAAAAATGGTAAAGCCCGCGTATTTAACATCGTGGCAGGTTGTTATTAATAAATGCCAAAATTCATGTCTTACACGCATGAGGGACTTTATCTCGATCCCTAAATAGAGATAAGTTTATGCCTAACACACATTGACGGGTCGTCTATTCCTGTGAAATTAACCAAGTCTATGTATTCGGCATTATAGCACTAAGTCTAAGAGAGTTCATTCTTTTAGCACAACGCTATATGTGGAACGAACTTAGATAATCCACATGCTAGCCCGACTCAAACGGTAGTCGATAAAGGCTTATCAAATCCGTTAATGGCTGAGGATTTACCAAAAATCCTATGAATATTTGCAGACCCATCAGCTTAATGGATGCGAGCCGAGACTTGAAACAGATGAGTCAAAGACAAGTCTCAAAGATTTAGTCAAAAATGCATGAAAGTCGCCTCCGCATCTCAAGTCAAAACACCAAGGTCAGACCCGTGTTGTAAAAACCACAACGCCGAGGTCACACCCGGGTTCCAAATTTAAAATGTAAGGGTGAGACCCGCGTCTCAAGTTCAACACGCAGGGGTCCACCCCTACATTCCAGAAGTAGGATGATGATGCATACCTTCATACGGGTCCTATGTGGCAAATCCCTTCAACCAAGATGCCTTCAAAGCGGATGTAGAGAACAACTCTTTTATGACAAGGAATCAACAGCTTCAAGATCAGAGTTGAAATCTAAAGTATTCCAAAAATTTGTCCCAGTCAACTATGAACTTTTAAAAACTTTGGAGGGGGTTCTGTAGGTTGTCTAAAAATCATTATAGATAGTTGATCCCCCCNCCCACCAAACGCCGATGATGGAAGTTACAATTTGATGACTTCCAGAAGGCTACAATTTAAAGACTTTCACGTAAATCGATGAATATTACAATTTGACGAACTTCACAACAACTAATGAAAAATCTAATCAACAGCCTTCACAATCAACATTGGAAGTTACAATCTGACGACTCTCATATTTTTAAGGAGCCAAGAAGAAGATTACAAGATAATGATCTTTGTAATGTTCTAGTAAAAGATACCACAAATTGATGGTCTCTTCACATCAAAATATAGAGGTCAGACCTGCATTTTAACATCAAAACGTAAAGGTCCATCCTGCATTGCAACATTAAAAAACACAGAGATCCTCCTTATGTTGTAACATCAAAATGCAGAGGTCCTCACTATGTTGTAACATCCAAACGTAGACTTCATTGCTGCATTTTCAGCTGAAAATGCTGAACCTAACTCTACGTTCCAGATCCAAATGCAGAGTTCATTCTTACATCTCAGACTCAAAATGCAGAGTGACCTGTGCGTTCTCAGCCACCAAAACATGCCCAACTCGCGTTTTAGTTCTAAAACATAGAGTTTGAGCCTAGAACGCCATTTTCTGTGTTTGACTCATTCAAACACAAGCTGAACGGTTCCAAAACCATTTCCCACGATTTGAGGGGATTACAACCCCACTTAGGAGCGAATTAAGGGGGCGGTTGCACCCATTAATCCCCTATAAATACCTCAAAACTCATAAGAGTTAGGGATGATCTTTTTTGGACAGATCAAGATTAGAGACCATTGAGCGGCTTCTGGCATAAAATCGCAAAGGGGGAGATTGGCGTTCATCCTTCAGCGGCGTTCAACAACAGGGAGCTTACATCCTTGGCTTTTAACCGATTTTTGATTCAAATCAACTCTTTTTCAAGAGTTAAAACTCGCTCTGAGTTATCAACTCATTCAGAGTTTCAAATTTGCCATGCAAGTTCTTCTCAACATTAATCAAGAGGAATCAACCACGTTCCAGTGAAACAAAATGTTCGAATCGTCAACGAGAAGCAAACTCGACACGAGCATTCGAGACAGGCATCTCATCGCTACCGTGAAGAGCCCAGACTTAAACAAAGGAGAGAATTAGCATCAATTCTCTTATCGTTTGTAATCAGGAAATTCAAATTATAATTGAGGTTGAGAGAGTTGTAAACACTATTTTTCTAAGCAGTTAGAGAGAATAAATCAAATTCAATTCTTTCATTGTCTTATTACAAATTTTCCAACAAACAATCCATATCTTTGGAACAACTCTTGAAGAAATCTTAAAGGTTAAGGATTATCTCTCCAAGAACTTTGACATGAAAGACTTAGGTCTTGCTGACATAATACTTGAAATGAAAATCTCTAGAGACACTAGAGGAATATCCTTGAATCTTTCTCATAGTATTGAGAAGATGTTGAACAAATTCAATTTTCATAACTCTAAACATGTCTCTACACCTTATGACTCTTCTATATCCTTGAAGAAGAATGAATGTAAACATGTCTCCCAGTTAAAGTATTCTCAGCTGATTGGATCTCTTTTGTACATATCCAGCCGGACTAGACCCGATATAGCTTATGTTGTAGGAAGACTAAGTTCGTATACCAGTAACCCTAGCAAAGATCATTGGATTGCCTTAGAGAGAGTATTTAAATACTTGAAAGGCACGATTGGCTATTACTTGACTTACACTAGGTACCCTGACGCAATTGAAGGGTATAGTGATGCCAATTGGGTCATGGATTCCAACAGTGTAAAGTCTACATCTGGATATGTATTTCTTTTTGGTGGTACAGCTGTATCCTAGAAAACCTGTAAGCAAATAGTAATTACCAGGAGTACTATGGAGTCTAAATTGATTGCTCTTGATACTACTTGCACAAAAGCAGAATGGTTAAAAGATCTACTTGTTTTCGTCAAAAGTTGCCTTCATCATTGATTTCATTAAAACTTCAAACGTTACAAATGAATTCAAATAACGAAAATAAAAATTACAACTTTTTTGAAAATAAACACAAGATCCGTTTATCGTCTCTTGCTTGCGTGGGTCTTTAGCCTATTTTTTTGTCATGCAAAATGATTGAAGTGACATATACAAGTCAGGGTTATCATATAGTTCTTTAGTGACATTATCAAGACACATCGAGTACTCTAAATCATCATTTATTGATAGTTTTTCAGCAAGTTGCCAATTACAACTACTTTCTGATGATTCATCATCGTCAAGATTGATTACAATGGGTACAATGTCATTAAGTACAAAACCACCATCATAATCAAACCCAGCTTCGGTGTCAGCTTCATCCCCGCTGTCCGTTCCTTGGGCCGATGGTTCAGTATCGGATTCGGCGCCGTATAAAAGGGAATCAGTGAAATAGTTCTCTAATCCCTTAAACGGTTGCTTATCCGCGACCACCGTCTTGACTTCATTATTTGAGTCCACGTACTTGAGGCATTGATGCAGAGTTGACGGGACTATAAGGTTACCGTGGATCCAAGGTCGACCCAATAGTAAGTTATAGGACGTTTCTGCATCAATCACATAGCAAGTAACTTCTGATTTTAAATCCCCAATCTGGCATTTGATTCGAATCTTCCCCAAGGGTCTGGACCCGCTGGTGTTGAATCCGTAAATCGTAGTGCCGGTGGAGGCTAGTTTGCTAGTCGGGATTCCGAGATGATGCATCAGTCGGAATGGCATGATGCTAACAGCAGAACCCGGATCAACTTGGATCCGGTTGACCATGCTGGGGCCAATGTGCCCTGTGAAATACAAAGGCCGATCATGCTTTGAGTTCTTCGTCTGCATGTCTTCTTTGGTAAAAGAGATGCATGGAAAATGATGCGCCACGAGATTGCAGTGTTGAGCTGACGGCTCTGGTCCTTCAGGAGATGGCTTGATTCGAGTTAAGAAAGCTTCAGAGTCGCTCAAGGCCTCTTGTAATGCTTTCCTTGTATCCTTGGAAAGACGCAACAGCTCGTATAGGGTTCAAAGGCCTCCTGTTCATCTTCAGAAAGCGGGAAGGCTAGGATTTCCTCGTCGTCTTTTCCTGGAATAGCAAAAGCTCCATAACAAGACTTACCTTTTCCCTTCGACCTTTTCTTGGAAGAGGCTCCAGTCCATTGTTCATCTTCAATCAAATCTGGATGAACCCAAAGAATCTCACCATTCGGGGCTGTGTGTGGTACAAGTCCCTTCTGGCGCTGCCTGTGAGGATCATCGTTCACCGTCTTCACTGCTGCCTTTATTACCGGCTCATGTTGGAACCAGTTCAAGAGAACGGAACCGAAACTAATTAAAACTGCATTTGCTCCCACTTTCTTCTCCTTAGGTTGCTTCATGGTAATGACCCCAACATCGATTAGAGCTTGGATCTTGTCTTTAAGAGCATAGCACGCCTTGGTAGGATGGTGCACCGCTCTATGAAATGCGCAGTACTTTGGATCATTAATTCTTTTAGCGTCTTCTTGATCCTGGACCGGAGACAACTTGATCTTGTTGTTCTCGATAAGGTATTTAAAAATATCGGGAACTTCATCCTCTTTGAATGAATAGACCTTTGGAAACTTTGGTTCTGAAGCCTTTTGCTTCTGGGGCTGTTGCTGCCACCTTGATTGTTGTGGCGCCTTTTGTTGCTGCTGCTACGGTTGCGCTTGCACCTCGAATGTTTGATTTGTGTCCACAGCATTCGCATGTGCTTTTCCCTTCCCCTTAGGGATAAAGTTCTGTTGTGGAGAATTATTCGCTATTTGGCCCCTTTCCGCCTTCTTCCTTTTAAGGAATCGCTCGGTTCGTTCTCCTCGCACCTTCAAATCCTTCCAGGTCTTTGGTGTCGCCATTCCCATAGCTTCGAGGATGTCCAATGAAAGATTATTATGACAAGTCTCGAGGATAAAATCTTTACTGACCGGATCCCTGCAGTTCATTGCTTTGTTTCGGAATCTCTTCACGAAATTTTCGACCGTCTCACCATTCTTCTGCTTCATTTCGAATAGTGTACCGATTGAGATTTCGGTGTCGTCATCGAAGAAGTTTGTTAGAAACATATCTTCCATGTCATCCCAACTGCTGATACTCCCGGGCTTGAGACGGCGATACCAGTCGAAGGCTGCTCCGCGAAGAGTGCCGACGAATGACCGCACCATAAGAGGTTCATTCCCAGAAATTATTCCTAAGTGAGACTTAAAATATATTAAGTGTTGGGTAGGAGAACCCTTTCCATCAAACGGCGTAAAGTTGATTAAATTAAACTTTGCCGGATATGAAATTGATTCCCACTCCCTTGGGTATGGACATGGTATATCGGATCTCTTTACTTCTTGAGCATTCATCAACGCGTTGATTTTGCTCTCCAAGTCCTTCATTTTCTTGTCTTCACTCGTATCTGTCTTCGAGTGGTTTCGGGGAGAGGTAACGTGATCTTCTTTCGTATTATCATCCGAGGGACCACCTCCATTATTGTTGTTGACGGGAGGGATGTTCATGTTGGCATTTTCCTCTTCCCGTTCATTCTCATCTTGATTCGGATTATTGCGACGACTGGGTTCTCCTTGGTGAGTTGTCAGCGCCGCGATTTGCTGGTCATGCATCTCTCTCATCTGCTGCATAGCCATCTCCATCTCGAACTTGAAAGCTTCCTTCTGCTTAGTCAGGGAATCTTCAAGCATCTTGCTTACTTACTCGGCGCTGATCATAAGTGATTCGTAAGGCTGTCCCGCACTAGACGCCGTGTCATCGGATGCTATAGCCGAGTAGGAGTCTGAACCAACATCTGACGCCTCCTCTTCCAAAGGAAGTCCCTTTTGCATCCTTCGGTAATTCTTTCGCCTATTGATCCCTGACCGCAATCGAGTCATGCGTTGGGCTGCTTCGGCAAGTTGATCTGAGCTAGAGTGTCGTGTCGATTTCCCTCTGCCGGTCATATTAGCAGACACCTCCAGGAACTCGTCCTCTTGGCGAACAAGCTTCTTCCTACAGAAACGCCTTGGCTTGGTCTCGGACGTTCCGATGGAAATTCTTTCGAATACCGAAACTCTCCTTGGGGCTTTAGTGCAGCAGCATTCCGACAGTACCGCCTTGATTATGTTGGCACACGGACAGTGGGATTCTGTGTTTCGAGTATCTCTCTTTCGAGACTTACCCGCACCCCCAGCTCTATAGCTCCTTGACAGGTGCTTTACCTCGGTTCTCCGGTAAAGGACCGAGGCGACCTTTCAAAGGAACCCTGGATCTTGAAGGATCCACGTTCTTACTTGACTCCGCCGGAGGTGCGGGGGCAAGGGAAACAGGATCTGGATTTGATGAAGGTTGGACGGCAATTCCGTCCACTTTTGCCTTTGGCGCCGGTTTTGCCTTTGGCACCCACATCCGCTTGTGTTTTGACGGCCTCTTGACCGTCTCTTCTTTCTGCATCTCTTCTGCTTTCTGCAGAAGGACTCGGGCATGCGCGAGCAATGCGCGGCGTTTCTTGATTCGCTCTTCGAGGGTTGAGCGAGTCCTCTTGACACGAACCCATTCTTTCGTCTCTGTCTTGGAAGAGGAGTTGGTTGTGCGCTGTTGTTGCTCTTGGCACTGTCTGGACTTTAGATCCTCATTGTAGCGGATCCCGTCCATCGATTCTGCGGCCTTGGCCAACTATCGCGCAAGGCGTTGACGCCGTCTTTGGCGTGCTCTCTTCGACAAAGCTGGAGCACCTTCGACACTTGTCTTTACGGCGGAGGGCAGATCTGGATCTGCAGCTTCAACCACGTTGGACGTCATAGGAACGTCGCGGGGAGTAGATGCAGCAACAATGAAGGGATCTCGGATCTTCGAGTCGGAGTTCCCGCGAGCATTTCTGGAAGATGAAGTCTTCCTGCGCCTGTTTGGATAGGCGGATCTGGAGGAGGAGGAAGAGAGGTATTCTTCAAACTTTTGTCGATCGAACTCGTATTCAACTTAGGGTAATTTTTTTTTGCTATATTTGTTTTCGTCAAAGTTGCCTTCATCATTGATTTCATTAAAACTTCAAACGTTACAAATGAATTCAAATAACGAAAATAAAAATTACAACTTTCTTGAAAATAAACATAAGATCCGTTTATCGTCTCTTGCTTGCGTGGGTCTTTAGCCTGTGATGGGGATGTCGATATCTGTGGACTACCTGGTAATCAGATCTGATCCAGAAAAATCGGGCAGAGCTTCGTCGATCCGCGAGGAGATCACCTGGTAATCAGATCTGATCCAGAAAAATCGGGCAGAGCTTCGTCGATCCGCGAGGAGATCTAGAAACATGGAGCGCCTATCTCGGATAAAGCGAGATATTTGCTCTTCTTAGGATTACCGACGAGGGGTAATGCTAAGGAACGGATGCAGGTGATGTAGATCTAATAAAGAACTCTCTTGTGTTGAAGTGCTTGATCACTCTTCACTCCAGCAGGGCTTCGCCAATTCTTCAAAAAATCCAGCCCCGAAAAAGTGAGGCCTAAGGTTTCTATTTATAAGCGACACCCCTGGGGTGTCCCCAAAAATCTAGGACACCCCTGGGGTGTCCCCAAAAATCTAGGACACCACTGGGGTGTCCCCAAAATCTAGGACACCTCTGGGGTATCCCAAAAATCTAGGACACCCCTGGGGTGTCCCCAAAAATCTAGGACACCCCTGGGGTGTCCCCAAAAATCTAGGACACCCCTGGGGTGTCTCCAAAAATCCGAGACACTCCGCTGTAATTTCTCCGTCCGAACTCGGATTTTAGTGATTCGAATTGCGTTGGAATTCTGACGAAGAGTTCTATCAGCCCCGATGGTTGGATTATCTGTAGAACGAACGAGACACGAAGGGCGTTGTTCTTTTTGTAACATCGCGGGGCTCTCGATTAGCCCGTGCCTTCATTATCCCTAAATTCTGTCAGCTCACGTAGTTCGTCGGTTCACTTCAATCGTTCACCGACGTCAGTCGAACTCCTATGAACCGGATAGTGACGTTCATTGTCGTTCCTTAACACTGAGCTATTCGTGGAGACCTATAGGCAATTTTCGATGCCTACACTACTCTCTGAACTTCCTTTGGTCCCTAAACCCTCTCCCCCAATTTCCATTCACTCTGATTCTAGATCTTCCATAGAGCTTCTAAAGCAAGTGCATGTAAATAAATAACTTAACAAACATATTCAAATAAGATATAAATCTGTACAACGCCTGCTAGGCAAAGTTGTGAATCTAGACTTTATAAAGTTTGAAAAGAATCTTGTTGACCCTTTGACTAAGGGTCTATTCAGGAGTGTGGTTCTGGATTCATCGAGGGAGATGAGGTTAAGCCTATAAGTGAGGTCACTGACAGTGAGAACCCAACCTTTATTTGGAGACACTGTCCTAATGTAGGTTCAATGTGGTAGAAACAAGCTGGACTAGTGACACTCGTGTGGAGCATCGACCTAGATATATTCATATATCTTTATGGTAGCATTAGCTACTAACCCTTCTCTATGGTGACGATGCTCTTATGATACAGCTGGTTAGGTTGAGTTTTACTCTTAATAAGTCCAATGCATGTATTGTGTAGGGTATGATACCCAGGTGTAGTACCCTTAGAGGACTTACCTACGTGAGAGGAACTATGATGGCCGTGGTTGGGGGGCTGGGCTTAACCCTAAAAACTCTCATGAGTCAGTTATTGTGAGTATGGATTTTAACGCTCAACCCGCTTTACTCAATAAATGAATACGTATTGTGTGTGTTTTTGTCAATACCTTGTACAATAGGTCTAATTTAAGATCTAGTCAATTATGTCCCTCATATGAACTCACTAAGGAAAGTTTCAAAGTCGAAAGTTGCCTCTCCCGAATTCACAATACGAAAGGTTGCCCAACCTATATTTGTTTTATAATTTATTAATTTATTTACTTTTGAGTTTTAGTCAATATTGCCTTTTGGGGGCGACTGTTGGTCTTGTAGAGAAGAAAAATCAATTTTACCTTCAATGAATAGCCCCACATGGACTAAGTTGATAAATAGTAGAGGGTTTATAATGCTTCTACTCTCTATGGTCTTTGAGGATCCCAAAGAAGGAGGTGTTTTGAGCTTTCTACTATTTAGACTTTGCATAACACACACACGCGTGTGCGCACGCATGCCTCGCCTTGCCCCGCGCGCGCCCCACCGCACGCACATGCGGTTTTATTTTTTCAAATTTTTATTTTACATGTTTTTCTCATTTCTTTTACTCAGTCATAAAACTTGCATAATGGCTGTGAAAAATATGAGGAACATGTGGAATGGCTAAGCAACGTGCAGAATCCAATAACAGCTCTCTGGTTCGAACCCTATAAATTCATAGGCAACCTAGCTCGGAAGGCATAACAACGAAAAGCAATTCTCTCCTCCGTCTTCTCTCTTCTCTCAACAAAATCTCTCTGATTATTATTCTTATTGTTGGGCAACCTTCTTCATCTGAGAAGAAGCTCTACACTCTCGCCCGAGTATAGAGGCTGATTGATTCCAGGGGGTTTTACCGCTAGGGGAGAGGGGATCATCTGTGCCGGGGCGATAGACGGATCCTCAATCTTTTAGGACAGTGTTTGCACAAGTGCTCACGATCAGGCCAGATTTTCTGATACTTTTTATTTTTGGAATTTATGCATGCTAATTTTCTTCAATTTTGATAACAGAAGACGCGTTAGATACGTGCCATTGATATTTGCGCTTAGCTAATGAAGCGTACATATACTTGGAGTTTCTTGGGCTATTTTATGTGTTGTTTTGCAAGAGGTTAAGAGAGAAGGGTTAAAGGAAAAGATTAAATTATTAGTTAATTCTTCAAGAGAGTTTAAAAATAATTTATTTTATTCCATGTAGATTTGATAGTCAAGATGAATGGTTAAGTTTTTGTGTGTTTGGCAAACAAAGAAGGATTAAAGAGGTTAGTTGCCATAAATAATATTCTAAAGTGTATTCTTTTTTAAAGTTTTAATTTTTATTTTCATAGGGAGTAACTCTTAACTCACCTCTTTAAGTAGATTTGTTAACCCTCTAAATGAGGTGTACTAACTAACTTTAATCCTTGTAAATTATTTGTTTGCGGTTTGACTAAATTAATCCTTTTAAATGGTTAATAAGAGGTTAGACCTCATTAACCAAAACAATCCTTCATCATGACTATGAAATCCAAATTGAATTGATTATTTTTAGCCCTTGATGTAGGATTAACTAAGGTAATCATTCTCCTTAATTCTTCTCTCTTAACCCATAAGAAAATTGTGCCTATAAGTCTATTTCATTCCAATTTCATAATGAATTACATCAGATATTTATTCTCAAGCATCAATGCTCTACTATGATTAAGTTTATCAAGTGCTATCCTCAGCAATATGATGCATATGGTAGTGTTGAAGAAACTATCAAAATGCCTTAACTTTTTTGGAGTTCTTGGTGTTCTAAGAATGTTTTACAAGTGATTTATTTAAACTTGTAATTTGCTTTTACTTATAATTAAGACATGATTTAAAAGTTTTACTTATTTTTTCCAATGTGCAGGGAAAATATAAGTTAAGAATTTTCAACTTATTTTTTTCACTTATAAAGAGATTTACTTATCAATGTTAAAGACCACTTTGTTTTCTAAAAAAATTAATACGACTAAATAACAAGTAACTTATAAGATTCCCTAAAATAAGTATATTAGCCAAACATGCTCTTAATCTATGTAAATTGGAAGGCTTGTGCCTGATACATTTGCTTGCAGACATAAAGGAAGAAAAATAACTTATATAGGATATCATAAAAGATATATCAAGTCTAGTTGATGCAAGGACAAACCTGATTGATTGAGTCCACAAGATTGAACTCGATGTTGCGGGTCGCATGATCTTTCTAGAATAAGTATATTAGCCAAACATTCCCTTAATCTATGTAAATTGGAAGGCTTGTGCTTGATACATTTGCTTGCGGACAAAAAGGAAGAAAAATAACTTATATAAGATTTCATAAAACATATATCATGTCTAGTTGATGCAAGGAGAAACCTGATAGATTAAGTCCACAAGATTAAACTCGATGTTGAGGGTCGCATGATCTTCCTAGATGACTGATGATGGTCTTCAGTTGGGATATCCCGAGATACAAAGAAAAAACATCAGATTGATGATGATGGTCTATCCACAAATGCCCCTTCGATGTCTAAGTGAAACTTTGATAATGAAGGTTGAAGAAATATGTTTATAGGTTAGGGTTTTGAGGGTATTTTCTCATAGATTGTGATCGGCGGTGCGAAGCATTTTGTCTCTCATATCTAGAGGAGAAGGATCCCGTTACCTGAGTTAAGGTTGACATATGTTTAACAATTGCCTTGGCAGATAAGTGCTACACGTGTCACCATCCTGACACCTGATCGATGTAGTTATGGAAGTTACATATCCTGCAAGTAAGTTAACTAGTTAAGATTTCATTGATGTAGAAAGATACAGATTGATGTGCAAATCGAGTAAGTTGTGAAAGTTAGCAATCAGAGAGGTTGGTTGTTTAATTGATATATCCTAACATGGTATGTTTAGGATATGATACGATGCGAATTAATCATCTCTAATTAGGTGAACTATCATAAAACCAAACTGGGTTAAGATGAGACATGGTAAATGAACTAAGGTGATCAGTTCGGTCGTCATGGACCTCTATCGTTCTATTCGGACGTTTGGGTCAGGTCTATGGACCATGATCAAGATATATGCTGAGTTTAGATGTCCCACATTTTAATGGGTAAAATGATTTACCTTGCTTACTGAGCCACCTTATTGTGGTGACAGCCCAAGGATAAAATCTAGGTTATATGCATAATGTGTCTAATTCATATATTGTTTTATTTTTTGGCATGTTAAAGGAGAGAGAGAGTCTTACACTAAATTTTCCTTAGATTAAGTATTGAATGTGTATACATATATATATATACAAGTAGAAGAGGGTGAGGTGTGCTCTCATAACCGATGTGAGACTAAACCCACTACTAACACATTTAATAATATCAATAGCCCTCCTTAAACTTATGTTGGATCAAACAAAGTGAGTTTACGTACAAGAAACTAGAATCGATGAATAGGTAAGGCATTCATGAAGAAATTTGCAAGCTCATTGGCGGATGAGACATGAGGAAGTTGAATTATCTTATCATTGATAACTTGTTGACGAATAAAATGAGCGTCGATCTCAATATGTTTGGTCCTCTCATGAAATACTACATTATTAGTAATTTGGATAGCACTCTTATTATCACAGTAGAGAGGAGTAGGAGTCAGAACAGAAATATCGAAATCACTAAGAAGATGACAAAGATGAATAATCTCTTTAGCTATTGTGGACATTACACGGTACTCTGCCTTAGTGCTGGAAAGGGCACTAACATCTTGTTTCTTACTCTACCAGGAAATAAGGGAATAACCAAGAAATATACAATAACCTATGGTAGACTTCCTGGTAGTTGGATCACCAGCCCAATCAACATCAGAATATGCACGAAGCTCTAAAACGGATGTAGCAGGAAATAGAAGAGAGCGAGTGCTAGTGCCCTGGAGATACCAAAGAATCCGTAATAAGGTAGCATAGAATACAGAACGTGAGACATTAACAAATTAACTGATAATGCCAACAATATGAGAGATATTTGGTCAAGATATACACAAATAGACCAACTAACTAACAAGATGTCGGTATCAGGTAGAATCAGATAGAGACTCACCATCAGTAGAACGAAGTTTGTGTTAGGTCTCATGTTATGAGCCTACATCTTCTTATCTTGTTTTGATGATTACAAACAATTCCCAATATTATTTGTCTAGTGTTTATGTTTTTTTATTAGGTATTCTAGACAAACAATATATTGGAGGATGGATGGAATTGAGCCTACACGATCACATCAAATGGAGATTGGCGGAATAGTTGAATGAAGCTATTGCACATCAAGTCATATTCAAGATCAAGCTTCATCCGCAACCAAGTCAAGCATATTGAAGATCTATCAAGCTTGGGTAAATGAGTTTAGAGTTATACTTTGTGTGTAAATATCTTAAGCTCAATATTATACACACATAATTTAATGGTTTATGTGTTTTATCCACAAAAGTTGTTTTGGTTTAGCTAAATAGATATATAATACTTATTTGTTTTCTATGTAAATAAGTTGTTTTGGTTTAGGTATATAGATATGAAGAAATATATATCTTTATTTTCATATTTATATGCTTTATATTCTATTGAATTTGCAAAATATTATGTTTATGGATTGAAGACTTATTTACACTATTTTCATATCTTGTATAAGTCTCAAAATCCATTCTAATGTGTTTCAAAGTTTTGTTTAAGTCATTTTGGCAAAATCAAGTTTTTAACATGTCCATACTTATGTGATTTTGCAAAATGATGAGATTTTACATTTGAGAGATGATTTTTGAAAACCAGTTTTTGTAGCATGTGATCATGTCTACAATCATTTTCTAAAGTTTCATAATTTTTAGAATTTGTTTACTATTTTTAAAGACAGTTTGAAAATCAGGTTTCCACTCTAAACATGTTGTATACTTGTTATCAGTCGATTGGTTAGTCGACTGATGAAATCAGTCGACCGATTAGTCGACTGATGAAAGTGCCTACAGTTGATAAAAGTTTTTATTTTGTTTTGATCGACTGACCAGTTGACTGATGAGATCATCAGTCGACTGATAAGGTCGTCAGTCGACTGATGAGCTGGAAAATACCTACAACGGTCAGCTCATCAGTCGACTGATGAAACCCGTCAGTCGACTGGTGGCCTATAACGGCTATATTTCTAGTTTCTATTTTTTTTGTTATTTTGTTGGATTTCACTTGGGTTTTGAGCTTTGTTTCTTCATCCTATATATACCCTATACTATTTCACTTCTGAACCAAGAAGAAAAGTTTTAAAACAAGTTTAAAAAGAGTTTTGGTTTGTTTTAAGTGTTTGTTTACAAAATTAGTTTCGTGAAGATTATTTTACAATAAGAGTAGATCAATTTCAGTTTGGGCTTTTAATCTTCCTATCCCTCTCTCTTGTGATTAGAGAAGTGTTTCTAAACTCATATCTCTAAGTTTGGGCTTTTAATCTTCCTATCCCTCTCTCTTGTGATTAGAGAAGTGTTTCTAAACTCATATCTCTAGCTTGTTTATGCTGTGATTAGAGAAGTGTTTCTAAACTCATATCTCTAGCTTGTTTATGCTTTAATTGTTATATTTATATTTCCTAGATTTAATTGAGTTTATATTTGATTTTCTTATTGTTTGCACACACAACCATTGAGCTTAACTATTTTCACATATTGTATATTTTGGATTGTGGTGAGTGTAACCTTGAGAGTGTGCTTACACTTAGTTCTCATCTTGTATTAGAGAACAAACATTGTATTTAAGCCTAATTGTGAGATACACTTTGTAATACACTTGTACACCGAGAGAAGTGTGTTGTGAGAAACGGGGTCATCCCAAGAGTAATAGGGTAGGAAGTAATGCCTAGAGGTAGGTTATAATTCCTAACACTTGAGGGAGACACGGGCTAGAGACCAACACTTAGAGGGTGTAAAGTATGATTGCAAGTGTGTGAGATTGTAGAGTTTTCGGTGAGCTAGAAAACCGAGCGTGTAGAAAAGTTCTGACTTTCAAACCGGGTGTGTCTATAATAGAGTTCTCCCCGAGAGTGGGGAGCGGAGACGTAGGACGGAAGGTCCGAACTCCTTGATCATATCATTATGTTTGGATTGCTCTTTGTGTCCACTATTTGTTTATATTGTTTATTGTTTAATTTCTCTTGTATTTATATTCTTGCTCATATTGCATTGTATATCTATCTTCTAAGAATATTTTGTTAATAAAGTTTTAATTGGCATTAATATCTAATAAGATTAGCAATAACTCTATTCCCCCCCCCCCCCCTCTAGGGTACTTTCAGTTTGACATTCTGTTAAAGTAGAGTACCGGTCATTTTTGCCATGATATGATTATAATCTGAAGAATCTCAACTTTCTAACGTATCTTGAATCATCTTATTCTAAGATCGGACAAAAGAGTTAAGACCAAAATACCCAAGACGGTCCAAGCTGTCTCGGACATGTGCGAGACAGTCAAAGTGACTCACGGCCAGGTCAGCTCCTGACGTGTTTTCTGATAAGATTGGCTTCTAGAACTCCTTGGGGTTATCCATAAATATGTTGGGTTATCCTTAAACATATGAAAGCTGTTATACAACCAAAAAACCACCTAAACAGATAATAACAGTTGTTCTTCGACCCTATCCACAAACACAGTATTCCTATCCACAAACACGACATTTAAATCCTATAAATACACCTCTAACACCTTCATAAAGGCAGATCTAAAGGGAGCTACGAATTTCAGAGGAGCTAGGGTGAGGTTTTGATGAATTTGAGAGAGACTAGCAGATTTTGGCGAACTCCGGCATAAAGAAGGAGCGTTTCGAAGGATCTGAGGTACGTCCCCCCCATTGCTTAAGGTCAGGCTTGGTCTTGATCTCGAGAAGAGTTGTAATCTCGCTTGGTCGAGATTATCACTTTAGTGATTACTTCCTTTGTGAAGTAAGAGTTTTAATCAATCTTCTGTCAACCGGATCTGATCCGAGGCGGTTCGTGGATAAACCCTGGCACAGGCAAAGATCCCAAGCAAATATAGACTAATAAATAGGATCTGTTTGTTGTTTGAAGGAGATTGTAATTTTTTTTTTCATTATGTAAATGTCTTATAAAAAGACTAATCTTTTTTATTATTGTAATGATCAAAGTTGTAACGAATTATACAATGAAGAAAATAATTTCTGACCCAAACACACGGGTGACCACAGTGGGAGCCAATAGTCTTGTTACCAAAGCTGTCATGCCGCAACCGAAGATCAAGATCCCAGTTGATTCATAGGTCGAGTACGAGTTCGACGAAGCTAAATTCGAGGAATATTTCTCCTCATCTTCATCAAAATCCTCCTCTCCGTGCAAGTGCGGAAAGATCCCATCTTTTAAGGAAGCGTATTCGTTGATGAAGGCTACAAATGACTCTGCTCGCTACAACTCCTATCCAATCAAGGAGTTATCCAATCAAGGTACGCCAACTCTAACGAAGAGGGCTCGTCAGAGGTAACATCAACGCCAAGCTCGTCAAATTATCAAGGCGTTAGAATAAGTTGATGGAGTTCTCTACTACGCAGACTTGGAGTCTAGGAAGCGTCATTTAATCCAGCTGCCTCAACAACAAGCTGTTGCTACTTCCTCTAAACCATCAACGGGAGAATGGGTTCTTATCAAAAGGACTCGTTCAACCTTGAAGGAGCGCATCCGAAGGCCGAAACAACGCTAAAATCAACTCCGTCGGACTATGAGCTCACTTATATTGCTCCCATACCTCCGGCGAAGCCCTACGACAATGTGGATCTGTCTAATTTAAGATTCTAATGAAAGATCGCCTGAATAAAACCTGAGTAGTTCCTCAGGTTTAGGGTTGTACAAACACTCCTGTCAAGCCAAAGACCACTCAAAGATGTCATGCCGCCTCCAAACAAACCAAGGCACCTCATTGTATGTGTTTGTGCACCGTGCACAAGAGGACTCTTGGCATTCATCGCCTAGGGGTTCGTATTGGAACCCATGAGCCCGTTAAGACCTCACGCTCATAAGGGGGTGGTTCTAAATGTGTGACTCCGTATGTAACCTTGGATCATTCTAAGGCGACAACGAATCATCCTGATAATGTCAACATGGTTCTTCACCCCAAAAGAAAACATGTTCGTCAAAAAACAACGTTATACTTGGGGTATCACACTAACAAGTGATGGATTGCTCCAATGAGCTACACCATCAGGCTAGGGGTGTGAACAAATCCCAAAAGACGGATGTTCAAGAAACTAACTCTCACTATCCATGTGAGAGACTTATCAGTGTGGTGTTATCAAAATGTAGCTACCCCAGGACCATTTCACAAAGGGTCTCGATATTCGAGAAGCTTACCACTGAAGTGTTAAAGCCCAAGCCAAAATGCTTCCATGAGAGAAAATTCACCATTCAGGATGATGAATTCCCTGAAGTCACCATCAATATGGTTGATAAAGGAAAATCAACATGACGCCGATCCTAATCCTGAATTTAGCCCGAGAGGAAAAGTCAATCTAGGAATTGCCCAATGAATGTCTCAGCTCCAGTTAGAAGCCATCGGACATAGGGATTATTCAGGGATGCACAAAGGACTATCTTTAGATAACAAGCTATCAGACACTTACTCCGTAGTCATTTTGGATGATAAGCCCTCAGATACGTGTTCTACAATTACCTCTAACGACACAATGTCCAATGTAAGGGAAGTAAGGGAGTCGTTCGTGATCACCCCAGATCAAGTGGCTCAAATGCCTTAAGAGGATTTAGCTCGGCTGCGAGAAGAGCTTAGAGCTAAAATGAACATGCAAATGGAGCTGAACATGCAACGGGTGAGGGAGTTACATGATCAGCAACTTCAAGCTTTATCAAATCAGCAAACTGAATCTAGTCGCCGCATCGAGAACGTCACAATTGACAGTGATCCAAAAGTGGATGAAGTCATCATTGCTGACACACCTCCCCAAAATACTAGGAGTGGTCCAATTACACCCCTTAATAACACTATGGGTGGTTCAAATGCACCCCCCTAAAAATAAAAATGCTGGGAGTGGTCCAACTCATTCTTCTCAACGTCATTCGAATGAAGATGTAGACGATGATGAGATGATGAAAAAGCTGGAGAATAAGGTCAATGCCTTAATGTCCGCTCAAGAAGTAAGGAGAACGGGCATTCCGTGCCCATATCCAAGAGAGTGGGATTCAACCCCGTACCCGACGAAGTTCAATCTAATTAACTTCACACCGTTTGACGGAAAAGGTTTGCCTACTCAGCATCTAATTTATTTCAAGTCCTACCTGGAAGTTATCTTCGGGAATGAACCCCTGATGATTCGATCATTTGTAGGCACCCTTCACGGCGCGGCCTTCGATTGGTATCGACGTCCTAAGCCGGGAAACATCAATTACTGGGACGACATGGAAAGCTCGTTCCCCAACAACTTCTTCGATGATGACACCGAAGTGTCAATTAGAGCTCTTCTGGATGAGATGCAGAAGGATGGCGAGACGATTGATAGTTTTGTCAAACGCTTCCGTAATAAGGCAATGAATTGCAAGGATTCTATCACAGAGGAGTTCATCTTATAGACTTGCCATAACAATCTCTCCATCGATGTCCTCAAAGTCATGGGGGTTGTCCCCTCAACCACATGGAAGGAATTAAAACTACATGGAGAATATGTCGAGCGCTTCCTCAAAAAAAATGAGCTCGAGAGAGGCCAACTGACGACTAAAGTACCTGTAACTGCTGACGATATTCATCAATAGCCACCTTGGAGGCAATAAGGAACTTTAAATCCGAAGTTGCAGGAGGAGTATTTTTTCGAATATGATGAAGTTCTAGCCATCTTCAAGTACCTCCTCGCCAACGACAAAATCAAGCTACCACCGATTACAAATCAGGAGGAAGCAAACAAGACTTCATATCCTAAGTACTGTGCGTACCACAGGAGGGTTCATCACCCCACCAAGACTTGTATTATGCTAAAAAAAACAGCATTCTAGTCTTGGTTAATATCGACATCATAACGCCAAAAGAAGCCAAAGAAGAACGGCTTTCTCTGATAGGTATATGAGGTTAAACTGCTCCCATCCTCTGATAGGTATATGAGGTTAAACTACTCTTATCCTCCGATGAGTATAAGAGGTTAAATTGCTTCTATGTGATACTCCAATGGGTATACGAGTCTAAACTGTTTCCCTTATTTCCAGTGGGAAGTTCCTGGAGAATATTACATATAATATTCTTAAGGATAACCCGAGATCAAAAGTTTGTTCAAGTCTACATCCAATACGCGTTGTCGGATAGCCTATTCCCGTAATAATGGTGAAGTCTATGTATTCAATATCTGTGACGCCCCTGGGTTCACACAAAGCTGCAGTCCGAGGTGAAACCAGAAATGTCAAACCTGCCATGCACCATACCGTACAATAACATGTTTCACCATCACAATTACTATCTCTCTAGTGGAATCAACAACAGGTGTAGTACAAAGCAAGTAAAAGATTTTATAACAAATGCTTGATGAAATGATAGGACTCAAATTAATACATCTCATCAATCAAATAAGCTGAAGTACATAGTCAAAGTCTGAAATGAATAATAAAGATCTGGAGACCTCAACATGTCTCAAAGTACATAATGTCTGATACAGGAAATAAGGCACACAGCCTTTATAACTCTAGAACATAAACCTCTCAAGTTTAAAATGTCTCAAGTGGAGTACAAAAATAAATACATCTAAAAGAGGATAATAGACACTAGTAAGGGTCGCCCTCAACCTACGACTCTCCGGGCTCCTGGCTCGTTACCTGAAAGGGGGAGGGACAACGAGCGTCAAAGCGCTAGCGAGCAACATCACAACCAACCCCAAGGGATAGGGCTCATTGTATATAAAAATATAGTTAATACATAATAATATAAATCATTTACACAAACATTAATGGGTTTTAGTACTTAGGGAAATACAACACGAGCATAAGTACGTCGAGCGAAATAATCCAAACAAGGAAACCATCATGTATATACCTTGTATCTCAAATTGTAGATCCCTAAATACAAAACCCGAAGTTGGTCACAAGAACAATAAAGAAAAGAATATATACCCATCACTACCGATAAAATGTAAATAAAACGAAGCTACAATAGGTGTCATGTACGACCTAGGCAGCTATCATGCACCAGCCTAATACAATATGTCGTATAACCAACTTGGCTGAATAACATGCTCAAGGTTTAGCAAAAGTCTAAAACATGTTTGAAATGGATTATAGTCCAACACGAGGACTCTAATGGATTATAGTCCAACACGAGGACTTGAAATGGATTATAGTCCAACACGAGGACTGTGCATAGAAAGATATACCTACCCTATTCCTGTACATGCACTGCTGTGCTGATCTAAATCTATGCCGCAAATGTCATCTTACATGCACAGATGAAAACAAGCTTTACTGCAAATTTAATATCCGATAAACAAGGCAACACCCCAAGTTCAAGAATAGTAGACAGTACCCTCGATCATATATATATATATATATATATATATATATATATATATATATATATATATATATATTATATTATATTATCTATATTAGTATTTATATATATATACACACACTGTATATGTGTGTGTGTGTGTGTGTGTACAGCAGATGATTAAACAGAAACACAAACGAAACAGGAAATACTGTGATGAGTCGACTCGTGCTCATTCATGGGTCGACTCATGTCTCATGGGTCGACTCATGTCTCATGGGTCGACTCATGTTCCGATACGAGTCGACTCATGTCTCATGGGTCGACTCATGATCCGATACGAGTCGACTCAGAAGAAACTTGAGATAACAAGAAAAATTTCTTCGTGAGTCGACTCATAACAGTCATGGGTCGACTCAACCTGATGAGTCAACTCGTGATAAGTCGTAAGTCGACTTACGGGCTTAAATCTACATATATCACAAGTTAAATTCGCCAACTCGATCCATCCTTCCATTATACTGATCTACATCTCGATAGCTATCAATTCTAGACTATGATACAGTGAGAAATTTATATCTAACGTGAAAATCAAATACTTATATGTTAAATCTAACAATTAACCCCTAAACATGAAAAAGGCATTTAACCAAAAAGAAAACTCATATTTTTATTCCTTAAAAATATTTCCAGATCTGGGTTTTCTTCAAAAACTCGTTGGTGAGGATTTAAAATCTGAAACACATGATTTCTAGCATTCACCCTAATAAGAACATTGATTTATACTTAAAAATAAGTCTTAGGCTCAATAAAACTCATGAAAAATATTTGTAAACTATTAAAAACATGGGAGAAGGATTGGGCGAGATGTTACTCGCCTCAGATGTGATGATGAACAATCCCCTTCGCTGCAATCCACAAAGAGTTGCTGAAAATCTCCAAAAATCGCCCAAGAATACCCAAACATGAGCTAGGGTTTAGCGGGGGAGAGGAGGCTAGGGTTTCTCTAGGGTTTGCTGATGAAAAAGAGTGTTTTCGGGTGGAGGGAAATATATATGAGTAGATAGAACCCGACCCAAAACCCAACAGACCCAAACTGAGAAAAGCCAAAAATCCACGATGAGTCGACTCATGGTATATTATGGGTCGACTCATGGGTCATGGGTCGACTCATAATTCATGAGTCGACTCAGCAGAAACTAAATGGCAACAGGACTCGATGTCATGAGTCGACTCATGACAGTCATGGGTCGACTCATGACAGTCATGGGTCGACTCAACCTGATGAGTCGACTCATGACTTATCATGGGTCGACTCATGGACTAAAAACTACATTCTTCGATTTCTGTTGCACACGATCTTGCAAATTTGCAACTCAACCTCATACCTGAGGCATATCTACATCCTCATAAACTCAAAACACTAGTTTTCATGTACAACCATGCCATGAAGATATTTTATCATATATTAAATATTGGGTTTCACTAATATTTACATATATGAATTATCAAAATCAACGGGGTCTTACATTCTTCCCCCCTTAAAAGAATTTCGTCCTCGAAATTCAGGAAATCATATCTAACTCATAAAGATACTTGAAAAGCATGACAAGGGTCTAATCCAACCCGCACACATACACATTTCGCAATACTGAATACTAGTTAGCTCATAGCGATATTCATACTTAACGATCTAAAATGATAATATTCTTACCTAACCCCTAATCTAACGGAACTAGTACGTCGGGCGAAAAATCCAAACAAGGAACCCCCCATGTATATACCATGTGTTCCGAAAGATTTAGAATTAAGTGAAAATACCCTCATTCTAGTGTTAAATATAAGTATCAATATATATATAGATATAAATATACAAGTAAGAAGTCATATCATAAATACTTTAATTAGTTTTACCTGCTCGAACAAATGTGGGTAGTCGCGTCGTATGTCCTCCTCGCGCTCCCAAGAAGCTTCCTCAACTCCACTTCGGTTCCATTGAACTTTCACCAATGGAATCACCTTGTTCCTGAGTCTCTTGTCTTCTCTAGAAAGTATGGACACTGGAATCTCAATAGTCGACAAATTATCCCGAAGCTCAATCTCCGGTGCATCCAACACTCACTGCCGCTCCTCATCATGCAAGTGCTTCTTGAGCATAGAAATGTGGAATACATTGTATATACTAGACATAGAAGCTGGAAGATCTAGTCTGTATGACACAGCTCCAATGCGCTCCAAAATCCGGAAAGGTCTAATGTATCTCGGTGCAAGCTTTCCTCGCCTCCCGAATCGATGTACGACTTTCATAGGCGATACCTTCAGCATAACCAAATCCTCAATCTGAAACTCGAGGGGTCTTCGCCTCTTATCTGCATAACTCTTCTGCCGACTCTGAGCGGCTAGAATCCGCTCCCTGATCAACGCTACCTTCTCGGTAGTTTGCCTCACAAGCTCTGGTCCAAGCATCAAACTATCCTCTGGCTCTGCCAAACAAGGTGATCTACAGGGTCTCCTGTACAGTGCCTCATATAGAGCCATACCGATCGTCGCTTGATAACTGTTGTTGTAAGCGAACTCTATCAGTGGGATATGATCCTCCCAGCTACCTTGGAAGTCAATGACACATGCTCGCAACATGTCCTCCAACACTTGGTTCACCCTCTCTGTCTGACTATCTGTCTGTGGGTGGAATACACTGCTATAAGATAGCTTGCTGCCAAACGAGTCCTGAAAACTCCTCAAAAAATACAAAGTGAAAACCGATCCTCGATCCGACACAATCGTATATGGAACCCCGTGTAATCGAACTATCTCCCGAATGAAAGCCCTCACATACGCCTCAGCTGTATAAGTAGTCCTTACTGGGATAAAATGTGCTGACTTCGTCAACCGGTCCACTATCACCCAAACCGAATCATTCCCCTTCTTCGACTTAGACAACCCTACAATAAAGTCCATAGAAATGTCCGCCCACTTCCATTCTGGGATAGGCAACGGCTGAAGTGTGCCTGCTGGTCTCTGGTGCTCCGCCTTCACCTGCTGGCAGGTAAAACACTTCGCCACATACTCTGAAATCTCCCTGCGCATACCACTCCACCAAAAGTGACTCTTCAGGTCCTTGTACATCTTTGTGGTCCCTGGATGTACTGTGTACCGAGTACGGTGTGCCTCATCAAACAACTCTCTCTTCAGCTCTGCACTGGCTGGCATAACCAATCTACCCTTCATCCGTAGACCTCCATCTGCTCTAATGGTCCAATCGGCCTTAGGCTCTTTGGAAATCTCCTCTTTACGGATTTGAATCCAAGAATCCTCTAACTGAGCTCTAACAACTCTGCCGCTCCAAGTTGGTTGCACTGATATAGCTCCCAAAATACACTAGTGCCACCAAACTCAGGTCTAAAATCAAACCGGCTAAGAGTGAGAATGTCTCGGTGCAATGAGCACCTCAAAGCCGTAATCTGATGTCGACGCTTCCTACTCAAAGCATCTGCTACGACGTTCGCCTTCCCTGGGTGATACTGAATCGCGAACTCGTAGTCCTTGATACTGCCTCTGGTTGAGTTCCTTCTGTGAGAACAGATATTTCAGACTCTGGTGGTCTGTGAACAGCTCGAACTGCACTCCATACAAGTAGTGCCTCCATGACTTCAGTGCAAATGCCATTGCTGCTAGCTCCAAGTCATGAGTGGGATAGTTCTGCTCATGCACTCTCAACTGCCGTGAGATATAAGCTACTACTCTCTGAGTCTGCATAAGGACGCCTCCTAATCCTGCCAATGATGCATCTGTGTAGACGACGAATGTCCTGTCGTTGCTCGGAATAGTCAAAACTGGTGTTGAGGTCAACTTAGTCTTCAAGATATCAAAGGCCTTCTGGCATTCTGTGCTCCAAATAAACTGTACACTCTTCTTCGTAAGGTGTGTAAGTGGCGTCAAAATCTTCGAGAAGTCCTGGATGAACTTCCTGTAGTAGCCTGCTAATCTCAAAAAGCTACGAATCTCTGTCACTGTCTTTGGTGGCTCCCAATCAAGCATTGCTGTAACCTTTGCTGGGTCTACTGATATGCCCTCTCTGCTAATGGTGTGGCTGAGAAATCTAACTTTTGAAAGCCAAAACTCGTACTTGCTGAACTTGGCATATAACTGGTGCTCCCATAGGGTCTGCAAAGCTAAACGGAGGTGCTGCTCATGATCTGCCTCCGATCTCGAATAAATGAGGATGTCGTCGATGAAAACAATCATGAACTGATCTAAGAATAGACGAAAAACCCGGTTCATCAAGTCCATGAATACCGCGGGTGCATTGGTCAACCCAAATGGCATGACCAAGAACTCAAAAGATCCATAGCGCGTAAGGAAAGCGGTCTTGGAAATATCCATCTCCCGAACCCGCAACTGATGATAACTAGAACAAAGATCAATCTTCGAGAAAAATCGCGCTCCCTGCAACTGGTCGAACAAGTCATCAATCCTAGGCAGTGGGTACCTATTCCGGATAGTGACCTTGTTCAACTCCCGATGATCTATACATAATCTTATGCTGCCATCCTTCTTCTTCACGAAGAGGACTGGCACGCCCCACGGAGAATGACTTCGACAAATAAAACCCTGAGCTAACAACTCGTCCAACTGGGTCTAAAGCTCTCTCATCTCAGCTGGCGCCATGCGATAAGGTGCGCGGGATATCGGGGCTGTGCCCGGCTGTAACTCAATACAAAACTCAACCTCTCTCACAGGAGGTAACCCAGGTATGTCCTGAAAGACATCCTGATAATCCGAGACAACTCGAGTCTCTAACAAATCAGAACTCTGATCCCGCAGCATCACCTCGTCGATGAACGCCAGAAATGACTCTGCAAAGCGATTGCCCTGAGAAGTGGCCACAATCATCTCGGACCCATCGGACGCTCGCAATCTGTCTGTCTTCGCAAAACAGTCAATACTAATATGGTAGGATGATAACTAATCCATACCAAGAATGACATCAAACTCGAACATATGCAAAACTGTCAGATCGACTATGAACTCCGACTCGTCTAAACTGACGGTACACCTCCTACAAACGCTCTCCAGAAGCGATACCTCACCTAAAGGGGTGGAGACTGATAAAGGGGTGTCTAGATGATGAGCTACGAGCTGGAGTCTAGCCATAAATGCATGCGAGATGAAAGAATGCGAAGCTACCAAATCGAAAAGAATACGGGCGGGAACGGAATTCACAAGGAACGTACCCTCCACAACTGCTCCGCTGGCACCGTGATCACGGGGAACCACTGCATATACTCTGCCTGTGGCTGAAGACTGCTCTACTGCTAATGCTGGAGAATATGGGACAATCTGCCCCAGGGGAGCCTCCTGGACTGCTCGAACCTGCCCCTCTGCCCTCTGCGTCACTGGCGGTGCCTCAAGCCTGTTTTGCTAACCCTGACCTCTGCCCTGCTGTCGTTGCTGCTGCTGGTTCGGACCCCTGCCCAGCTGAGCTCCTGCCGGTGCACTATGACACTCTGATGCCTTGTGCCCGACCTTACGACAGTTGAAACAAGATCCCTGGAACTTGCGCTGCTGATGCGCTCTCTGATCCTGCTGGGGTCCCTTCTTATAAGGGCCCTGCTGCTGCTGATGCTAATGCCCTGTCAAAGGTCTCTTGTTCTTACCCTTATCCCCGCTCTGGTCACATACCCATGAAATGCAGTAACTCCATAAACCGGCTCTCATAATCCGCCACTGTCATGTCCCCCTGAGTCATCCGGGACAACTCAAGCTCCTTCCCAGTCCGTGATGCAGAAGAAATATACTGCCCATCAAAGAAGTAGATGAAATCCTCCCATGTGAGGGTCATCCTCTGCTCTGGAGTAAACTGTAGCCGGTACCATCTCCCGACATCTCCCTTCAGACTGTAGGATGCCAACCTCTGCTTCTGAACTGAATCTACACCGAGTATGTCGAGAATGTTGCTCACATCCTCCTTCCACTTATGGGCTGCAAGAGGGTTTGGTGACCCCTGGAACTCTGGTGCCCTCATCTTCTGATACCTCTCTACCATACGGAGCCAAGCTTCCTACTCCGTGGCTCTATCTGGTACCGCTAGTGGAATAGCTGCAGGTACTACCTCTGGGTCTCTCTCTCTGATCGGGACGACTGGTATCCCCTGCTACTGAGCTACCGGTAGTGGTGGTGTCTGTGGTGCTATATGAGTCGTTACCAACTCCTCAATGGCTGTCATCCTGGCAATAAGAGGAGCCATGATATCCACCAAATACTGAGGAGCCTGCTGCGGCTCTGGTGGTGCCTGCTCCTGCTCGGGTGGAGCCTGTTGCGGCTCAGGTGGGGCCTGCTGGGGCTCTGCCTGAGCAGCCCTTCGAGTGCGAGGTCTCCCACGTCCTACCATCTCTCTGATCATAAGAAACAATAAAGTTCATGAGTCGAAGTAGACGTATATTCTATTCATACATAGTACATCACAATATGATTTTCACATTACATAATATTCACGCATACATTTTAAGCAAAAATAGTTGTCATAAAAAAAATTTCTCAAAATTTTGAGATATACGCATATATCGTCCTCACTCATACTAGGAAATCCATAGCGGACTCTACACATGAATCCTAAGAAACACTAACCTAGCTCTACGACTCGATACAGGATGATCCTAGGGATACTGGAACTAGAGCTCTGATACCAACTGTGACGCCCCTAGGTTCACACAAGGCTGCAGTCCGAGGTGAAACCAGAAATGTCAAACCTGCCTAACACCACACCGTGTAATAATATGTTTCACCATCACAATTACTATCTCTCTAGTGGAATCAACAACAGGTGTAGTACAAAGTAAGTAAAAGATTTTACAACAAATGCTTGATGAAATGATAGGATTCAAATTAATACATCTCATCAATCAAATAAGCTGAAGTACATAGTCAAAGTCTGAAATGAATAATAAAGATCTGGAGACCTCAACATGTCTCAAAGTACATAATGTCTGATACAGGAAATAAGGCGCACAGCCTTTATAACTCTAGAACATAAACCTCTCAAGTTTAAAATGTCTCAAGTGGAGTACAAAAATAAATACATCTAAAAGAGGATAATAGACACTAGTAAGGGTCGCCCTCAACCTGCGACTCTCCGGGCTCCTGGCTCGTTACCTGAAAGGGGGAGGGACAACGAGCGTCAAAGCGCTAGCGAGCAACATCACAACCAACCCTAAGGGATAGGGCTCGTTGTATATAAAAATACAGGTAATACATAATAATATAAATCATTTACACAAACATTAATGGGTTTTAGTACTTAGGGAAATACAACACGAGCATAGGTACGTCGAGCGAAATAATCCAAACAAGGAAACCCTCATGTATATACCTTGTATCTCAAATTGTAGATCCCTAAAAACAAAACCCGAAGTTGGTCACAAGAACAATAAAGAAAAGAATACATACCCATCAATACCGATAAAATGTAAATAAAACGAGCTACAATAGGTGTCATGTACGACCTAGGCAGCTATCATGCCCCAGGCTAATACAATATGTCGTGTACCTAACTTGGCTGAATAACGTGCTCAAGGTTTAGCAAAAGTCTAAAATATGTTTGAAATGGATTATAGTCCAACACGAGGACTCTAATGGATTATAGTCCAACAAGAGGACTTGAAATGGATTATAGTCCAACACGAGGAATGTGCATAGAAAGATATACCTACCCTATTCCTGTACATGCCCTGCTGTGCTGATCTAAAACTATGCCACAAATGTCATCTTACATGCACAGATGAAAACAAGATTTACTGCAAATTTAATATCCGATAAGATGATTAAACAGAAACACAAACGAAACAGGAAATACTGTGATGAGTCGACTCGTGCTCATTCATGGGTCAACTCATGTCTCATGGGTCGACTCATGTCTCATGGGTCGACTCATGATCCGATACGAGTCGACTCAGAAGAAACTTGAGATAACAGGAAAAAATTCTTCGTGAGTCAACTCATAACAGTCATGGGTCGACTCAACCTGATGAGTCAACTCGTGATAAGTCGTGAGTCGACTTACGGGCTTAAATCTACATATATCACAAGTTAAATTCACCAACTCGATCCATCCTTCCATTATACTGATCTAAATCTCGATAGCTATCAATTCTAGACTATGATACAGTGAGAAATTTATATCTAACATGAAAATCAAATGCTTATATGTTAAATCTAACAATTTACCCCTAAACATGAAAAAGGCATTTGACTAGAAAGAAAACTCATATTTTTATTCCTTAAAAATATTTCCATATCTGGGTTTTCTTAAAAAACTCGTTGGTGAGGATTTAAAATCTGAAACACATGATTTCTAGCATTCACCCTAATAAGAACATTGATTTATACTTAAAAAATAAGTCTTAGGCTCAATAAAACTCATGAAAAACATTTGTAAACTATTAAAAACATGGGAGAAGGATTGGGCGAGATGTTACTCAACTCAGATGTGATGATGAACAATCCCCTTCGCTGCAATCCATAAAGAGTTGCTGAAAATCTCCAAAAATTGCCTAAGAATACCCAAACACGAGCTAGGGTTTAGAGGGGGAGAGGAGGCTAGGGTTTCTCTAGGGTTTGCTGATGAAAAAGAGTGTTTTCGGGTGGAGGGAAATATATATGAGTAGATAGAACCCGACCCGAAACCCAACAGACCCGAACTGAGAAAAGCCAAAAATCCACGATGAGTCGACTCATGGTATATTATGGGTCGACTCATGGGTCATGGGTCGACTCATAATTCATGAGTTGACTCAGCAGAAACTAAATGGCAACAGGACTCAATGTCGTGAGTCGACTCATGACAGTCATGGGTCGACTCAACCTGATGAGTTGACTCATGACTTATCATGGGTCGACTCATGGACTAAAAACTGCATTCTTCGATTTCTGTTGCACACGATCTTGCAAATTTGCAACTCAACCTCATACCTAAGGCATATCCACATCCTCATAAACTCAAACACTAGTTTTCATGTACAACCATGCCATGAAGATATTTTATCATATATTAAATATTGCGTTTCACTAATATTCACATATATGAATTATCAAAATCAACGGGGTCTTACAATATCATAGCACTAAGTCTAAGAGAGTTAACTCTTGTAGCACAACGTTACATGTGGAATGAACTTAGACAATCTGTATGCTAGCCCGACTCAAACAGTAGTCGGTAAATGCTTATCAAATCCGTTGATGGCTAAAGATTTGCCAAAAATCCTATAAGTCTAATAGTTATAGACGCACCAGCTTCATTAGTTGGTCTCGTGACTTGAGCACCCGAGACAACATCAATTCCAGCAGAAGTCTCCTTGAGGAACTTTGAAAGCATTTGCAATGACAGTCGTATCAGCTCCAAAAGCTGATCCTACAACCAAAACTCGCCTGTGGTTAAATAAATAACTAACGGGATGTAAGGGTAAAATCCATACCTGTAAAAGAACCAAGCCTCATTAATTGGTCCTGCAGCCTCGATATTTATGCCGGTCAACGTATTGCAATGAAAGTCAATGCAAGTCAATGCGTTACAATGAAGATCAACACTGGTCAAAGCATTACGAGGAAAAGTCAACGCCAGTCAACACATTACGATAAAGGTTAATGCGTCGATAATTTTTAGTCGAAACAAGACTCAGATCAATTTTAGGTCAAAGGATGATCCTAGAGAGTTTAATCGTAATTCAGATATGAATCCCTAATGAAGATAGTCAGTTCAACGTCGACTCAATGACATGAGCTAAGATTAGAAACCAATACACTAGTTTTAGTTCGAGGCTTCAACAATGGTCAGACGATAAACGCAGCACCCGTAGAATCTTAACTATTCGACAAAATACTGAATAGACTGAGAATTGAAAAGGTCAAGAATTGAAGTCAATTACAGGTTCTTTTACACCGACTGAAAGTTGGGCGTATCATATCTAAAGTATTCCAGACTCTTCTATAAAAGTAACCAGACTAAAACACTTTGGAGGGGGTATCTGTAGGCATTAAAAATTATCTATGGGTTCACACAGGTAACTCGAGATGAAGAGAAGATGATGAATGTTATTATACAAATCAAGGAGAATTATCTAATGTCATAGAGAAGCTAACAAACGCACGAAGCAAGTTGATAAAGCATACAAATCAACGGGATGGTACAATAACGAAGAAGCGACTCGACCTGGGGTTACGTTTCACCCACAAATGAGTAAGCACCACTCATGTCTTGCTCATCCCATGGGTGTCTCACCTATAGGATCTTGTAGAGATCTTCACAAGCTTTCTAACGTGCCTTGGATCACTTTATTCCTAGGTCGGACGAGGGAGTTAGAGAAAAAATATCCGAGACAGTCCAGACTGTTTCGCACCTGCGAGACACCAATTGTGTCTTGCATATTTGTCCATAATATGATTCGAATCTAAAGAATCTCAAAAGATAAAATTTGTAGGTATCTTTGTTAGCTTTCCAACGCATCTTAAATCATTTTATTCTGAGGTCAGGCAAAGAGTTAAGACCAAAATACTCAAGATAGTCCAAGCTGTCTCGGACATGTCCGAGACAGTCAAAGTGACTCATGACCAGGTCAGCTCCCGACATGTTTTCTAATAAAACTAGCTTCTAGAACTCTTTGGGGTCATTCATAAACATGTGGGGTTATTCTTAAACGTGTGAAAGCTATTACACAACCGAAAACCCACCAAAACGGATAATAACGATTGTTCTTCGACCCTATCCACAAACACGACATTCCTATCCACAAACACGGCATTTAAAGCCTATAAAAACACCCCTAGCACATTCATAAAGGCAGATCTAAAGGGAACCACGAATTTTAGAGGAGTTAGAGCGAGGTTCTGATGAATTTAAGAGAGGCTAGCAGATTTTGGCGAACTCCGGCATAAAGAAGGAGCGTTTCGAAGGATTTAAGGCTTGTCCCCCCATTCCTTGAGATCAGTCTTGGTCTTAATCTCAAAAAAAGTCGTAATCTTGCTTGGTCGAGATTATCACTTTAGCAATTACTTCCTTTGTGAAGTTAAGAGCTTTAATCAATTTTCTGTCAACCGGATCTGATCCGGGGCGTTCCGCGGATAAACCCCGGTACAGGCAAAGGTCTCACGCAAACAGAGACTAATAAATAGAATCTGGGTGTTGTTAGAAGGAGATTTTAATTTTAATTTTTATTGTGTAAAGGTCTTATAAAAACACCATCTTTTTAAACTTGTTGTAACGATCAAAGTTGTAATGAGTTATACAATAAAGAAAATAATTTCTAACCCAAACAAAGTTCATGGGGCCAGAACCGATAAGGAAGTCAAATCATCTTGTGAAGAAACCACGGCGATAAGCTCAGATATTTATTGCTCCACTGACAGAACATGTCACAACAGACGCAGAGTCGAAATCTGAGGATGATGTTCCTTTGGCTCAACGTCGTGTCAGGTCACACCCCGAGCCAAGTGTGCGTGCTGAGGATGCTCCTCTTGCTCCAGGTAAGACAATTTCACATTCGTTGTTGTCCTTTTTAATTTTGATCATGCTAACAGAGCCATTATTGTGTGAATGCCTTTTTAGTTATTTCAGCTGAAGCTACCTTCGATCTCGGCACGACTGTTGAGATTGAAGTCGTCCTCAGTGCAGTTGCTGAGGTTGAAACAACGATCACAGTTATCCCAACTAGCCCTACTCCTTCGACTGATATTTAGGCTCCGGGCATTGCTCCCCTTGCTACTCTATGACGAGTGCATTTACTCCGTCGTTGGTCTCTACAGAAGCAACTGCTCCATCTGCTGGCTAGTCAGAAGTGGTTCCTTCTAGCACTACACCTTCTTCCTCTTTTGCTTTAGCGAAAGACTTTGGAGTGTCGAAGGTTCGAGACAACTTCCTCGCCATTTTAAGGGAATCTCTCTCTCTCAAGTATTGGACCACGATGGTGACTTTGCCAGAATCAAGGTGATGTCGGAACCTCTTCTGAACTTAATGCAGAGTTTGACCAGTGGCATGGTTGTGGCGCCATATAGAGTGCATATGGCAAAGGTGGAAGACCTCTTCAAAAGGTGGCATGATTGCTGTGATCTATCTCTCATTCCTCTAGCTGAAGAATGAGCTATGCAATATTTGAGGCAAAGGGATGATTATCTATTAGAGCTTGAGCGCCAAGTGCTTGAAAAGAAGTAGATGATTAAAGAGCTCGAAGGGGTTAGCGAGAAATTGTCCAATGAGAATAAAAAGGTCGCTGACGCTGAGCGGAATAAATAGCTCCTGGTCAAATCTTGTAGGGCTGCTCTTGCTGATCTCCAAGATAAGCTAGCAGAAGTAGAAGGTTATTTGAGGGTCATAGTGGAAGGGCAGCAAACATTGGCAGCCAAGTGGGAGAAACAACAGACATCGCTTTAGGCCGAGCTCAATGAGTTGGAAAAGCTGGAAAATGCTATGAACAGTGTAGAGGTGTCTTCCGATGAGGAGCTGCGTAAGAAGGCAATGACAGAAGTCGAAGCGGAGCACCAAGAATCATTGGACAAACTTGCGGAAGAAATTTGCAAGACTGTTGAACTTCCTTGAATTTAACTTCAGTAACCTGGCCCTTGTAGTAGTTTCTCATCAATGAAGTTATAATTTTTATCCACTAGCTCTTCTTCTTTGTGCATTTTTGCTCTTCTAACAAAGTTCATATGTCGAACGAAGTTTGCATGAAAAATGAGGTTCGTCTGTTTTGATGAGACTCACTTCATTAAGCCTCGATATTGGCTGAACCTTGATACTTCGTCGTGTTTTGATTTAAACAAGCCTCATTGCTTTGAGGCAAGGTTCAATAATTTGTTGAGCCTCAGTGCTCAAACTTTGGAATTCACTTAAGCTTCATCACTTTTAGGCGAGCTTCGTTAGTATATTAAGCTTCACTATCCGAGTTGTTCCTTAAATCCACCTAGGGACTGTTAATTACGATAAGATCACATTAAGTGATCCACCATTCCGTTTTCTTTCTTAAGCCTAATGAATGGCTGCCAGCTGGAACTTTGAGATCTGTAAGATAGATCTTGGCCACTAATTGGATGCCTTTGCCTATAAATAGGCAACTGCCTCTTGAGGAGATGAACCATCTTCCTTCTTCTCTCTGTTGGCCTTCTTGTTTTGATGATGTTTAACAAACAATTTACCACTAATGTTGTTTGTCTAGTGTTTGTGTTTTCGTATTTATTCTAGACAAACAACGAGTTAGAGGATGGATGGAATAGCGCTTTAACGATCATATCCAATGGAGGTTGGAGGAATTATGGAGTGAAGCAACGTACAATTCAAGTTAAAGATCAAGTTCAAGCTTCATCCGCATGTGTACCAAGTCGAGCTTATTGAAGATCAAGATCTAGCTTGGGTAATATAGTATAGGTTTTATATTATGTGTGTTAAGTACCTTAAGCTCAATATCATATACACACACAATATTGGATTTTCTCACAAAATGAGCTATTTTGAGAAAACTTTATGATATTGTTTTATTGACCATGTTTACTTTATATTCATGTGTTATAATGTTTATGAAGATATTTCATAAAGTTTCAATATGCGTTTAAACTCTTTGTCAAAAACATGTTCTTAACAAATTCATATTCATGCATGTTTTTACAAAATAATGAGTTTTCACAATTGAGAAATGAAAATTAAAATTTTATTTTTGTAACATGTTTATTTTCATGTTTATAAACATTTTGCAAAGTTTCATCAAGTTTGGAATTGATTTGTTATGTTTAATAGAATTTACAAAATCATATTTTTCATTCGTGCATGTTCGTGCATGTTTTACAAAACAGATGAGTTTTCATAAATTGGAAGTGATATTCAAGAAATTCTTTCTTTGACATGTTTATCTATATGTTTAGAAACTTTACTCAAAATTTTACTATTTTTGGAGTTGATTTACTATGCCCATTTGATTTTACAAAATCGTGTATGTCTGCAGTTTTTTAGAAACTGTAAATCTGTGTTCAAACATTTATTTCTCTCAACTGGGAAATGCCTTTTCAGAAATTATTTCTCTAACATGTCATTATACATGTCTAGAACCTTCTCACAAAGTTTCATATTTTTTGGAGCTGTTTTACTATTTTTAATTGATTTTACAAAACTAAAACACAGTGCTACAGTACCCGCTGTCGACCGGTACGGTCGACCGCCCAACTCTCCGGACGTGGTTACTGTAGCACAACGGCTATATTTTCCAGATTTTGATATATCCATTATTTTGTCTTTTTGCTTGGTTTTCTTGGGTTTTTAGGCTTGTTTCATGAGCCTATATACTCCATGCCATCATACTTCTAAGGGTACTCAAGAAATGTTTTAAACAAGTTTAAAGAGTTTTAAACAAGGGTTTAAGTGTGTTTTAGTGTTTGTTTGGTTTGAAGATTGTTTTCACAAGTGGAGGAGATCATCTTCTTGTTTGGGCTCCAATCTCCATCTCTCCATCTTGTCATCTATTGGAGAAGTTTTCTAAACTCTATCTAGCTTTACATTTGCTTAGTTATTTGATTATCATTCTTTAAAGCTAGTTTTTATATTGAGTTTAGATTTGATTATATTATCTCATTGTTACACACACCCACTTGAGCTTATTGTATTTGCATACATAGTATATTAGGGTTGTGAGAGATTGTAACATTGAGTTGTGCTTAATTGTGTTCTCATCTATTGTAGAGAACAAATTTATATTTGTTACATTGTGAGTGGTGTAAAAACCGAGTGTGTTGTGAAGTTTTTGGTGAACTAGAAAACCGATTGTGAGGAGTGACGTTGTTCGGTGAGCGTTGAAAACCGACACTGTGAGGTGTAAACGTTATTCGGGTGAGCGTAGAAAACTCGGTTGTGATAGTGGATTTCTCCCCGGAAGTGGGGAGCGGAGACGTAGGACGGAAGGTCCGAACTCCGTGATCATATAGTGTGTTTGAGTGTGCTTTAGCATTTATTTATGTTCATATCTTATATCTCCATTGTCCATAGCTCATTATTTATATGATCCACTATTTAGTTCATTTTGTTTACCTTTGTGTTAGTTTACATATCCTTGCATATATTATATTGTATATCTCTTTGGTAGGATATATCATCTTGTGTTAGTTTATATATCCTTGCATATATATATAATTCATCATATAGGATATATCTCATTGTTTACATTGCTTATCCTAGCTCATATATCTTGTGGTATTTCATACTTGCTAGGATAACTTACCCCCCCCCTCTAGGGTCTAACACTCTCCTCTTTTCTTTCTAAGTCTGAATGACTTTGAGAAACTCTCGTTGTAGAGTTATTGTTCCTCTCTATTTAAAGCTCCAGGCTCTTTCATCTTGTTGAGCTCTATGGCTTCAAAAAGCACTGCTAGTGAAGGCCAGGGCAAAAAGGTTGTGGCTTTTTTAGGTGAGCCACTGTGCTTTCACCGATCAAGTTAGGTAACGATTCTCTTGGAACAACTTTAGAATGCTCATCGTAGTTTTGGTCTCTCGAGAAGACAAGAAGACGAACGGTTGCTTCTTTAACTGCCCAATGCAGTTCTCTTGAGACGAGCTTTGTCAAATGGGCGAGACTCGCTTGATGGACGAAGTCTGTCCATTTTGATGAATTTCGTTTGTCGAACGAGGCTTGTCTGTTTGACGAGGCTCATTTGTTTGACGAGCCTCGTTTGGCTGACAGGGCTTGTTGACCTGACATGATTCTCTTGTTTAATGAAGTTCATCTTATCGACAAGATTCTCTTGTTTAACGAAGTTCGTCTTATCAACGAGATTCATCTGATGGACGAAGCTCGCACCATTACTTAAATTAAGCCTGTTTCGAGTTAACTTTATCACTTTGTTGCAACTATTCATCCACCTGTTTCTGTTTCTTCGTGTGGCAATATTGGTTCATATGCAACTCAGACCAAAGCGGATCGGTCCATTCTTGAGAATCTCCCAATCTTTCAGAACCGAAGTCAGGGAGTGCTTTGGCAACTTGCTATGCTTTTGAATGCAACCCCAAGGAAATATTCTAGGTCCAATCATGTTTACTCCTTCAACATGTTGAGCATTTCTAAGTATGCAAACCTTCATCTTGGGCCTTGGAGTATGTGGAAGCTTCACAGACCCACTGAAACGCTTATCCTTCTGAGGGTTATAGTTCTTCGGTCCTATTTGCACCTCTCCCCAAGTTGAAAGTCGGGAGTGGCAAAGATTTTTTGCTAAGAAATGGGAGATGGAATTTTAACAATAAGAAAGAACTGGCAAAGGCGAGCCTTGATACTACCATGAGAAACCCGAGGATGTTTTACGATGATAAGTTGTAAAAGAAGGCGTTGTAAGAGACTGAAGTGGAGCATCGAAGGTCATTGAATGAACTTGTGGATGAACTTCGCAATGTTGTTCGATTTATCTGAATTCAATTCATGTAATTCGACTTTTTGTTGTTGTAACTTCAATCACCATATGAATAAAATTGTTGTTTTATCCATCAATTGTTCTCCTCTTTTGTGCAATCAATAATGGTAACTTAGAATTTTTAGCAAACCCTCAGTTATTAACTGACTTGATGTGTCTTTACCAACTACCATTTGAGTTGGACTAACCATGATTTTAACTTTAGCATGATAAGTTGTCGAGGAGTTTTCTTAGGCTTAATGCTAAGATTTCCCCTCTATCCTTAGTCGTTTAAGATGTTGGATTTATAATTGAGTGTGATTATAATGGTTAAGTTGTAATCAAATTTGGTTGTGTCGTTCAAAGTTTGAAATCGAGGCTCATCACATGTCAGGCCTGCTATTTCATGAGGTGGTCATTTGTGGAAACGACCGAAGGAGCATGATGATATCGTTAGTACAAAAATAATTTTAGGTTTGAATAGTGACTCATCACTTGGTAGGTCACTATTTAAAAAAAAAAAGGGGATAGATAGGGGCATGTCGCTTGGTAGGTCACTATCTTGAACAATGTTATTTACAGGAATGGAAATGTAGAAATGATCAAGTCCTTCAGTGAGATGAAAGTATAACGACTATGATTAGAATAGAGGCACGTCGTATGGTAAGCCACTATCAATGAACAACGTTATTTGCATAAATGACGATGTGGAAATGATCAAGTTGTTTAGTGATATGGAAGTATAACGATTGTGATTAGAATAATGTCACATCACATGGTAGGTCATTTTCTTCGATCGTTCTATAGAGATAGAACATTCAGAAAAGATCAGATAACGAATCATCATATGGTAGATCACTATCCTGATCGAGTGACAAGTAGGGGCTCATCGCATGGTAGACCACTACATAACGGAGTATTTTCAATAGAGGTTAAAGAATTGACTATCAGAGGAAATTGTTAATATGATAGTTTGTTGTGAACCCACCATCCTCTTGAAGAGAATTGGTGGGAGAATTTGGAGAAAATTGACTATCAGATATAATCATTAACGTGATAGTTTTGTGGACCCACCATCCCATTATAGAGAATTGGTGGGAGAGTTTGGAGGACAGTAAGGAATGAAATTGCCACCTTAATTGACCTCATGAGAGTGAAAAGGGCATTTATATATATATATATATATATATATTATATATATAAACTAAAACACACACACACCACACACACACACACACACACACACACACACACGACACATTATATTATATATATATATATCATGTTGTGTGTGTGTGTGTGTGTATGTATGATATATATATATATATATATAATAGTATATATATATATATATATATATACTAATAATATAACTATATATACACATATATATATAGTTAACAATGTCAGGGATCGCACTTCTTGATGTTATTAAGGTCAAGTATTATCACTGCATCCATGGTGTTCAAACCTACAGCGTTGGTATAAGAAGCCTATGAGTGGTATTTCTTTAGAAATTTATCGTTAATAGGCATCATGATCTTATCGCCATCTTGATTGATTAGGCAATATGCTCCATTTGAGTAGACTGTCTCTACTACATATGGTCCTTCTCGTTTCGGTTAGAACTTCCCTTTCTTGTTGGAGTTCAAAATCATGGGACGTCGGACGGAGAGAACCAGGTCACCTTCCTTGAAAATGTGATGTCTAACTTTCTTATCAAACGCCTTAGAAATTCAAGCCTGGTAAAGCTCGATATGTTGTTGAGCTTGTAGTCGTTTTTTGTCTAGCGCCTTAAGTTCTTCAAGACGTCGATGATTGCTTTCTTCCGTGTCATACCGGTCGTGAGTGCTATGCGAAGGGATGGATTTTGAACTTCCAATGATAATACGACTTCACATCTGTATACCAAGGAGTATGGCGTAGCACCTATTGGTGTACGAACCGTCATGTGATACGCCCATAAGCTTTGACCCATCTTCTCATTCCAGTCTCGTTTACTTGTGGAGATCAACTTAGTGAGAATCTTGATGATGGTCTTATTGAAGGCTTCTGCTTGTCCATTCGCAGCATGATTATAGGCTGTCAATGCCAAGTTTCTGATTCTGAACTTATCGTAGAATCGTGTAAAGGTCTGGCTGACAAATTGTGGTCTGTTGTCATGGATTATGTGCCTTAGGACATCGTACCTATATATGATATGATGTTTGATGAATTTGATCATATTACTTGTTTTGACTAGTCTTAATAGGACTGCTTCAACCCATTTGGAAAAATAGCCAGTTATCGCTAAGATGAAGCAATGTCCTTTCGAGGAAGGCAGGGAAATTGGGTCAATGATATCCATACCCACATTTCAAATAGCCATGAAGTGGCTGAAGGATGTAGATGTTCCGGTGGCAAGTACATGTAATTAACATGTATTTAACAGGCATGACACCATTTAGCATAAGCGATAGCGTCCCTGATCATATTTGGCTAGTAGTAGCCAAGTCCATAGTTGGTCCCACAATTTAGGTCCTGGCTGATGAGCTCCACAGATGCCATCGTGAGCTTCTTTAAGGGCTCCTTCCGCTTCTTTGTTAGACAAGCAGCAAAGCAGCAATCCATCGTATGACCTCTTGTCCAAGTTTTGTGACAAGGAATCGTAATAGAATCTCGACGCTCGCCTGCGGACAGATTCTCTCTCCTTAACATCTTTTGGTAGTAATCTGTGTAAGACGTAATCAATGATCGGGTATCGCCAATCTCTTGGTTCAAATGCCTTGGGCCCTTCATCAATCGCATCAATTTGTAATGTATATTTGGGCTAGAAAAGTTGTTTGCTAGCTACGGTGATCCCCTGAGTAATCCCTTTAGGTAGAGCTAGCGTAGCTACGACTGATGCCAGGGCATCAGCATATGTATTCTTGAGGCAAGGCATATAATTAATATAGAAGCCTTCAAAAGAATTAGCCAATGTAATAGCTGCTTCATGATAAAGGACTAGATCTTCGTGTCTAACCTTGAATTCCACTTTTAGCTGGTTGATGACGAGCTTCGAGTTGCTATATGCTTCTAGGTGCTTTACCCCTAGCCTCTTTGCTAGGTCAAAACCAATGAGCAAAGCATTGTATTCAGCCACGTTGTTAGAACATGGCTCCATCAGGGAGAAAGCTCGAGGTAGTACTTGATTTTGCGGAGAAACCTAAACTACCCCCACTCCGTCAAAGAATAGCTGCCATACATGCTCCTTTGAGACCATATTGGCTTCGCAGGTCTCGTTTAGCATGTCTTGATATAAATCAACTTTTCTCTCAAATGGGTGGTTGGTAAGGAGATCACAGATAGTTTGACCATTTTCTTCTTTTTGAGTCTTGAAGTAGATGTCGTACTGAGATAGCAATAATGCCCATCTTGCGAGTCGCCAATTTAATGCGCCAGGCTGCATCATAAATACCCATATTGGATTGACTTTGGAGATGATATATACGGACAATGTCGCATCTTTTGAATTGTAAAAACCAAGGCCAAACACTATTTCTCGATAGGAGAATAACAATGTTCAGGTCCTGATAAAGTTCTGTTGAGATAATAAATGGCTTGCTCATGGCTATTATCATCGTCTTGTGCTAAGAGTTCTGCTAAGGCATGCTCTGTAGCTCAGACATATATCAGGAATGGCTTACCCGACTTTGGTGTGACCAATACAGGTGGGCTAGAAAGATATAATTTGACCTCCTCAAATGCTTTCTGGTAGGTCTCATCCTAGACGAAGGATACACCTTTCTTCATGAGTTTCGAGAATGGTTGACACTCGCCTGACAAGTTAGTAATGAACATGTGGATATAAGCCTTGTCTATGATAACGTCCGTGATGAGCAAAGGGAAGTCGTCTTTCAGACATGTCAAGTTCAAGTCTCGAAAGTTGATGCAAACTCTGATCTTCTCGTTCTTTTTTAGAACCGGGATGATATTAGCTACCCAATCTAGATGTTTCTCTTCTCGGATAAACCCTGAATCGATGAGCTTTTTGACTTCGGCTTCAATTGTCTCCATGATTTGTGGACGGAATCGTCGTTGTTGTTGCTCGACAGGCTTGGCGTCTGGTTGATATTAAGATAGTGCATGGCCACCTGAGGATCAAGGTCGAGCATGTCCTGGTAATTTTAAGTGAAGACATCAATATATTCATGCACAAGGCTGATGAGGTCTTCCTTTTCTTCCGGCGACAGGCTATCACTTATGAATATGGTCTTAGGGTTAGACTCATCTCCCATGTTTACTTAGATTACCTTGTCGTCAACAGGAGGCTCACGTTGTTCGAAGCGATTTTCCCACTGCATGCTGAGTTGCCTACTCAATGGAACCTTGAATAGAGGTAACTGATCGTCCTCTTGTGATTCACTTAGGAGAACTAAGATCATGTTAGCCGTGAGTTTCTTGAATACGGATCCTGTACTGGTGTCTGAATTCCAATAGATCGATTCGAAAGAAGAACTAATGGAGTAGTTGTCTGACTCTTCACTAGCTTCAAAGCATTGCATTGGCGGTGGAGACACGTATCCTAACCCCCTAAGAGTCTTATCGTAATAGTTATCGAGATTTCCTTTTGGGGTGAAGGGAGTAAGCGGAGTGCGACGACCCTTGCCAAAAATTAAACCTTCTGTATGGGAAAAGTCATATCTCATTTTCTCTATTATGCGATGCATTGTTGGCCTGTGAGAATTGAGGAGTTTTTTCTTCTTCATCGGATTCATCCCAAAGAGTTTGTAGTGGACTCTTAGTTTGTCCGAAGATTATGTTTTCTTGGCCATTTCTCTTGGCGGGCACCACAAAGACGGCCTGCGAAGATTCAATGCGTCACCGACTTGTTGTGAAAGATGAATGAATCGGCATGTACAATGCTAACTCAGCATATAATCACGGCAGAGGATCCGACGATATGTCGGCACTTGTACCTGATATGTCAGAGTTAAATTCAACACATGATAAGTAAGCTAAATCATCATTATTATTAAAGACAATTTTGTCGTCATCATCTGCGGTGTCATTTACATCAAGGCTCTCGAGGCTAATCACAACGGGATCAATGTCATTAAAGACAAGCCTTTTTTCATATTCAGATTCTGTATCAGCCTCGTTACCACTGTCAAGGTCCTCAACTGGTGATGCGTCGGTCGGCTCACCATCTAGGTAGTGGATAGAATCAGTAAAATAATTCTCCATCCTCTTGAATGGTTACTTTTCTGTGACCACTGTTTTAACCTCACCACTCTCATCCATGTACTTTATGCACTGGTGTAGAGTGGATGAAACAATCAAATTATTTTGGATCTATGGTCGATCCAATAGCAAATTGTAAGATGTCTCTGTGTCGATGATATAGCAGGTGACATCCGTCATTAAGTCTCTCATCTGGCATTTTAGCTTGATCTTGCCAAGATGACAGGTGTTAGAGGCATTGAAGCCATAGATGGTAGTCCATGTTGCTGACAGACGATGAAGCGGGACCCTAAGATGATTGATGAGCCTCAAAGGTATGATGCTCAAAGCAGAACCATGGTTAACTTGGATTTAGTCTACCCGAACGGAGCTAATATATCCCGTGAATCATAAAGGCCTATCATGCTTTGGGTTCTTCATGTACATGTCTTCTGGAGAGAACATGATATATAGCATCCGTCCTCGAAAGACTTGATGGCAATGAGGGCATGCTTTCGATATTTCCTCTGTTCGACTTAGTGGAAAGTGAGCAAGGAATGTTTCATTATATGCCAGTGCTTTGTGCACAACCTCCCTGATTGATCATGATAAATGCAGGAGTTCAAATAGTGTAATCCTCGCTAGGAAATTGGCTAGCTAGGCTAACACATTAAATCGAAAGGGACCCTTCGAGCTTTCAGGAGTGTCTTTCCTGAGCGCCTTATTATAACGGAGCTCCTTCGCTTTTAGATCATTGGAGGGTGCTTGCATGTTTCCCACTGCTTCCTTCATTAGCTTTGGTGAGGTGTCCACCACTTCGGGGTACTTCTTCAAGTACTCCTTTCCACCGTGGGTTCCTGATGTTTGCACAGGTTGCATGATGAACACTAGTTGTTCATCATTGGGACTATTGAAGGAAGTAGTTTTGACCCCCTCATCTGGAATGGAAGAAACGTCATTGCATGATTTTTGTTTGGACTTGGACTTCTTTGAGCGTGTCGACGTCCATTGCCCGTCCTCCAATAAGTCAGGATGGACCACATCACTTCACCTTCCAGGGTGGTGTAGGGAGCCATACCCCTCTCCTTCTGTCGATGCGGATCAAGGTTCATAACCCCTGTCTTTGTTTGTGGGATCGGTTTCACACCATTTTGGACTTGGAGCTCCGTGAAATCTCCAAATCACAATGAGACCATATTTACAGACACCTTCTTTTGTTAAGACTGAAGGGTCATGACGCTTGCATCTAACAAAGCATGGATTTTATCCTTTAGGATATAACATGCTTTCATTGGATAGTGAACCATCTTATGGTACATGCAGTAATTGGGATCATTTGTTCTCGACACCTCCTTAAGTTGCCTTGATTCTGGGAGCTTAATCTTCTTCGTCTTGATCAAGGACTTGACGATTGGAATGACTTGCTCATCTTTGAAGTCGTATTTCTTCTGAAAGCGGTTATCCAAAGAATTACCCTTCTGCTTCGAAGAAGATTTAGGGAGGAAGTGGTTTCCACTACCAAAGTATCCTTCCCCTTTGACTGTTTCGGGGGGGGTGAAGTTGCCTTGGTTACCCCCTTTTCTAGGATGAGACTCCTGAGGCTCTTTAGCATCTATCCTCTTGAACATGCTCTCGACTTGCTCTCCCTTCCAAATCAAGTCTTTCCATGAGCATGCTTCGACTGCGCCCATTTTGGACAGTATATTAATGGAGAGATTATTCCGGCACATTTCGATGAGAGTAGCCTCCGAGATTTGATCGCGTGAATGCAGTGATCGATTCCTGAATCTCTTGACAAAGTCACTAATGGACTTTTTCTTCTTCTGCTTTTTAGCTAGTAGTGTAGCCATAGACACCTCTGTGTTGTCATCGAAGAACCCGGCCATGAAGAACCATTCTATGTCCTTCCAGCAATTGATGGATCTAGGTTCCAGTCTTCGAAACCATTTGAAAGAGACCCTTTGAGGGTACCAATGAGTAGCTGAACCATGATGGGATCATTCCCCACTATGTGTCTAGTCTGCTTATGAAAATAGTAGATTTTCTAGGTAGGGGAGCCATTGCCATCGAACTACAGGAGGTTGAGTGGCTTAAACTTTAGAGGGTAGGGGACGACATCCCATTCGATGGGGTATGGTCTAGTTACCCCTAATCCCTTGAAATTTTCTTGAAGCTTCAATTCATCTAGCTGCTTTTGGAAATCATCCAACTTCTGGTCTTGATCCTTCTTACGAGGGTTGGATTCAGCTTCTGATAACTCTGAATGAATTTTGAAGATTTCTTCATCCTCATTCTCTGCATCAATGCCATCTCGGTTTCGTCGGCTAGATTCCTCTACATTGGGTAAAGGTCTCCTATGCCTGGATCCTGAGGCTTCACCAGTATTTTCCTTCTTCTTCTTATTTTCCTTCTCCTTGAGGAGTTTCTCTATCATCTCTTCCATGCGCTTAATAGTTTCTTGTTACTGGAGGAGAGTAGCTTGATGTTCTTCTAGCCTTTTTGCCATGTCTGCTTCATTTTTGTCCATGGGAGCATTCACTTGTTCACTTTGATTGGTGCTAGATGCTTGGGAGGTGGCAATAGCTGAGTTGTTAGGCTCCTCATCAGTTTCATCCGCTAGACGTCGGTAATCCAACGGAGTTGCTGAGCCAGTATGGGTATGGGTATGCTAAAATATGCCATCTCGCTCAGTGACCAAACATTTCATCCCCGGAGAAAATTCAGGATCAGAAGAGTCAGAAGGACCAGGTGGTCCCTTGCCTTTCCCTCTGCTAATCATGTTGACGGTAACTTTAACAAGCTCATTCTTGGAAGCTTGTCCCCAGGGACGAAAGCGCCTCCTTCTGGATGATGGAACTCTTAGCGGTCCAGGCAATCGCTCAAAGACCGAAGGCTTGGGCAATGGTCTCCCGCATTGGCATTGCGAGAGTACTATGGAGATAAGCTTCTCACAATTGCATTGAGATTTCATTTAGCTCATACTACGCCTACGAATCAGAACTCATGTATCTAGCTAACACACGCACAAGAATCTCTAAGTGTTAAAGATTGACGAGCCTGAGTGGTTGGACGAACCTCATGATTGATGCGAGGTTTGTCAGTCGAGTGAACTTGATTCAAGGAACGAGCTTGCCGTCTGGGCCGAACCTCAACTTGGCCACCTGACTGTGGCTCAACAATAATGCTAGTTCTGGGCTAAAGGTGAGGTTCATCATTTTGACGAGCCTGAATCTATCTAGCTTGAACAGCAGGGTGAACTTGACTGGAGGAATGCACTGGTTGTTTTAGATGAACCACGTGTTGAAGACGGGGTTCGTCATTTGAGCGCACTTGGATGCTTGGGCGAGGCTAATCATTTTGACGAACCTCAATTAGTCGAGTTTCAACTATCTTGTGGCCTTAAGCATATCGTCTCATGGCCGATAGTGAAAGCCATCCAGAGAGACTAAGGCTCGGGCTTCGTAAGGAGCCTGATTCTGGCATCGATGTTGTCTTGCCCGTTTTGAAGATTAGCGACAAGCTCCGTAGCAGCCAATGTTTGGTGAGGTTGCTTAACAACCCACCTTTTAGCATGATGGCTAATTTTCAAAGCCTTGATGTTCAGAGGTAAAGATTTCTCCTCGATACAGACTCGAGTTGAATCATCAGAAGCCACATAGGCTAAAGTCTTGTAAGAGACTCTGCAGCACTTGCATGCCTTTGTGGGACTCGGAGTACAAGAGGAGAGGAACTCCTCGTACTTGGACTGGTCAAACTCGATGATAAGAGTCTCGACGTTAGTCCCCACAATAATCTTATCTGATTGTGCAACCATCATTTCATCAGAGAGAATGGCTCCTCCCACTGTGGTCGCCATCTTCTGTTAGGTCTTAAAAATGATTGATTCCTTTAACTATATTAGCTTTGGAAAAAGACTCTATCGTCTGGTAAGAGTCTCATTACAATCACTCTTAATCAATTACAAAAGAGGAGAAGATTGGTTCGACTTCTCCTTTTGTTTAACATGGGCTTTGGGTGGCGAAAGGATGTCTCACTTGATGCCTGAGTCGAGCTTGCTTCTCGTTGACGATCAGAATAAGATTTCTTGGATTCAAAGAGGAATTAGCCTCTTAACAAGTGCTGAAGCCATCGCTAGTGGCTGTTGAGATCAGAAGAACCGAAGTTAAGATCTCAGAATAACACCTCTGAGCTTAAGTGTGAGTTCGTCCTTCTTCGCGCGTGCGTTGCCTCTAGGCTCTCTTCATAGCTGCTCATGGCTATTTATAGGCCTTTAGCGCGTAACCGACGAGCTAAAATCATGGGGTCATGGCATAACTAACTCCTTGGATTTAGCCCACATAGGTTGATTGGGTCTTCAAGACCATTACAGTTGAACTTCATTTGGTTAGATGAGCATTGCTGCGTGGTGAAGTTCGCCAAATGAGATGAGCCTTGATATGTAGCGAGGTTCATCTGACAAAGCGGACTTCTTCCTTTGATGGCTAAGTCCAGGTACGTGACAAGCCTTGCGGGCTTCTCACGATGAACTTCATCTTCGTTGATGAGTTTCATGTTTAATAGTGAGCTTTGTCTTCACTGACGAGCTTCGTCTTCAATGACGAGCTTTGCTGACTAAGACGAGGTTCATCATTATGACAAGCCTCGTCATATTTGCAATGAGGTTAGACCCTCATTCACTTCTTGGCATTTTTTAGTACCTATAGAGACAAGTAGGCCGACCATACATAAAGAACTAGTAGAAATTAAATTCAAGCACAGCTGAGGAGCCACATAGATAGGGCCAAGTGTTAGACAACCAGATGTGTCATTTTGCAAGGTGATAGAGCCATACTGAGTGATAGACAATGGTTTTCCAGCAGCCGTGTAGATAGTGGAAAGAGAAGATGAAGTGAAGACAGAGGATAAGTGTGAGGCATTACGAGTCATATGAAAGGAACAGCCAGAGTCAAAAATCCAAAGATCATTCATACTAGAGACTTGTGTTGTCAATGAGTTAGCAAAGCCAGATAGTGATGTAGAGGTGGTATGCTGAAGAGCATGAAGTTGATGGTGAAGGTTTTTAATAGCTTAAATAGTAGTGTCAGGAGTGGTAGATGGTAAGGCTAAGCATGGCTCAGTCCAAATCGAAAAAACCAACCACCCAAACCGACCCGAAAAAATCGATTTTATGAGTAGGGCGGTTCGGATCGGTTTGAAAACTTTTCAACCCGAACCGACCGAATATAGTGTAATACTATCCATTCTGATCTCAAACCCTACCCGACCCATCCCCAAAGAGTCAAAGACTCAAACCCTAAACTCATTTTCTGAATTATTATGGGTTAAAAACAATATCATTATATCAGTGTTTAATGCTTCATAATCTCTTACTTTGTTGATAACTTTTTTTCTTTAACACAGTTTGTTGTTTGATAAGAAGTTTGATGAAGTTAAAACTGAACAAACCGAACCAACCCGCAATGAACCGACTTAAAACAGTTCGGTTCGGTTTTGAATTATAGGATGTTCGGTTCGGTTGTTCAAATTTTGGTAAAAACTGAACCGAACCGACCGTTGCACACCCCTAGTAGATGCTATAGCATTGACCAACAATCCTGGTGCGCGAGAGGGTTGAGACTGAGGAGGTCGTCGACCACAACCGGTACCTAGAGAACGTAACTCAAGATGAAGCTTAAAGCATGTCTCAATGCAATGTCCCTCCTTGCAATATATGTAAAAAAGCTTAGATCGAGCCTGTTGAGAAGTACGATTCATAATAGGGGCAGTGAATGGTACAGATAGAACAGTCTCAAGTGAAGAGGTAGGAGCATTTGTTATTAAATTGAGTTGTGCAATCTGCTAACATGTCTCATAAGCAGTGAGAGATCCCATAACTGAGCCCAAAGTCGAAAATTGAGGCTGATGAAGTAGTTAGTCAACCATAGTTGAATATTCAGGAAGGGACTGAAATAGTTGATGCACCTCACGCCGTTTATACCAGGCTAGCCAGTCTTCGTATGTGGAATCACTTCCAGGAATCATGGAGCGTAATTCTATCCAATAGGCTTGCATTTGACCAAAATAAGACTACAGAGAGGAACTACCTTTGTGTTGTATAGCAACATGTTGCAGAAGATATTATGCCTTCCATGCACCAGAGCACTCTGTGAAGCACTCAGTGAGATGACTCCACATGGCCCAAGTAGAGAGAAGCGAGCTAATCTCGACAGTGAGACCAGAGCTAACACAGCGAGGGAGATAATCCATGACACGAAATTCCTACAACTGCATGTCTGAACTCTCCTTAACATAGAGAGCACATATTGCTTGAAGATCAGTATCACCACTGAAGGAAGCAATAGTGCTGATGGACGGTGGAACTGGTCCCGAACTGGTAAGATGATCAACTAGACCAGTACCACGCAAGGTATTTACGACAATGGTGGACCACCCCGCCTAATCACTTTGATTATTGAGGAGCTGTGGTGGTTTAGGGATATTTTTCTGAAGGAGTAATATTAACAGTAATATTGTGTAGGAAATGCCTACTTAAGTGTAACACAATGTTGGAAAGGCCCACAACTAAGTGACAATGCTAGGGAGGCCTAAAAATGGAAACCGACGACGTATCAACGCCGATGTTGAGACGTTGAGATGGATTAAAATGGTGATGCCATTAGTCTGAGACCGAGAGATGGTCTTGAAATGATGATGATGTTACTGAATGTGAAACGGTGATGCCATTCGTGTGAGGCCGAGAGACAGCTACTATGGAGGCCGCAATGTAGCAAGCACGGAGGCGACAACGAAGAGGTCGCAATGCGGCAAGGCTAATATTTGGCAAAAAGATTAATATCGCTCTAATACCATGTTAAAGGAGAGAGAGAGTCTTAGGGTCAGTTGATAATAGTGTTAGTAGTGGGTTTTTAGTCCCATATTGGTTGTGAGAACACACCTCACGCTCCTCTACTTGTACAAATATATGTGCACACTTAATATTCAACTTAAGAGAAATTTACCCAAGACTCTCTCTAACTTTTTATCATGGTATCAGAGCTAGGGTTATTATTTCCCTTCCAATAAATTTTTTTAACATCTTTGCGTTCTTTTGCCAAATCTTGGCCTTGCTACTTTGCTGCCATTTAACGCCTTTTTTGTGTTCCTTTGCCAGATTTTTAGCCTTGCCACTTTGCAGCCTCTTAACGTGTTTTGCGTTCTTGTATTCAAGATCGTTTCTCGATCTCAAATTTACCGCATCACCGTTTTAAAACCATCTCTTGGTCTTAAATTAACGGCATCGCCGTTTCAAGCCATCTCACAGACTCAAAAAAATGGCATTACCATTTCACGGTCAGTAACAACATTGTCGTTTCAATCTATCTCAATGTCTTAACGTCTCAACATTGGCATTAATCTGTTGTAGGTCTTCGGTGTGAACATCATATCCGACCGATCTTCGGGCCACCTTGATCAACGTTTGCTTCTTTTTTTTCTCAGATTTGACAGTCATGTATAACCTTCGGGTTCAAATTTAACCTTCAGGTTCTTACATTTTAACCTTCGGGTTTCTACATTAACCTTCGGATTCTCCTTTAAACATTTGGGTTTCATTCAAGGATTATTATCTTAAACTTTGAATTGCTGCTATTATGGTCTCTTCACTGGCACCTGCTTCTCTGGCTCGGTCTAAGCTCTTTTGTACCTATTGTAAGAAGGAGGGACACCGCTTTGAGATATGTTTTCAGCTTTATCCTGAGTTACGTTTCTCAGGAACTAACCATAGTCAGCGATCCCCTCTGTCCCGATCCTCTAGTGCACCAGGATTACCGGTCAATGTTATGTCATCTACCACTTTAGACCCTACCATTCAAGCTATTTTATATATTAGCCATCAAATTACGGCTCTTCAGCATACTATCTCTCCATCTGCTACAAAACTCTCTGATATTCGTCATTAAATTGAGGCTCTTCAAGCTATTACAAATATTAGTCATCAAATTGTGGCTCTTCCGCATACCACCTCTCCATCTACTACACAACTCTCTGATATTCTCTATCAAATTAATACTCTTCAGCATAGAGCCTCTACATCTACTATACAACTCTCTAGTATGCGTCTTGCTGGTTCTTCAGCCAACTCTTCGGTCTCTAGTATGAATGATCTCTGGATTTTTGACTCTGGTTGTTCCTTTCATATGACTCATAATACATCCCTCTTATCTTATATCTTCACTTCCTCTTCTCTTCCCCCTATCGGCTGCTGGACAACCTTTGTCTGTCACTCAGTATGGCTTTATCACCTCACAAACTGACCCATCTAGTTATCTAACTCTTGGCCCCGTCTATGTGGCTCATCAGTTGTGTTTGAATTTTATTTTTTGTTAGCTCCTTATGTATGGATGACCTACTTGTCTCATTTTCTTCTGGTACTTGTATTATGCAGGATCCAAAGATGAGCAAGACTGTTAGGGCCGGTTGGAGGAGACACAAACTATATTTTTTGAAATATCTTCACCTTTCAGAGTCCATACATCCACGTTCTCTTGTTGCTTTTGTAAGTCCAAAATCCTATGCCTTGCTTTCCGTAGATTTTTAGCATAGATGACTTGGTCATGTGTCTTATAAAAGGCTAAAGCGTCTTATCCAGTCCGGAGTACTTGGTCCCGTATCCTCTCATTCTCACATTAAGTCATGTACTGGTTGTGAATTGGCTAAATTCACTACTCTAGCATTTTCAACCAGTACATCTGTTTTCACTTTCTTATTTGGTTTGGTCCATTCTGATATCTGGGGCCAGTTCCTCTGCCTTCTTCATCTGACTACTTATATTATGTTAGTTTTATCGATGATTTCTCTTGTTATACTGGGTCTGCCTACTTAAAAATCGCTCTGACGTAATTGTTGTTTACCAAGCCTTCATTGTGATGATCTTCACTCAATGACAAGCTAGTATTAAAGTTTTTTATTCTGACTATGTCAAAGAGTACCTATCCTCTACCATGCACTCTATCATGCCCTCTCATGGGACTATCTTTCAATAGTCATGTCCCTACACTCATGAGCAAAATGGTATTGCTGAACGCAAACATCGTTATATTCTCAATACCGCTCGATCCATGCTTATTTCTTACTCCGTTCCTCATCGTTTTTGGGCTGAGGCCATTCTCACTGCTACTCATGCTATTAATATCACTCTATCTAGCTCTCTTTCTGGTTCTACTCCTCATAGTCGTGTTTATACTCATCTTCCCCGTTATAGTTTGGTCTGTATTTTTGGTTGTTATTGTTTTGTTCTTCTGCCATCTCACTCTATCTAGCTCGATCCATGCTCATTTCTTATCTCCCAAAGCTGTTCTCTATGTCTATTTAGGAATTAGTTCGGAACATCGAGGTTATCGTTGTTATGATCCCGCATCTCGCCAAGTTCATATATCTCGACATGTTCAGTTCGAAGAGGATTCTCTATTTTATTCTACTTCCGATGATTTTAATTTCCTCCATACTACTGATCGTGCTTCTCCGCCAGCTGCATCACCCACTTTCTTATCTTAGTTCTCCTTTTGAGATCTCCCTAAAATCTCTCCATCTCCTTATGTTGACTCTCCCTCACCCAAGCCTTCTCTTCCACCATCTGATCCTTATCCCATAGACACGACACCCACTCCAGAAAATACTATTGATTTTCATGCACCTGCGCCAACATATCCCCTGCCTAAGGTTCCTCTTGTTCTTTGTCGAGGCAAACACCCACATGTCATGCCTGCAAGGTATGCTTTGGTTACTTCCTAATCATCTATCTTTCATGATTTTCTTGCTGCCATTCATACTACAGTTGAGCCAAAGTCCTTTCAAGAGGCCGTTCAATTTTCAGAGTGGCGACAAGCTATGGCTGAGGAATTTTAGGCCTTTCAGCAAACACATACCTGAGATGTTGTTCAATGTCCCCTTGGCATCTCTTTAGTTGGCAGTAAATGGATTTATAAGGTCAAGTATCATCCTGATGGCACCATTGAATGTCGAAAAGCTCGTTTAGTGGCTCGAGGTCTTACTCAGCAATAAGGTATTGATTATAACATTTACTCCTGTTGCTCAGATACGCACCGTTCGTACTCTTCTTGTAGTCGCTACTGCTCATCCTTGGCCCTTATACCGGATGGATGTTAAAAATGCTTTTCTCCATGGCTCTTTATCTGAGACAGTATATATGTAACAGCCTCTAGGGTCTAATATTCCTTCGGAACATGTATGTCTCCTTCACTATGTTATTTATGGTCTCAAGCAGGCACCCCGCGCTTGGTTTGAGTGTTTTCATGATGTCGTGCTCAAGGCGAGCTCTATGGAAAGTCATCAAGATGCTTCTCTGTTTGTTCGCACTACATCGCATGGTAGAGTTTTATTACTCATCTATGTAGATGATATGATCATTACAGGTGATGATGTGGCTGGTATACAGTACGCAAAATCTCAATTGCAACAACGGTTTCATATGAAGGATCTTGGATCTCTTCGGTATTTTCTTGGTCTAGAAATTTCTCAAGACCCACGGGGTGTACTACTGTCTCAACAGAAGTATCTCTTGGATATTCTAGATCAAGCTGAGCTAACTGTCGATATAACTATCGATACTCCACTCTAACAGAATGTCGAACTTCGCTCTACTGATGGTGAGCCTCTATATGATCCTACTCGATATCGACATCTTGTTGGCTAGTTGGTCTATCTGTGCATCTCTCGACTAGATATCTCCCATGCTGTTAGCATTGTCAGTCAATTTGTTAGTACCCCACGTTCTGTACACTATGTTGTCTTATTACGGATTCTTCAGTATCTTCGGGTTACTAGCACTCGCTCTCTTCTGTTTCCTACTACATCCAAGTTAGAATTTTGTGCATATTCTGCTGCTGATTGGGCTGGTGATCTCACTACCAGGAAGTGTACCACATGTTATTATATATTTCTTGGTGATTCCCTAATTTCCTGACGGAGTAAGAAACAAGATGTTATTGCTCTTTCCAACACCGATGCAGAGTATCGTGCAATGTCCACAACACCTAAAGAGATTATTCATCTTCGTCATCTTCTCAGTGATTTTAGTATTTCTGTTTCGACCCTACTTCTATATATTGTGATAATAAGAGTGACATCCAAATTACTAATAATCCAGTATTTCATGAGAGGACCAAACACATTGAGACTGACGCTCATTTGGTTCGTCAACAAGTTATCAAGAATAAGATAATTCTACTTCCTCATGTGTTTTACCCAAGACTCTCTCTCTCTTTCTTTATTATATATATATATATATATATATATTTCATGAGAGGACCAAACACATTGAGACTGACGCTCATTTGGTTCGTCAACAAGTTATCAAGAATAAGATAATTCTACTTCCTCATGTGTTTTACCCAAGACTCTCTCTCTCTTTCTTTATTATATATATATATATATATATATATATATATATATATATAGAGAGAGAGAGAGAGAGAGGAGAGTGAGCTGTGCTCTCATAACCGATGTGAGACTAAACCCGCTACTAGCACATACAATAATATCAACTTGACAGTAGTTGTACACTCATTTATCCTTTATGGAATAATCAAACTATTCATATAACTCCATTACAATGCTTCTCATAAGACATGACTAATTATCTCCCTGTTTCACTACCTAAACACAACATTTTCTTCTCCCATATTTATCACCTCTTAAGTACTTAAACGCATCCAGGCTTGATCCGAGAGTAACGCATTTTCAGTACGCGTGTTGTTCTTACAGCAGGTCCTTGCCGTAGGGAAGGAAGTTTCCAGAAGCAAGCAAAGCCAATCCCTTTCGGCAAAACATTCAGTACGGCTCCTAGGACTTCTCCACGCAAAGAAATCCCATCGGTCGATTATTAAATCAACGGCTCTTATTCCACCGCCATTATCTCACGAAATAAAAAATCTTCATAAAAGTGGCAAATCACGCGCCGTGAGCGTGCGTGAAGTTCTGTCCAGTTTTAAATTTCAAATAAGGGAGGGGCTTTTCGACAATAATTTTCTAATATTAGAGAGAGGGGTCCCCCCGCGACGCATGTTTCGCTCGTTTCTTCTTCTTCCTCCTCCTCCTCCTCCTCTTTCGAGTCTCCCCTCCTCTTCTTCATTCAGCATTGTTTCCTCTTTGAAGGTCCCTAAACCCTAAGATCCATCAAAACTAGGCGTATGATAAAACTTTCAGCTCACGTTAGCAGTCTCGGCGCACTCGTTCCCCTCTCCGTCTCTTCGCTTCTCTCCGCTCTTGTCATTTTGTGCTCAGAGCTTGCAACCCTAATTTCAATGGATTCATGTGGTGACCCGATCCTGAAAGATTTCCTATTAGGATGAGGAAGCGAGAGGAGAAGACGCTGAAGGAGCTGTACGATATCACCGAGAAGATTACGCAACCTTGAGGCATGTAAAGTTCTTTACCTTTGCTTCTTCAGATCAAGGTTTTATTTAGTAATCCTCTTTATTAGCGATTCAATCGGGACTAATTAAGCTTTACTTTGGATTTCGATGATTAATTACCCTTTAATCGATAGTTGATCATGGTGTTTGTAATTGTAAAGTATGCAACTTACGAAGTTTCGGTGTGCTTTGTAGATAACACCAGTACTGAAAGGGAATTGTCGAATCCAAGGACCTGTGGATGAGTCAGATCATGAGCTTCGCAGGACGAATTCAGTAAGATCCGAACAAAGATTATCTGTTTGTAATGCAAGTTCTCTGCTTATGACTTGTTCATTACATGTTACTCTGTTGCGCTGATGTTGATCCACTCTTATGAACTCAATTTTTAATCTTACTGAGATGGTTGTCGTATATATTTCTCGATCATTCATCTGAATTACCTATTATGAAATTTGAAGCAATGAGACAGTGAAATTGTGGGGGTTTGATTTCTGTACTCCTTGTATATGGCCAATATTGAGACTCTATACTACTTTTGGTTAATAGTTTTCCCCCTTTTTTCATCATTATTTTTGTGGAACTTTGTTTATATTTGCATAATTTGTTCTAAATTCAATTGAAGAATTGATTTAGTTTTCCCTTTAGATGATCCAGTTTTGAGGTCATTACGTGATAGCAGATCAAAGCTAGTGCTTTCGTCTATACAGGAATAATATGTTGATTAAGTTGATTTACTTCCTCTTCTTTAACCTTCATTTAGAACTATTTTACTCCGGTAAATATCTTCTTTTACATGGATGGTCAAATTCATGTTTCTTATTTCTTTTGGTTATACTGGAATTTGTTGGATGCTCATTTTGATATACAAATGAAATCTAAAGATGTATAAGACAGGCATACGAAGAAGTCTTTATGTTCACTTATTAATTATTGGGTCAATTGCAGACAAACTCGTTGTATTATACAGGTTTGCTTCTTAGTACCTCTGCACTATTTTATTAGTACATGCACGCTCTTTTTTTTTAACCCTCAGGGGTTCGTGTGTGTGCAAAAGAACATATTTTTCTCCGTCTCCCTCCCTTTCCCTGTTCCTCCCTCTCTCCCGTTCACCCATTCGCCCACCCTCTCCTTCCTGTCTTTCCCATTGAGATAAAAAAGCATAGGTCTAAAGGAGCCCGCTTCACCAACTCACCCCCCTTTGTTAGGTTTAGATGCGTTGCTGTACCTGCTTTTTTCCGCTGGTTCAGATTGGTCACTTCGCTTTATTAGTTTGGAATGAGACCTTCTATCACAGAGCAAGTAGTATATCACTCCATAACGAAGCAAGTAAAGTTCCACACCGCTATATCTGGACAAGATGTAGACCATGGATGTGTAGATAGGAGTGAGGATGGG
>NC_033797.1:51354459-51380878 GCF_001876935.1 Asparagus officinalis | reverse complement strand
GGGGGGGGGGGGGGGGGAGGGAGAGGGAAATTTGTATTATTTGCATGTACACTTGCTAAGTTACCTGACGTCTTATATGGGCTCCTCTACCCGTATCAGATGCTTCCTTTACTTGTACAGTTGTACTCGACTCCAACTCTCCTTGGGTATATAATTGATATTTTGGTTTAAAACATTTATACACTTCTTGGACGTATATCTTACCCTTCGTAGCCGCTTCTTGCAACTCTCTGGACAGGGATCAGGCTTGTTTTGGCACATGCTCAGTTCAGAAGTATGATTCTAAATGTTGTTTGAGTATCTAGTTCAAAAACAAGCAGTTTTCCAATTTGTAATCTACTCGATAAGAGAAACATAAAAGTGCTATATGAATTTTAGTACTCATAATATGTGAATGGAAAAACAATACCAACCTCATGTAAGTTATTAATTTCAATACGTGTGTGTGTATCAGTGTATATGTAGTCATGTCTCTGTACCCTACCTTTTACAAATTTTTTGTGCCTGTGTCCATACCCGTACTCGTGCAACATAGGCACCCCCTAGGGGTAAAAAAATTCATCCAGGAGTGTACATGCTAATAAAATAGTTCAGGGAGGGATGTCTGCAATTAACCTTGATTAAACTAAAGACAACATGCCCCTGAAGGATAAGAAACTGAGAGGGCTTGCTCTATGGAGATAGCGTGTTAATAGCACATTATTCTAGATCCTTAAAAAGAGTACAAAATTATCATGAAAAATAGGGATCATGGGTGAGAAGAAAGTGATTATTTGATGGAGATCATATATTTGTCTATGCAAAAATAACCACTGCTAGAGGACAGATCTTGACTGACTGTTCACACCATTTAATTTCAAAAGGAGCTGAAAAGCAGGGATTACCATTTATCAAGTGAAGGCGTTCTCAACAAGAGTTATATTTCAATTTAGAATTGATCAAATCCTAAGATTTTCAATTAGTCTTTTCTCTATCAATTTAACAGGAGGATTGTAGCATACACTTTATGTACATACTCATATTATTATTATTTCTTTGCTCTGTTAACTTAGTCTTTGCTTTATCAATGTAGCAGGAGGATTGTAGCATACACATTCTCATGGTATTATTAGTTCTTTACCAAACTTAACATCTAAGGGTGATTTTTGGTTTTCCTCAAATAGGCCTATTACATCTGATTTGTGCAATAGGATATCAGGATTAGAATGCCATGGAGACAACATATCTAGTGTTAGCGGGATTAAAGATTCTAATATTGGGGCAGGTTATTGTAATATGGAGTCGGCGCAGAAAAATGCTGCTTGTCCCTCTGTATCAGTTCATGGTTTACTTTCAAGAGAAATTGAAGATACCGGTCATTATGAAGCCACAGGCTACTTGCGTGGCGGTGAAAATGAGGATGGCCTGAGTAACTGTGGGAGGAGAATAACGTCCCCTGAAGAGTCATTGCAGAAGTGTGCATACTCTGCAGATGCTTCCTTCTCCAGAAAGTCCAATTTCACTGAGGAGATATCCAGACATTCTTCTCCAAAAGTCCAATCTCCATGTTCCGCCTCTCAAGATGACTATGTCTCTTGCCACAATGCTGATTATAAGGATGTTGATGGCGGTGCAAGTGGTCAACTCCATATTGATGTTAAATCTTTGTTAGGAAAAGTGGAGGTGGCTAGTAGTCTCAATGTCCCATCGTTTAATCATGAAAACAGTAAATCAGGTTACGCTGGAAATACCTTCTCTGCAGATACATTGAAGATTACTGGCTTGGAAAATGAAAATGGCTTAGTTAAGATATCATCTGATGAGGTTATGAAGTCAAGCAGCAAAGGCGAGGAAATTGAAATGCCTAGTATTTTGGTGGAGGTATCTAATGTGCAAGAACCCCAGCAGGTCATGAGCAGCGGGGATTCAGAATCAGAAGCTGAGTTGACAGATGTGAGTACCTATACTTTTCTTAACAGAAATATCTACCTTATACATTTGATTCTGTCTGATTTTACTCTCTGATACTAGACGTTTTTGATTTATTATTCTCATATGTGACACTAATTTTGTGGTTGGTCTTGCATGAAGTTGGGTTAAGGAATGGCCGAAAGAAACACGAAGTCGTTCTATTTGGTGCTTGTTGAGGCTTAAACTAGGAATATAAGCTTGAGTTTCTTCTATATGTACGTCTTTTGTTCTTTCTGGAGGTGCACCATGGATAAAGACAGCAACCACTCTATTCTGAACAAATATCTCCTAATTCTTCCAAGAGAAATGGGAGCTTGTTCAGATCTTACTAACTTTGTTATGACATTCTGGCTTTGACCTATGCTCACCTGGCCACTTGTGTAGTGGCCACTTTCATAGATTCTATTTGTTGTGCTATCTTATCACTCTTTATTTTGTGATTGCTTTTGGGTTCTGGCTAATAGAGCAAGATACAGTGTCCTATAAAATATATATTTGATAAGATAAAACTATTGACACTCTGTGATGTACAATGTATATCTGTTCGTTTTGTATCTAATACCTGCTGGGATATCTCACTTATAAATGTGGTTATTTTTGTTGACTTGATTGCAGGTAAAAGTCTGTGATATCTGTGGGGATGCTGGTCGTGAGGAGCTTCTTGCTTTTTGTAGTAAATGCAGTGATGGCGCAGAACACACGTAAGCCATTACAATGGTTGAGCCCCTTTGTCGTCTTTATAGATTTATCTCCAATAGTAAATTTAATTATCATGTTTAAACTCTAACTGCTAATTCCTAATTACTAGTTATTGTATGCGAGTGATGTTGCGTAAACTTCCCGAAGGCAATTGGTCATGTGAGGAGTGCCAGATGAAGGAGGATGCTGAAAAGCAGAAGGTAGATAGGCCTTACAAGGTATCTGGAACAGCTAAAGAATCTGACCTTAAGGAGAATGGTGAAGTCAAGAAAGAGGATGAAAAGGTATTTGCAACAGCAAAGAAGTTGAAGCTTAAGGAGTATGCTGAAATTAGGAAGGGGGATAAGTCTGAAGTGGTCCAGGGAATAACAAAAGAATGCAAGAAGGATAGTGAAAATAAAAAGGTTTATACATCTGAGGTTGCATTTAGAACATCAAAACTGACATGTTTGACTGAAACCAGTCAGAAGCTTGCAAATTCATCAAATTTGAAGCCTAAGTTGGATATGGAAGATGTTGATCGAGATATTAGGAGGTTGCGTAGAGGGTTGCAAAGTCCAAGAATCTCAGCTAAAAGACATTCAGAGAGTCAGGAAGTAATCTCTTTAAATAGCAAAAGCCCTCAAAAAACCATTGAATGCTTTGGGATGGGAAGTCCTAGGAAAAACTCTGCTTTGTCGCGTGAGAATTCATTCAAAAACATGGAGGGAGTAATAGAAAAGGTAGCAACCCTTCCTGCATTGAACAGAGGTCAGGCTGCAAGCGGTTCCATCTATTTTTCTCGTTCACAATCTATGGTGAGTTCTAATTCGTCAAAGGTCCCAGCCCGGCGTGAGCCTCATCATGGTAAGTTTACAAACCAAATTGGTGGTAAAAGAAGCAGTTCAATTCTTCAATCTTATTAGTTATGTCTTTGTGCAGGAGTGCTATCACGGTCTAGTTCTTTCGGTAACCTAAATTCGAAGAAACCGAAAGTCAAACAGCTTACTGATAGTATCCCTGTTAAGCCAAAAATCTCAAGAGGACCTTCTTTGAACAACACAAGGAAGGAGGCATTAGCCAGATCGATGACTAAGTCTGCATCATTCAAAAACATGAGCTCTGGTCATTATAATACTGAGCCTGCATGTAAAACACAGTTCATTCATCAGACACGAGTTGAAGACCCAAAATCATTGAAACAATTGAAAGAAAGAAAAATAATTAAAAAGAAGAGATCTTCTGTCCTGGACCGCTCCCCCACTGATTTATCGCCAAGGATTCACACCAGCGTTCTTTCAAAGATGGGTATGAACACTCCACGTCACGATTTAAAGGTGAATGATATGTCTGAATCAAATATACTTAGAATGAAACAAGGTTCAGATGACGCAAATGCCTTAGGTAAATAGTCTTGCCTCAAAGTTTGTCTTAGCTTAAATTTGAAATCTTAATCATTTCCTGGTAATGATTTGTAGACTCAAAATTGTCAATCACCTCTTTCCGGTTATTTTGTCTATTAGGAGGGAATGAAGCAAACCTGCTGTCAAAATGTTCATCTACGATTCTTGGAACTGCATGTTTGAACGCAAAAGTTAACGAGGATCAAAGGCCATGCTCACTGCCCAAGGAAGATGCATTTGGAAGCTCCAATAGTTCTGATAAATTGTGTGATAACGCTGATATAGTTGAACCTCAAGGTGCATTACATACTACTGATTCAGTTCATCAAGATGATAAACCCAAGGATCTTAGTATTTTCGGCAGTTCTAGACATTCAGTTTCAGATGGGAGTCAAAATTTACACTGTCAAAAATGTAATGAAACAGGTCATGCGACACAGTTTTGCTCAACCGAGAAGCCTCCATCATCAGCCTCTAAGCCTCCCATAGAAAAGAATTCAAAGGTTGGAAACAACACATTGCCAACTATTTCCAGAAGTAGGTTACAGAAAATCCATAGAAAGGGAGCTGAGTTAGAGGATTCTCCTATTTCCATTGCCAATCAAAGCTGTGAAGTAGCTTCTAAGGATTTTCATGCTAGTTCTCCAGATCAGCCAAGAAATAGCACTCCTTTGGCAGGTACATCTGATGCGGAAGAAGTCTTGAAAAGCTCAGTATTTGATCCCCTGAAAACAACACATATCGCTGATGTGTCTCCACCAGTTGAAACATCATGCACTTCTGGAGCTTGTCAAACAATTGATTCTTCTTGCCCTCTTGAAGGAAATGTATCAAATGCTACTGATACTGTTTCAGATGAGCTCCATATAAAGCGTTTGCTGCATCATTTGCCTGATCAAGCTTCAGTACTTGCAAACCCTTTTAGAACTTTAGCAATTCCAGAGCTTGAATCCATATGGAAGTATGCCATTTTTTTCTTTTCACATTTCAGTTTTTAAAATTCATCGTCAAGCTTGAATCCATTTCTATTGTACTTTCAGAAGTCATTTTGGTTTTCTTTTATTTGCAGAGGGAGTCTTGAGGTTCTGAAAAATGTAAATGAAGCTGCATCTTTTGATGGGTTTCAGGCACATCTATCAACATCTGCTTCAGCAAAAGTTCTTCAAGTAGCAACCAAGATCCCGTGCAAAGTCCAGTTGGAGGAAGTTTCTTATATTAGTTCATGGCCTTTGCAGTCTGTAGGAGTTAGTCCTACTGAGCATAATATTGCTCTCTTTTTCTTTGCTAAAGACATGGATAGGTTTGTTTCTTACACTTACTTATTTTATATATGTATGTATATGTATTTGTATATGCTAGTCCATCTTTCAAATGTTTCATCAGATGCACTAACTTTCTTGTTGTGTTGATCTCGTTGTAGTTACGAAAGGAGTTATAGCAAGCTGTTGGAAAAAATGCTTAAAAATGATCTAGCCCTTAGAGGGATACTTGATGGTGTGGAACTACTTATATTCCCATCAACTAAGCTGCCTTTGTATTCTCAACGTAAGTTCATTTTTTATTATTATATGTGCTTGGTATTTTCTTATTTTTTACGATTGCTTGCAGATGTAACCAAATATGTGGATAATCGTTTTACAAGAGGCTGTTTGTTGTCTGCAGGTTGGAATAGGTTGTTTTTCCTTTGGGGTATGTTTAAAAGGAGGAGGAAAATTAGTTTGACATCCAAGCTGAGTCCTCAGAAGAGACCTTCAAGATCAGTTTTGAATATGGATCCTGCCACTCAATACCTACCCTGTGCTCTTAGCTCTTTAGTTTCCGATTCTGAAAAAGTTGTTTCAGTTGAGAGTCCTGAAAAATCAACCAATTGTGGGATATCACCCAAGGCTGAGGCATTGAGGTCCACTACATTTGTCGAACGTGATAGAATGTGGAGAGATCAGGAATCTCCTCATCTTCATAATTCTTCATTTCAGCGTGCTGCTTATAATAGGCCAGCATCGAAGAAAAAGCTAAACTCATCTTCCGCTAGTTACGCATTAACTAGCACAGACCAGCTTGCTGATCCCCTCAGTAATCATCCTAAGTCAAGGTTTAAAGCAACCGACACCAGCTCAAAAGTGGGAAATGATGAGAACTATGAGGTAAATCTATGTTATTTTCTATATGTACTAGGCTTACTATTTTAAGCATTTCTTGATTTCTTGAATTACTTTAGGTGGTAGTATATTGTTAATGCTGCTTCATTGTTTCTGAATTGTTTTATTGATATCCAAGAGTACCATTGTATGTCTTTCAATCTTTATCTGATTGATGATATGTTACCCGGGTACTTCTTACATGAATCTGTACACGTAAACGGCACGTACCCAACACTTACCTGTACCCAAACTTCATGGACACTCCTTCAATATATGCATACATTTATTCTGACGTGTACTCAATTTTATGATATATGTTTTAATTTAAAATACTTATCATACGCTTATTGGACGTATATCCTACACTTCATGTCCATTTCTTGAAACTTGTTAGACATGGATCGGGTTTGTTTCGGTCCATATCAAAATTAAAAACTATGATTTAAAAGGGTGGTTTGAGTGTCTAGCTAAAAAATGGGCATTTTCCAATTTATAATAATCAACATAATAAAATAAACTTTAAAAAGATGAAATTCAAATAGCACATGAATTGAAAGTAATAATGATCTCGTGTAAATTATTATGTTGATGTATATGTAGTTGTGTGCCCCCCATACCCTACATTTCATAAATTTGCCGTGTCCCGTACCCGCACTTGTACTGGTACTGTACCCGTTTCGATGCAACTTAGGATTGATGTGCTTACTACTGTTTGATTGATGTCTTCTATAAGCTTACTTTCTGCTGGTAATAAGATCTTTAATAATTGCGACTTTCTTGGAAACGGGAACTGTGTCTAAATTTGATTAACTCAGAAGTTTTCAAGGTGAAGTAATTGTCTAAAATGCTAACTTCTGCTGGTAATAAGATCTTTAATGTTTGCGACTTTCTTGGAAACGGGAACTGTGTCTAAATTTGATTAACTCAGAAGTTTTCAAGGTGAAGTAATTGTCTAAAATGCTAACTTCTATTGTTTCCCCAAAGTGCAAACAACAGCAAAGCCTTTATCATAAAATTTTGGTGTTGGTTATGTGAATCCAGTTCGTTCTTTCGGTTTTGTTCAAGGCTATTACCCAACTAAGTAAACCGCTATCGTATCCTTATTACTGCTTCAAACCAAGTACTCTTATGCTCCCACCGCTATCCTATCCTTATTACTGCTTCAAACCAAGTACTTATGCTTCCATTTAATTTTTTTTTTGAGTCCTTCCTCTGTTAGTTATGATCCTATCACTTTCATAGTTGATGCATTTACTGAATTAGTGTATATGACTGGATCATCTTAATCGATTCTCTCATTTTATCCTTAGTGGGAACAACCTCTACCTTACTATGAATCCAATCATTTCTTATGTTATCTTGTATATCTGCACGTCGTTTGTAACATTCTCATTTTTGCTACACATTTTTTTACATTTTTCGTAACCACATTCATTTGGGTACATCGATGTACATGCTACCTTGTTTCCATCCCAGAAGTTATCTACCCATTAGTTTTCAAGCCAGAATTTCTTTTTTTTTTCTTTTTTTTTTCTTTTTTTTTTTGAAATTTTACTTAGTTTGATGTAACCTACTACCTCCTAATCCTTGTGTTAGTTGTAAATTGAAATCATCATTACGCGGTATGCAGCACGTAATAGGTCGTAATATGAATTTGGGTACACAATTTGCCACTTAGCTATTTTGGATTCAACGCTATTTTGGGTTCAACGAAGGCAGGTTTTTTTGGTCTGAAAGTTCCTTACATGGTACGTTGCAATTTTTTGGGGTGCACTTACCATTTTTTAAAGTGTATAATAGAAAACTAGAAACAAGAAAGCTAATTATGCCTTCACTTTCAAGATATCTAAATACATAAGAAAAACATATAAATTATAGACTGAACTCCTTGATAAGTTTTCCCCCTTTCCAACCTTCTTCCCGTCACTGTCAAGTTCATCTTTAGCTAAATTCTGAACCCAAACATCAGTTCCACCAAACCTTCTCCGGTTTACTTGAAGGATTATCCAAATTATCATTATTGGGATCAATGTCCATTCTTTACAGGGACCAATTTTGTAATTCTTGCAGAATCATGACAAGAAGCGAATGTTTGAATAGATGAATATTAATTTATCTGCCCTTCCACTATTCAATCTATTTCTTTTCACACTACGTATATAGGAATAAGTACTCAAATTGTCTATTATGTGTGTGGTGTGCACCTCACTTCATTCGGGCACGCACATCACGTTCCTCCTTGCAAATGTGTGTATAAGGGACTTTGCTCCCCACATACTTGTAAGCTGTATGATAGTTCTGGTGAACCAATTTTCGTAGCAGAGTGAATTGCTTTGCACTATGTACCGAGAATCGGTTTGCAGTAAGTATATGACAGTTCGAGGAGGGTCCTGGGAATTAAGCAAATATATTAATGAACCCTTAAAGGACGATTTTGATACAACCTAAATTTAAGCTTAAATCTACTGGCAGGTATTATTTAGAAACAGGTGAATTATTAACAGCTTAATAACTCAAGGTTTTAAATTCTTGTAGCTTTTAACTTTGCAGTGCAAGCTCAAAAATTGTCTATTGAGAATTAGCTGACCTTTTTATCTGAAGCATATATGTCAAAGAGATGTACTGGTCACTGAGATGTTTTCAGCAGGGAAAAAAAATAGTTTAATATCTCATATATTTAAGATATACAAAGTGAGATACTCTCTTGTGGATTCTTTTGCAATACCATATGAACTTGATGCTACTTCTTGTTAGCCTACAGGAAATATCTTGACTCTTAGGATCGGCTGAAAATTGTGGCAGGGAGAGCAGAACTCATTAAACCAAGCCTCATTAACTTGATTCCATTAAAATTCGTATCAGTGTATCTCAATTGTGTGAATTCCAATTACTGTGCTAGTCTGAATGGTTCCTTTTCTGATATAATCTGGCCTTTCGTTCTTGAAGGGTCTCTTTTTCGTTGATCATGTCAATGCTATGCATATGTCTGCTCTAAGCTCTAGGTCTGTTTGATGCTACTGTTCTCCAACTTTCATTGTGTATAAGTTATATTGTCACTTTGTTGCTTGCAGAAGAGGTTTGTTGGCATTTTAAACCTTCAAACGATATCCATATTGTCTACCATAAACCATTTGTTGATATTGAAAACCGTGTATTACATGTACAAATATTTTCATAAATCAAATTGTTGGACTAGCTTGATATCTTCTATTTTATTTCTTGTGTGATTGGTGTTCATTCCCATTAGTTGTCGTTTCCGTGGATATTTTCTTTAACTGACATACACCCACTTGCAGAGAAACTTTGGTTATGATTTTGAGGACAAACATGTTGCAAGTCTGTCAGCTAAATGTCCTATAACTCATGCGCCTGCAACTAATGAACAGATTGGACTTAGCAGTGCGTCACCCTTGTCCTTTACTCTTTTTGATTGCAGAAAAGGTGACTTACTAGTAAGTTGACTCCAAACTAAGCAACCTATCTGTTTGACTATACTAACAGTGTAAAATTTCTGTTTTTTTTAAGGAACAGATAAGGCAAGCAGCGGAAGTGAGAGAGTATCAGGAGAAGAAGAGGTCTTAACAAAGAATGTAGCTGTTGTTTGTGATGAGCTACAAGGGAATCTGACAGGGATAGGCCATGTCAGCTTCGGGGAGAGGCCACATAGGAAGCGTGCATACTCATCAACCACAAATTCTCTCTCTCAGGCTCCTGGTTATATAACAAGCAATGATGAAACCACGCTTTCGAAACATGAGGTAACCTATTTACCAATCAATTTTCCACTAGATGATGAGAGAGAGCAGAAAAGGATCTGTTATAGTAAAGGACATGGTGGCAGTAGCCTTAGAGAGGAAATTTTAAGCATGAGGTCGTTGTCTAAGGTACATCCCTTGTTGCCTAGCTTGAATGATCAGCCAACAGAATCTACGTATGAAGACGTCAGCAAAGTGACTCCTGGCAACTTGAGAAAAGCAGAGAAGTTTTTCTTCCCAGCGGAATCAAGTCCTGTACAAAATACCAAACCAGACAACCTAATACGTATACTCTCTTCAGATGATGAAGATTATAAGGCATCTAACATCCCAAATCTTGAATTAGCTCTTGGAAGCAAGTGGAAAGCACGGGAACAACAACCAAATGAGGCTGTAGAAGATGATGATGATATTTCTGCATCACTGTCTCTATCCCTAGCAATGCCTTCTCCAAAGGAGTCATTAAAATCCATTCTCAGACCAGAGCAGCATTTGCATGAAAGGTCTGATGTCAGCACGGCTATGCTTCTGTTTACCGCCCTGTAGAATTCACTATATTTTATGACCTCATAGAGTAGGCGATAAGGGAAAATATCGGAGAGCCCTTTCCCATATGTTCATAGCCTTTACTAATGTATGCCTTTTCCTCCTGTTGGCAGTATTTCTGTCTTTTTGTTTAGTTGTCGCTTTCAGGGTATAGAGTCACGGCTGTTTGTATATGTAAGAGAAGGTTGCTGCATCTTAACTCCGTGCGGCACTCGCTGGTGCGTTTTTGTAAATCTTCATAGTTGCTTTTTCTTCGTTAGTTCAATATGTACTTCTTAATGTATAAATACGTGTTTTTTCATACTGATTGTCTAAGTTTAGATCGTTAGTAATAACACTTGGGATGTTTTGAGGTCAAGAGGATGGTGAACCCGTCTGTATCTCCATTAGGCTTGACATGGGAGCAGCCATGCTTCGTCTACTTTTCTAGATTTGGTTGATACTTGGTAGTGTGTTTCTAGTGCTTCCGACATGCAATTTTACCGCATGACATGCTTTATGCTTCCAATTTTTTGTACTTGAGGGTTTGTCGTAGGTTGCAGCATCTGCAGAAAGCTGAATTATGTTCGTGAAGTTTATGATTTATAGTATTGAGCTGTTGGAACTATATATAAATATGCTCATCTATTCTTCCTAGCTATATTGTACTTTTTGCCCCCAACCCGCCATGGGTCATGACCCGGCCTGGGCTGTGATATACCCGGGGGCTGGGTCTAGCCCCAGACCCGAGACTAGAGAAATATGTCCGGCCCACCATGACTCGGCTCGGCCTAGCTCGGCTCACCACTGACTCGGCTTGATGCAAAAGAACAGTCATAAGGACGGCAAATATGACCTTTCATTGAAGAATTTGATGCATATAAATTGGAGGAATTTCTCTTCTTCGACATTAATGATTAACATTTTTTTATTTTTTTTCCTCTTGTATTTGTAGTTTAAATTTAAATTAAAGGAAAGTTATTAACTTTCCGTGGACGTAGGTCTCCTTTCGAAGTCCGAATCACATATATCTTTGTATTTGCGATGTTTTCCTATGTGATCTTTATTTTTTTGTGTGCGTGTGTGTGTATATATATACATATATAATTTTAAATAAGAATGAGAAAAAATAATTTAATAGATATGAATACAAAGTTAACATAGTTTAGAAATTAGAAATAAAAAGATTAGGAAAAAGCTGAAAAAACCCACGGGCCGGTCCACAAAGAAAATAAAAAACCTTTTAAAAAACCACCACCAGAAAAAGAAAAGAAAACAAGAAAGAAAAAAACCCAGATGAGCTTCATTAAGAGCCAAATAATACCATAAGTTTTATCGTTTTATCAGAACTGTCATGTTTTTGCACCCATTCATCCAGCTAGCACAGTTCAATATGACAAAAAATCCACTTTTGATTCAGTTGCATATCTACCCCTCAAACCATGTGTATTCACGAAACATCCCTCCAAATCTTAGTATTTGAGAAAGTACCCATCAAATCATCGATTTTGTTAAAAAGTATCCCTAAATTAACAAATTATCAACTTGATGATTGAAAAATTGACTATTTTCTTCATAATCTTACATGTTAGTCACAAATTAGTCTATCAAAGTTGACAGTTGATTGACTCAGGTGTTTTTCTTTAAGATTGATAATTGAGTGGTAGTTTTGCAAATACTACGATTTGAGGGATAGTCGTGCAAATACTCATGATGTAAGTGGTATATGTGCAAATAACCCTTTTATTTATTTGTAAAGTACAAGTGGAGACACGATCTAGCTGAAAGTAACCCATACGAAAAAAAAAAAAAATGTTTGCATCTCATTCTAATACTAATTAAACAAACCCCTCACTTTAAAGCTAACACAATTGCAAAAGCACCAACTGTAACACTAATCCTTCCTACTTGTCTCTATCTTCATCTCTCTAACTATTGATCGATACTTTCAAATATGTCCTTGTTCGTCGGCCGCGGTACCTGCATAATTAATGACATAATTAGTCGCTTAATTATCCATTAATTATTAACCTTTAGTTAGGGGGACTTGCTTGTTTTGGGTGGGGTTGGATCTTGATGGTGGTATTCTTCTCATGCTCGCTTCTGCTTGCTTCATCACTGGCTGCTTCCAGCTTGCTGCTCTCATTTGATTCTGTTTAACTGAAGTTTTCACAGTTAACAGCTTTCTTGCTCCGCCGCTAACTAAGCACTCAGTACTCCCAGTACTGATATTGTTGTTAAGGGAGTAGGAGGAACTGAGAAGAAACAGAACCATGAACAAGAATATGACTCCTCCCTGCTTCATCCTTCAATTAAAGCTAGAGAACTCACAGAAATAATTGGCTGGTTTAGATAAGTGTGAGAGGAGAGTGGAAGGGTAGTGTTTATTAATTTATAGTGTTAAGATTGATGATGAGATGATGAGAATTTAGCATGTAGTTTTCTGAAAGAGAAGCAGGAGATCATGTGATGCATCTTTGACCGCCCTCCAAGATTCCAAACATTAACTCTTTGGATTTTTTTTAGGCTGAGTTTTAGGCCACCGAATTAGGTTAAACCGCAGGGTCCTCATGCTATCAGATATCACGTGATGTTTTTAGGTTAAGCTGATCTCAATCTTAGGTATTTACATAATTAATTGCACCAAATCTGATTCATTTGTCTGTATATGATTGACAGTTGGTAAGCTTCCATATTTTAATCGCAATCAACTCACAGACAATAAGTTTTTATTACTACGTCTTTTATGTTTTGTTTTGAATTAATGTTCCTATATATATTTAGCAGTTGATAATTTTCAAATTGAAGTACAAGAAGCGTTATGTATTTATAGATTTGTTATGTAATGATGCAAACTCTTGAGCACTGAAACTAGTAACAGCTTGTAGTGATCAATTTATAAACCATATTGCTTATGAAACTTAATGCATATACGCTCAGTTTCTTCTCCTTCTCCAAGAAACCTTAATTTATCCTCTCTAAGCTCAAGATCTGTATTAAAATTTTTAAACAAAGTAAATACAAATAAATAAAAAAATATACTACAAATCTCATATACTTATCATGAATTATTAGGAATTTACAAAAAAAAACATATAACTAATTTTAATTAGAAACAATATCACAAAATTTTAAATTAGCAGAAAACATCACATAATATCAAATGATTTAAATATTATAATTTTCCAATTTTCTTAATTCATGTGGACCCGACTGTGTTTTTAGATTTTTTGTCAGTTACCTAACGCAACCCTCTTTGTTTATCATTGGTTTGACACGTAGTACTGACAATAAAATGAAGAATAACAATAATGAACTTGATTGGAAGCAATTAAGAAGAATATAATAATAGTTAACTAAATGGAGAAAATTGCCTATAACAAAATAAAATTAAAAATATGGTACATGTAGCTGACGCTAAATATTTAGGATAAAAGCTTTGCTGTTGTTGGTGTTGTATCTTCTATTTTTCTCTTATAAAACAAGCATGAATTTTTCTTGAATAAATTGAGAAGGAAGCTTGAAACAAGTGTGTGCTCTAAATTTTAGTTCCAACTCCCAAAATTTTCTCAATAAAAAAGGCGGGGAAAAAACTCTGAACATTTTCACCACGTCACATGACAGATAACATGGACACCGATGACTTTGTGGGCGATTGCACTGCAAGTAAATTTAATTTATTCATTGGGAAAACCGTAGAGAGGGTGGAGAAGGATTGGATACCCTCTGAGCAACTGAGGGATGTTGATTATAGAATCCTAACGGACATAGAGAACCCACGGTGTATTTACCTCTGATCAAAGGTAACTATTTTCTTTCACTGTTGTCATTATTATTTTGGCTAAATAGTACTTATATATCCTATTATTTCATCTACTTTTCACTTATATATCCTTACTTATATTTGGTAGCAAAAAAATACCCTATAGTTTTTTAAACTTGCACTTATATATCTTTACTTATTTTTGTACTAGTAGAAAAATAAACAAATTAAACGGAACAAACTAGATGGAATTTTTTTCCGTCTAGTTTTGCACCAAACTAGACGGAAAAAATTTCGTCTTGTTTGTTCCATCTAGTTTGGATCAATCTAGATGGAATTTTCCGTCTAGATTGACAAACTAGACGGTTATTTTTTTTTAAATTTACCCTCATCCTAGATGGAAAATCCGTCTAGGATGCAAACTAGATGGAATTTCCGTCTACGTTGTATCCTAGACGGACGCAACCAAGACGAAAATTCCGTCTAGGTTGCTTGGGGAAAAAAATAAAAAAAGAAAAACAAAACCTAATCTATGTTGAACGCTGCGGAAGCCAAACAACCAAACTAACGTGCTACGAGTAATCAAATCAAACGAACGTCGAGAGAAGGCCAAACGAACCAGATCAATGCCACGAACACAAACAACCAATTTTAACGTGGTTCGGCAAGTTGCCTACGTCCACGGAGCAAGAAGGGGATAGAGTTTTTTACTAATAGAGAACAAGAGTACAAACTGAGATTACTAATCACTCAAACTCACCAATTAATCTCACCAACAAATCTCTAATTTTCTCCAAACAAAACCCTAACCAATAGCTCAGAAAATACATCTTTTCTGTGCTCTAAATATCCCTAATTTTTTGCTCAATTCTCTCTTCCAATCGTTCCATATATATAGAAATCCTAAAACCAAAAACATACTAAGAATTCTAAAACCAAAATCAAAACAAATTAGGAATCCTAATAACCTGTTACCAAAACAGATTAGAAATCCCAATAACCTGTTACCAAAACAGATTAGGAATCCCAATAACCTGTTACCAAAACAGATTAGGAACCTGCTATCCAACAATTCTCCACCTCGGTGAAGTTTTTCCAAAACTGAGCCGACACCAACACCAAACAAATGTCTCACTTGTTGCGCGCAGTACGAAGTGAAACAAAATCACAACAACGGACTCAATCCACAACAAGTCGAGACCCAAACGAGAATGTGACCACTCTCCAAACGTCAGTATCTACTCACCAAACCGGCTACATCATAAATGACTGCCTATGTATCCTCTTGCGCAAGGAATCAAGTCTTTACGTAGTTTACACAAACGGCCTCCAAAGGCTCTCAATCAAATAGAAAAGTTTGTAACTCTTCACCAATATCACCAACGGATCTGCAACTGATAGCGCTCCCAATGGCCCCAAACTGAAACAAATCAAACACCTCCACCTGAGGTTAACCAATGGTCATATCCAAAACATGTCCACCAGCTGCACTCGAATCCAAAATCAACTCATCATCTGCATCCAAATTCAAATTATCTCCAAACTATGTCATCTCAGCTAGAATCCCAAACAATGCAGTATGATCCGGAGTATGTGGAGTAATCTCCACCCAATGTGAAGTAGCATCACCCTCCACCCGCTGTGATATCCCAATGATCTGATCAACAATCTTCACCTGCCGAGAGTCAAATGTGACATACCTGGTCAGAATAAAATCAGAAGCTCCTAACTGATAATCAAACAAACATCTGAATCCCAAACGTGCAATCAGATCAAATCTCACATCCTCGATGTGACCAAATACTGGGCAACCAAATATCCGACGCAACCCAAAATCTGAAGAAGCTCCACCAGATCCAAAATCTCACACGCAGCAGTCAGCAACCTATGACCAAGATGATCCAAATATGTCGAAGCTCCAAAACCAAAACCAATGCTCGATAACCAACGCCAATCTCCCTCCAGTAAGGAACAACCCATCAAAACAGTCATCTCATCTCTTCGCCCCAATGTCTCCACATCAATGAAGTGTCTCAAACTGCCATGAGCTCGACACAAATGCAAGAAAGAACCCCTACCAAAGCTAGAACGACGGATTACATTTTTGCCAATACACTTCTTCCAATTGTTGTTGACTTCTAGGACTTCACACCAACGGGACCTGGTTGTAACCCACCAATACCTAAAATAATCCCTAACTGCGGAAACCAAATATCGATTACCTCCCAATGATGCCTCCTTGGAAGGCCCCCAAATGCCTGACTAAATACCACCTAAAAGACCACTCGATCGATGGATAGAAGTGTCAAACTCCACCTTGGTCTTCTTGCTCATACCAATGTGCTCAAAGGACTTCAATCTGTAGGTCAAAGCACTCCTCAACAAACCATGCACGACATAACCAATCAAATAACCCAGCCTCAACAAATGTCACAGTCTAGCCAAATCCAAAGAAGTCGCCGGCTCTCTATCAAACACCGTGCTCCCAATCAAATAATACAAATTATTCCTCCTGACGCCCTTCATCACAATCATGGACCCCAATGTGACCTTCAAATCTGAATCGACCAAGGTCATCCTATAGGCTGCTACCTCCAAAACTCCAAGTAAAATGATGTTCTTCTTCAACTGAGGAACGAACCTCACTCCAACCAACTCCCGAATCACTCCGTCACTCATCCTAATCCAAATGGTACCGATACCACCAATAGGACATTCATGATCATTACCCATGAGCATGACCTCCCCTCTTTGCAACTCCTGAAAGCTGGAGAACCAATCCTTCCTAGGGTAAATATGGTAAGAAGCACCCGAATCCAACATCCACTCTGTAGAGTCGGTAACACAAACTGACGGTAGTACAGATAATGAGTAGCCCGAAGAATCCGACTCTGAATTATTGCCACTAGCTTTGACAACATTCACCTCTGAAGCTTGAATAGCTTTCCCCTTATTCTTCCTGGCTCGATCAACCAAGTTTGGGCATTCGGCTTTCCAATATTTATCTTCTTTACAAAAGGCACATTGATTCCTACGAACTCCAAGATGTGCCCCTCTAGACTGCGACCTCCTATCACGGTTTGGACTCTTTGCTCTTGTGACCAATGTCCCCTCTACCGGCTCAACTAAAGTCTCCTTATCCTTCTTTCGAAGGTGATAGTTCACAAGTACAGCGGTGACCTCACTATAAGAAAAAGATGCTTTCCCATTAATAAGAGTAAGAACGAAGGTCTCATATTCCTCGTCAGGCAAGGAACTCAACAACAACAACGCCTTGTCCTTATCTTTAATCATCACATCTACATTCGCCAAATCCGCAAGAAGTTTTGTGTAGTTGTTCATATGATCACCAATGAAGGTCTCTTTCTTTAATTGGAAGCGATAAAGCCTCCTCTTCAAATGCAAGCGGTTCTCTACACTCTTAGTCAAATACTTACCCTCTAGGATCTCCCAAATCTTCTTAGCCGAAGTCTAATTGATCACATCATATTTTTAATCTTGAGTCAAACAAGATCTAATCACACCACACGCCATTCTATTCATCTTTTTCCAAATCTTCTCCTTAATGTCGTCCAGTTTCCCGTCCAACTCTAAAGTATCTTCCAAATTTTGCGCATTAAGCGCATCTAAGACTTCACATCTCCAAAGACCAAAATTGTTTGTGCCATTAAACTTCTCCACATCTATCTTCATAGAGTGGATATTCAAACTTTGGACGATCTTCACGCCGGAAGTATCCTCCACAACTCCTTCTTTCCTGACCATATTTCTCAAAGCACCAAAACAAATGCGGAACAAATGAAGAATAAATCCAAAACTGAAAGATAGAGTCTTTACCAAAAAAATCTCATCTTTATCACCAAACGAAGCCCTAGGCGAGCCTCCAAAATGACCTACTCCTCCAAATAGCCCAAGCGTAGCCCGAGCTCTGATACCACTTGTTGAGCGTTGCGGAAGCCAAACAACCAAACCAACGTGCTACGAGAAATCAAATCAAACAAATATCGAGAGAAGGCCAAACGAACCAAATCAATACCACAAACACAAACAACCAATTTTAACGTGGTCCGGCAAGTTGCCTACATCCACGGGGCAAGAAGGGGATAGAGTTTTTTTACAAATAGAGAACAAGAGTACAAACCGAGATTACAAATCACTCAAACTCACCAATTAATCTCAAACAAATCTCTAATTCTCTTCAAACAAAACCCTAACCAACAGCTTAGAAAATACCCCTTTTCTGTGTTCCAAATATCCCCAATTTTCTGCTTAATTCTCTCTTCCAATCGTTCTATATATATAGAAATCCTAAAACCAAAAACATACTAGGAATTCTAAAACCAAAATCAAAACAAATTAGGAATTCTAATAACCTATTACCAAAATAGATTAGGAATCCCAATAACTTGTTACCAAAACAGATTAGGAACCTGCTATGGTTTGGCTGGATTTGAGGAAGATCCCTATTAATTTGAGGGAAATCAAGAGTTTGAGCATAAATCCTCAAAATTTTAAAGTTTTTTTTCCTTCATCAAGATAAGATCTTCAGTTTGTGCTGTTTTTTATTTTTGCTTTTTCTTGCTTTCAATTTTTAACGTGTTTTTAGTTTTTGCTTTTCTCTAATTTATTGGCAAGTTGGATATGAAGATATAAAAAATTAGGGATTTCTTAGGTTTATGGCCAAGTTTGGTAGCATTCATACACTCTAAAATTATTAAAAATTACATTTAAATACCCTATAATTTTTAAATTTGATACTTAAATGTCCTAAAGTTTTTAAAATTTACACTTAAATACCATCAGTTTTGTATAACTGAGGGTATTTATGTGCAAATTTTAAAAACTTTAGGTTATTTAAGTGCTAGTTAAAACATTAGGGTATTTAAGTGCTGCTAAAAAAAAGTGAAAGTATATAAGTACGAGTTTAAAAAACTTTAGGGTAATTTTTGCTACTAAATACAAGTTGCGGTATATAAGTGAAAAGTAGTTAGGCAGAAGAAGAAGAGAGAAGAAGCCAAGCATAACTTACCAAACCAAGTTGGTTATATCTCTGTTATGTAAATTAGCTGTAATTATATTTTGGGAGCTGGGCAACTTGCGCACTTATCTGTTGTATAAATGGTGGCAAGCTCCTCGACTCCGAAGAAGGCTGAGGAGCAACAACGGGAGGTTGGGTCCCACTGTTCACAGCCGTACCCTGACCTTTGTGAACCACCAAGTGCATTAACAACCTGTGCACTTATTATCTGTTCTACAATTGATAGCAAGGTTCCCTCGTCACATTCACTGGTCGATAATTTCGTGGAGAAGGTCCTACGTACTAACTCCAGAAAAAGGATATATTTCTATCTATACTTTTGTAGGGTAGATCATCTTATATTCATGAATGAAATGAACAGGAATTCCCCTTATTTTCTGCTACTAAAAAAAATAAAAAGTAGTGGAAACAATAGGGTGCTATTTAGCTAACTTATTTGCGTATAATTAAATTTTGGTGGCAGTCATTGGGATTGGAGCACTGCAGACTTGTTTCCATTGGATCCCTCAAAGTATTCACGGTTTGCTGTAACAGTTGTTGGCTGCTGTCGTAAGCAAGATCTTTAGAATTTAGATTCGTAAACAACATTTTTGAGTCTGCCAACTGCCAATTATTAATCTTCTGGGAGGAAATCTTAATAAGGTCCTCCTGTTTATGCCAAGAAGCAGGCTTAAGCCCAAAAGGAAAAGGTCTTATTAAATGCCCAAGCTGTTGTCTAAAGGCCCAACAGTGCTAGAGCTAACACCAGAGTGTTACACATTTTACACAAAGCATCGAGGATCAAGAAATTCTGATCCAGAAAATTGCTAAAATGACAGCATATGCAAAACTCTCAACACACTTTCCATTACTCACAAAAACAATCTTTATTCAAGAATTTTGTTCTTGACCAAATTCTTAACGTGGGGTGCATTTCTTTTATCAATATATATGATCATAAAAATTTCAAAGAAATAAAATAAAACTGCATGATAATTTGAAGGAAGGGGGTTTTTGCATGTATACCCCTAAAAGTTTCCATATTTGCAAATTTACCCATCAATTCTTGATATTTACAAACTTACCCTTCAATTGTCTCATATTGATTTTTCTTACCCCCCTTCCACTTAACAAGTTTTGATTTGTGTTTAGAAATTGTTGCAAATCTATTGGAAATTGAATTTTTGGCGTTGCCTGATTTAAATACATACATTGTTAAGTTGGAGGGATAGAAAAATCCAATATGCTAGTTGTTAGAGGATCCAATATGGATATTTTGAGGTGTATATATGCTTAAAAATTCCCTTTGAAAGAAATGTCCAAGCAGGCATACAAAGAACCACTTTGAAAGAAATGTCCAACTAATTGTTAGAGGGTCTAACCCTCTGGTCCCTTCGATCAACCTCTACGAAAGAGAAGATTGAGGCAAAAATATTTTTTGAACTGGTTAGGAGGAAAGAAGGGTTCCTGATAGCTAAAATTTAGCGTGACCCTCGAGCTTTTTAGCCTTGGGATGAAATAGAATTATTACAGATTTCTTTTATAAACAAAAGAAATTATTGTTCACTGATATTATTTTAAGAATAGAGTTTAAGAGAAAGAAGGGATTATTTCCTTCATTGTATTGAGGTCTTTATACCCAAGAGTAAGAGGAGTAATTCTAGTATTCCAAGCAGTGTGAAACTAAAGGAAAGAAATATAAGAGTGCTTATCTAATGATATTTAAAATTCCTAAGTGATTTTATTGCCTTTAATTTCACTATGATATCCAAAAGTATTTTTTTTTATTTACACTTGGATACCCGAAAAGCTTCTTCCCATTTCACTTTGATAACCTCGTGTGGACTTGTCATCAAATCTGGATCAAAAGTTTCCCATTGCGTAAAACCTCAGCGCCACCAGATTCGGTAGGCTTGGCTTGGAGGGATCCCCTCCACCAACCTTCCGTCCGCGGAATCCAACGGTGAGTGGTCGATACTCCTCATCAAATCTCGCGTGATTCATTTTCTTTGATTCGTCTGATCCTTGTCCTGTGGTCTCAATTTCACTTCTCTTTTAAAACAATGTATTCATTTCCTTCCAATAAAACCCATGCCAAACCTAATCTCAAATACTACGTATATAATCCTTTGCTCCCCTCCTCCTCGCTCGGCTCTCCTCCTGGAAAAGGAAAGCTGCGAGCTTTTGGGTTCAGGTAATGTTTTTTTCTTTTCTTTTTTTTAAATGCTGGTTTTGTTCAATTGATTGAATTTGTAATTCTTTATTCGCGGATCCCTCTTTTTTATGCCATGATCATGTATCTAATTTCTGGTTGAACAATTTTTCAAAACCGACCGATTTTTTTTTTTTCAAAATTGACCGTTTTTTTTTTATTTATCAAAATAGACCCGGTTTTGTGATTAACAGGTTAATCACTATCCTAAATAGTCGGGTTACCAACCCCAACTATTTAGGAGGGTGTTAAACCCTAATTAAAGGGTGATTAGCAGGCTAATCACTATCCTAAATAGTCGGGGTTGCCAACCCCGACTATTTAGGATAGTGATAAGCCTGCTAATCACAAAACCGGATCGATTTTGATAAATAAAAAAAAACAGTCGATTTAAAAAAAAAAAATCAGCCGGTTTTGAAAAATTGTTCTTTCTGGTTCTTTGGATTTAGGGTTTGCTATTTGAGGATATCAATATGCCAATGTAGGGTTTTTTTTTTTTTTTAAATTTGGTTGGGTTAACAGTAAAAGAAGCACTAGGTATAGGTTATTTTGAGAGGACCAATTTCCTATGAGAAGGTCCGGAATTTTTTTTGGCACTACAAATTCTAATGGAATTTTAATGTTCATGCCTCTGTGTTAAAAACCTGGAACTTGCGGTACTTACTAATGGTTAGGATTGAGAGAATTATTGATACTGTACTGGCTCTCTTGCATTCGCCCATCGATTTGGCAGTTCAGAGTTCTATATCTGTGGTTTGCTCAATACCATCGCAGAAGAAGACGTAAGAAGCAAAGTGGATAGTTTCTTAATTTCAATGTTATTTTCGCACTCACTTATGCTGAGATGGCCTGCAAAATGCATCAAATTGTGACGTTTGGAGCAAGCTTCTCAGAAGTCTTGCATCTGCTTACTGTAAGTGGAGTTCATGTATGCATATCTTTGAATCCACATTGTTGTCTAGAATAAAATGGGGCCTATGCGTTCAATTCAAATATCAATTATCTCATGTCTTAAGTGAAGGCCAAATTGGAGTGGCTTTGACAGAGTTTATTTTGGCATAGTATTGTTGTTTCTTGACTAGTAAATAGACCTGATTAATCTTCTTAGTTGATTCTTGAAATATTCATAGTACACAAAGCCCCTTTCTTTTGATCTTAAAAGCTGTTATATATGTTGGGAACCAAGTGGAGGAACCCAATCCTAAGTTCAGCAATGCAAGAGTACGTTAAACTGAAGGAAAATTGTGGATAGACTCCCTGTAGTACCACCCAATTGCAAGTAGACGCCCTGTAATTCTACCTGTGCAGGTAGACCCCCGTGTAGTATTAGCCCAGGTGCAAACGCACCCCTTTAGTGAACTTTTTTGACTCTTTTACAAGTCAAGACAAATTCGCAATTCAGGATCACCAATAGAACTGTAAGGGTCTATATGCCTCCTCAAAACCTTTTTGACTATTTTAAGAGTCAAAGAAAAAAAAAATTCACTCACGGGCTCTATTCACACAAATAGAAGTACAAATGGTCTATTCGCAATTGGGTGATACTACAAGTGGTATATTCATAATTAACCCTAAACTATGGAATAAAATAACAAAGTCAACCACTATAGGACATCCAAAAATAACATGGTTTGGTCACAACCCAAGCCCACATCCATGAACATGTAGGGATCTTTGATGTTTCAACTATATCAACAAGAAGAGCACAACATACAACAACACTCAAAAGTTTCAACAAAGCTTGAGAGTCTAATGAATAAATGGGAAAATACAAGAGTTTACCTTACACAACCAACTTTAGTAACTCTTCCATATAGCGGATGCAATGTTGTAGAGATTGCATATGGTATGGCATGTTGAGCAAATCACAAAGATGAGTTTATTCAAAGTCCTCTTTCTCTTTTTTTCTTCCTCTCCCAAGACTCTCACACATGGATGAGAATTTGGAATGATGAATCCTTTCATATCAACTCTAGTCCTTATATGAATTAAGCATCAACTCAACCAAAGGTTGTGGAAAGCGGAAAGCGGAGCAAAGTGGTGAGACACTGCTAATGCTATTTGGGGCTTAAGCAGCAAAAAATGTAAAAAGTGCAATGTCAAAAAGAAGTCTTGTTTAAATATGTATAAATAGTCAAAAAATTTCAAGAAAAATCTAAAAATTCTACAATGCATATTTGATGATTTGTAGAGATCCTAAGCATGAAATAGACGCATAACAATCACACCGTATTAAAAAAGTATTGAGTAAGACAGAGGAGCTTCGAGGAGGAGGTGGTTGTGCTTCAAAGAGAGGAGGTGGAGGCGGAGTTGGAGGAGATAGAGGAGCTTCACAAGGAATAGAGGAGCATCATTAAGCTTCAACGAAAATAGAGAGGAGGTGGATGTTGATGACAAAGAGAATGATGAGAGACGGTGGAGCTTTGACGATAGGTAGTGGGGGCTACGATATTGGGTTAGGTTTTTTTAAGGCTTGAACAGGTAAAAGAAATGAGTTTAAGTTTAAAGAAACGAGTCGGTTTGGGTCTGGTAAGAAAAACTTCATTACTTAAGAATTTGGGTTAGCTTTGGATTGGGTAGAAACCAGATAATTTGTATTTTTAAAGCATTCTATTGGCGCTGTAAAGCGTTTTGCAACGCTTTTACGTGCTATTGACCGCTATTTCGAGCTAATAGTGTCAATGCCGCTGAAAATCACTGCTTGACCCTGAACTTCTGTTATTGCGGCTGCTATTGCGCTGCTATTTGCTGCTATGTACAACACTGACCCAACCACATTTGAGTCGGACCAGTTTTTTAATGTCCCTTGACCCAAGCAATAAGAGACCAAATCAACAGTTATGCTCACTCATGGATCTGGTCCCAAACCCAACTGCATTCTCAATTGGGAGTTTCACTTTTAAACATCGATATTATTTGTTTGAGATTGCAAAGTGGTGAGGGAAACCAACAAGAAGGTGTTAGCTTTGTGTCCATATGCAGATTGTAGCAAGATTTAGTGCCAAATCCTTATAAGGTTATGCAAGGCGAGTTCTAAAAACTATCCACAGTTGGTCCACAAATAGAGGTATGCTCCATCTTGTTCAACGGGGTTTTGTTTCCATGTTTTTAACATCAAAGTGAAGAGATCTTATCCTAAGAAGGTTGACATTACACTGCAAGAGCTTGAACTGTAATTATGGTGCAGTAGTAAAGCCACTGACATGCTATCGAAGTCATTTAGGCTAACTCCAGCTATCCTAACATTTTAAACAGATCTAGATAAAAATTACACAAGGAACCTCCTTTTCACTAATACCAGAATTACTATATACAATGTCAGAAATACCAGGTTTCTGCATTTCTAATTTGTTTTCAAACATGCAAAAAAAAAAATCCAGAATAGAATAAGAGATTAACATAATCAGATGGAAGTATCTTATTGCAGAAGGTAGTCTTTACTGATTAAAATTTGAAATTTTGCAGATGGCCGAAGTAGCTAAGGACTTGACCGCTGGAACTGTTGGAGGGGCAGCTCAACTGGTAGTTGGGCATCCCTTTGACACCATCAAGGTCAAGCTTCAAAGCCAACCTGCACCACTTCCAGGTCAGCCACCCAAGTACTCGGGTGCCATGGATGCAGTGAAGCAGACAATTGCTGCAGAAGGCCCTAGAGGGTTATACAAAGGGATGGGAGCTCCGCTTGCCACCGTGGCAGCCTTCAATGCTCTGCTCTTTACTGTGAGGGGGCAAATGGAGGCTTTACTGAGATCAGAACCTGGTGCTATACTTTCTGTGAACCAGCAGGTTGTATGCGGTGCTGGTGCTGGCGTTGCTGTTTCATTTCTAGCATGTCCGACGGAATTAATCAAGTGTAGGTCAGTGATTCATTCTCTTACATGATCTACTAGCAGAATGTAGCTTCTGTGAAATTATTGAACCTTTCTTATTTGTGTAAATGTGATGAGACAACCAAACATTTTATACTTCTCTTGATTCAACCATTGTAACCGCGAAGAATTATCAATAAGCCAGTCTTTTTGTAATCGGACAACCAACCCTTTGTTCTTCTTTGAAGTTGCATCTACTTCTTCTTTAGTATGCTGTAAAACTTAGTCAACTATAGGTGAAGCCTCCTTATAGATACGAAATTAAGGTTGATATCTCTGAAGATCGAGAACAATAATTTGTCCATACTTCTGATCATATCATGACTTTTAAGCCAGTCTTTTAATAATCAGACAGCCGACCTCGTTTTCATTCTTTTGGGTTGCATTTACTTTTGCTTTAGTATATGCCTTAAAATTAAGTCAACTTTAGCTAAAGCCTCCCTATAATTACAAATTTAAGATTGATGTCTATGAAAGTCGAGATCAATAATTTGTCCATACTTTTCTGATCAATTATCGAACAAGGTAACTGTAAATGATAGCTGTGTTTCTAAATTTTGTGAATAATCCAACTATGATCCTCTCAATGGATCTTTTCATACTCTTATTCCCCTTGCAATAGTAGTATGCACCTTTTAGTTGTACTTGGTTTCTTTAGACCATTCCTATATTTTTCATTTTTTTTGAATCAATTGAACTATAATTCCTTCTATGGAGCTTTTAGAAGGGGTGTTTGGAAGGGCTTAATTTTTTGTCAAAGGGGTTTTAAGCTAGTTTTTCCATATCTACATGTTTGGTAACAGCCAAATAAGTTACAGCTTTTAAGCCCTATTTAAGAACGAAGTTGGGATTCCCTTACTTTTGACAACTAGATAAGCTTACCTAAATAAGCTAGGTTTGACCAAACAAATGACTATTCCATCCAATCAATTTTCATAAAATTCCTACTTTAATTTCGTTTAACACTCTCACTAACCACAACTTCCTCTGACTTTATCTCAAGAACCCTACCCGTTTCATTTTCTTCATTTTTGCCCGAACATAGCTTATCATCCACATCTAACCGGTTCTTATCATAAAAAAAACAAAAACTAACATAGGTTTCA
>NC_033797.1:51353398-51354442 GCF_001876935.1 Asparagus officinalis | reverse complement strand
AAGATCCATCCCTCCACACACAACCCCTATCCAACCTTCACAATGCTGGTATTTCCCTTAGAACTGTCCGGCAGAAAGGCTTCTGAATACTGGATACTGAATAGTGTATCCCTTGGCTGAAACCTTAGTTGATGACTCATGGAATAGCTTAAACCGTAGACTGTTATCTGCTCTTTTAGTTTTATGTGATAAACTGATTATATTGCATATCTGAAATCTTTAACAAAAGTGGATATGTAGATTCATGTTCTAAAATAGTTTTTAACTATATCATTGTTCTTATCTACTTTAATAAGCTTTCAGTTTATAATTTTTTTATCCCTTTGGAGGTATTTTTGTCCATTGAAAATTTGGATAATGAGATATAACGCCAGGGGGGGGGGTTATGATAAAACCTTAAACTTAAAGGGGGTTTTGTGATAATCCCTCTACTTAAGGGGTGTTCTGATATGTTGGAATGTAAAGGGGGTTTTCTGATATTTACCCTTTTTTTCTTCTTGATCCCTTTACTGATGCTTTACTAGCTGTATATAATTCTTTTATGCCAATCTTCACAGAATAATTTTCATATCTTTTATGCCAAAAATGTTGTCACCCTCTGAAATAGGCTACAAGCTCAGAGTGCGTTAGCAGGATCTGCTACCTCTACCGGCGGAGTCAAGTATGGAGGACCCATGGATGTCGCCAAGCATGTCCTAAAATTTGAAGGCGGCCTGAGGGGCCTATACAAAGGTCTTGTCCCAACGCTGGCTCGTGAGGTTCCTGGAAATGCTGCGATGTTCGGTGTATATGAGTTAGTCAAGCAGTACATAGCTCGTGGGCCCGACACTTCAGGACTCGGGAGAGGTTCTTTGATCGTTGCTGGAGGCCTTGCAGGAGCGTCATTTTGGGGTGCTGTTTACCCAACTGACGTTGTGAAGAGCGTGATCCAGGTTGATGATTTTAGGAATCCGAAATTCTCAGGGTCTGTGGATGCTTTTCGGAAGATATTGGGTTCTGAAGGGGTTAAGGGTCTTTACAAGGGATTTGGACCAGCTATGGCTC
>NC_033797.1:51335247-51353388 GCF_001876935.1 Asparagus officinalis | reverse complement strand
CAGCCAATGCAGCCTGTTTTCTGGCGTATGAGATCACCAAGTCCAGTTTAGGGTGATTGATTCTGGGGATGCATTGCTGGTATCATTCTTTATGTTTTAGGTTTTAGTTTCTGAATGGTCATGTGTTTTCTGACCATTTATATAAACTCACATTTCATGGTTGAAAGCATTGAATGGGCATTTTATTGAACTTGTTTTATCAGGTAATGATCTAAAAATTAGTCAGTTCTACTACATTTCTGTAAGAGTTTATTGCCAACAGATCTGCTGGAGTATCACCCAGTTGCAAAGAGGCCCTTTATAGTTCTGTTTGTTGCTAATAGACCCCTGTACTTCTACTTGTTGCGATTAGACCCCCTGTAGTATTGGCCAAAGTGCAAATACACCCACTTAGAACCTTTTCCGACCCTTTTAAAAGTTTAAAAAAATAGCAATTGCGTGTCTATCACCACCAATGGAACTATAAAGAGTCTGTCCGTCTCTTCAAACATTTTCAATGATTTTAAGAGTAAAAAGAAATCACTCAGGGGGTCTATTCACAACAAGTCGAGTAGGACTGAAAGGGGGGGTTCTTTTCGCAATAAGGTGATACTATGGCGGATCTGTCCGCAACCAACCCTTTCTGAAAACTACACTCCCTCTACAGCAATGCTTGTTTCTCATTTGCTTGTAAACTACTGGCGCAATCAAGAAAACAGGCAGTGAACTCTTTAGAACCGATCTTCTCATCAGCGAAGACCGCATCAAGAAATCACACATGTTAAGATTTTAAACTTTCTTATCCTGCTTGGACTGATGGTACACAGACCTCATGCTAATCGGGCAAACCACTCAGTTCGCAATATTTGTATAATGGAACACAATAACAATCAAGCTAAGTAGAACCCCCAACTTATGTCAATTATATTTTGAAAGAAATGATTGATTAGACCGAGGAAAGTAGAAATAAGCTACACGTTACACTTGCCATGTTGTTGGGTTTGGATCCCTTAAGGATTCATGTGTCGATCCAATGAGAAAACGAGTATATTTCTAGGATGAGTATCGATAACCTATTCAGATGTGTGATTCGAAAATTCTAAGCAGATTTTGCTCGGTTAATCAATTAATTATTATACATTTCCTCCCCCTCCTCGGCTCCTCCTCCTCTTACATTTACAGGCTTATCCCATGAGCAAGTAGCAACCATCATCTCTGGTCATCAAGTCAACAGTTAAACAGAACTAGTTGTCACAAAATTTGCGCGGAAGAGGTTCAACGTTGCTGGCCAAGTTACGACATGGTGGCTATCTTGCCCGCATAACAACTGGGGTGGTGGCGCAGTTGGCTAGCGCGTAGGTCTCATAGCAATTTTGAGTCATCCTGAGGTCGAGAGTTCGAGCCTCTCTCACCCCACGTCTTTTTTAATTTCCGAGTTCCAACTTTTTTTGAATAATAATTTGTGACAATAGAAATCTTGATTACTGAGTAAAGGTTCACTTTCATGCTTACAGACTACAGTCTCTTCCCATCATTACAGTAGAACTAAGCTACATACGCAGCGGGATGGTAATATCTGCATGTTAACGAGTTGTGCATCTTCTGAGTTTATTTTCTGATAGCCCAGCATTTTGAGGGTTGTCTGAAAATTCTTTTTGAAGGTTAAGTGACTTTTCCAACTTTTGGGAGGTCAGCTGAACATAAAAGCTTTTTTTTTTTTTTGGGAAATTTACCCTATTAGTTAAACGGAGTGGAACAAGCTTTAATGGACCGGTTATAAATATCACCTTGAAGATGTGACTAAGCTTACGACGTCATCTCATACATCAGTGATTGTTGCGTACAAATTCCCAATCTATTGGGAAAACTTTCATATATATATATCTATCATCGATCATTATAATCTTTATTGTTCCCTATTTCTTTTTCTGTATATATAGTGGTTGGAATGTTGTAATCAATTGAACTGGTGAAGCATCTGATCCGATTGATCGTCCTATTAATATTACATCCTCTGGTAAAAGATGGATCCACCGTATAACTTTTCTGAGATATGACCTATTTGTTTAATTCATAGTCATTTTCAATATGAGTCGCATCCATAAAATTTTGATATCACGACTTTCATTAATAAAAGGTCAAAATAAAAGTATCTTAATATAAGAAACACAATATATACATCCATTAATGATGATGACGGAACATATTCACCTATTCCTTTTCCCCCCGTCAATTTCATGGGGGGCTTTCCCATCAAGTGGAAAAGCTTTTATAATCTCCAAGAAAGAGAACTAACATCACTCTCGTATCATCCAATTAAGTGATTTTTGTCCAATGGTTTCTCTTCCTTTTGTTGGATAGAAAGACTTAAAAGATTTTATATGCAGAATCTAGAATCGAGTAATTTAGCTTGGTCTCAAGTTTAACATCAGCCTCTCATTTTTCTGATAAAATAGTTGCATAATATACACTCTATATCCAAAACAGACAAAATTAGAGGCAGCCAAGGTGAGGGGCCAGCCCGCCAAGCTGATGGGCCAGCGCACCCAACCTCTTTCTCTAGTTTCTAAAAGTATTCTCAACCAGAATTTGAGGATAAGTTAATTAACCAAGACTACATGAGAGAGAAAAGGACCCTCCAACTCATTGATTTTGAATAATAATTTGTGATTACATATCAGAAAACTGAAGTTAATATTTTTCTGAAACAAAAATATTTTCGAAGTTGAATTAAATGTAACTTATTGGGCACCCCTTTTCTTCATTTCCTTCCTTACTTTTTATGTAAGTTATTATTAGCCGACTCACTCATTAGTGTATATATATACACATGTATTTAAGTTTTTTATTGTTATATGGTTAATTTTTTATTATAAATTTATTCAGATATATAAACCCACATTACGTGGTTTAACTTCCCCATAACAGTTGTTTTTTTAATGGAACCCTTGTAGCAGTTGTTATTCGTCACCACCATAATCATTGCTATTATTATTGTTTTTATTGCTACTATTATGTTATTGTTGTATATTATTATTTTAAATTATTATTATTAGCATTCTTATATTTGTGAATGGTAGCTTACATGCAACTTGCGTGAATGGTCCCATATTATTGTGATGGCGCTCATAATTCGAGCTTTTTCGTCAATTAAAGCTATCAATTTGAGTACTAATCTTAAATGGGGTTAATCATGGTGGGTGTCCAATGTCCATTCGGTCCGCAGAGTTAAGACGCCTCTTGAAAATCACCTTTTCCCGCAGATAATGACATTTTTCCGAGGTCCAATACTATTAAAATTTCTAGGGAGCTAGCTTAATGGGGAGAGTTGAGTAGAATTCAAGACCAAAACTAGGATAATTTGTGGAACAAAATTTTAATGGTTCGTTAACGATTTCCATGGTAGGATTTTCTTTCTCCCTGCTCTGGTCCTTCTCATGGCATTTCTGGTTACCTTAGATGGAGGGCGAGTTAGGGCCGGATCTGAGATTTTAGGGGCCCTGTGCGAAAAGTAAACACATGGCCTTTCTCTATATACAAAATATCAATAAATTCCAATTCGAATCCTTAAAATGCTAGGGAACAAAATGTTACTGATCAGACATTAAAATGTACCTGAATTTTTTGCATCTGCATAATCTTTAACATACTTTTCAAGTACTATTGCCCATTCTTCATCTCTTCGGTCACCTGAATAAAATGTTACTGATTAGATAAATGCATGTAGTCACACCTTAATAAAGCTTTACAATAGAGCAAATAGTCCACAATAAGAAATACTTGCATATTATGTTCCTCTTGTATCTGTGCTTACCTTCATAAGAGATATCGAAGCCTTTAGCATAAAAAAGTATCATCGAAAAGTTGTCCTCCTTGCATTTTTAGCCGTAAAATCACTAATTAAGCCCTTAACATCAATTTTATCTATAAAATCATTTTCAATAGATATCAAAGCTAGCACTAATTAAGCCCTTAACATCAATTTTATCTATAAAATCATTTTCAATAGATATCAAAGCTAGTCCATTTAGTCTTTCTTGTGACATGGTCGATCTCAAATAAGATTTTAATAATTTTAATTTTGAAAAACTTCTTTCTGCAGATGCGACTGTAACAGGCATAGTCAATAATATTCTATAAGCAATATATGCATTTGGAAAACAATTTCGTATTTTTAAGAAATTCAGTATATCAATAGCCATCTTTGTTTCTTTTGGTAAAATATTTTGTAAGATTTTTAGTTCTCCAAATAAATCTTTCCCATCAAGATAAGAAAATGTTTTATATTTTAGAACAATTTCAAGATTATCACAACATGCTTTCAAATTATTATCATCTAATGAACTTAACTTTTCTGAACCAAACAAAAATCCAAAAATATCTTCATATGCTTTATATTGCTCAAATAATGAACTTAACTTTTCTGAACCAAACAAAAATCCAAAAATATCTTCATATGCTTTATATTGCTCAAATCTTTTCTTTAGTGAACCAATACCTTGATCTACAATATACAAAAAATAATTGATTCTAAAAGATTCTTCAGCTGATTGTGTTGTCTCCTCATTAACATTCTCATAAAATTGTCTTTTTCTACGGATTTGACGTTTTACTTGAAATACAGAATCAATTTTCATTTCAGTAGCAATTTCTTTAGCAACTGTCACAGCTTGTGTGAGCCCAACTTCTCTATAATCCTCAAAAAAACCTAATCAATCCTTTTACTTGATCTATAGCAATATCAATAAGCATGTCTTTAGATTGTAAATATTTGCTAATTAAGTTAACAGAAAACAATATATCATACCAAATAATCATACTTAATAAAAATTCAAAATTTCCAATTCCATGTGTTGCTAAAGAATCTGCTTTACTCCTTATTTTGGAGTCATTATCAGTTTCTGCTAACTGAAGTAGTGCTTCTCTTATTTCAATCGTTTGGAATCTAATTGCTTTAATGCTTTCAATATGGTTTTCCCAACGTGTAGCCGACAATGGCTTCACAGTTAAACCTTTTACATTATTTATCAAAATTTTTCATTGCTTTGTTGAGTGAGAAAATAATGTATAAATGCGTTGTATCACTCCAAAAAAGTCTTTTGCTTTACCACAACAATTTGCCATATCACAAAGTGTTAAATTAAGACTATGACAACCACAAGGCGTGTATAATGCTCTAGGATTTATTTCAAGTACTTTTTTTTGTACACCTTGGTGTCTCCCTTTCATATTAGACCCATTATCATACCCTTGACCTCGTACATTATCAATATCAAGATTAAGAGTTTTTAGCACATTTTGCAATTCTTCAAAAAGTCCTTGTCCAGATGTATCATTTACTTTTAAAAATTCTACAAAAAATTCTTCTATTTTTATCGGGCTTGTAGAAATATCGACACATCGTAATATTAAAGTCATTTGTTCTTGGTGACTTACATCCGGAGTACAATCAAGTATTACTGAAAAATATTTAGCTTCTTTAATTTTTTGAACTATTGCACATTTGATTTTAGAAGCTAACATACTTATCAATTCATTTTGAATGCTATGACCAAGATAATGATAATGAATTTCACCATGGTCAATACGTCGAACATGTTCTTTCATTACCGGATCCCATTCTGCAATCATTTCAATTAGGCCTAAAAAATTTCCATTGTTATTTTGATAAATTCTCTCATTTGTTCCTCGAAATGCCAAGTAATGTTTAGCAAGATATTTAACAACAGAAATTATTCTTAGTAATACTTTCTTCCAATGTTCCTTCTCTTTATTAATTTGCTCTTGAATATTTTTATCGATTGTTTTATTTTTCTTTAATCTTATGCGTAAATCAAGCCAAGTACTCATGTTAATGATGTGTTCATTAGTTGTTTCATGTTCTTTAAGCCTAGCACTAAGATGCATCCAATCATTAAATCCTTCATTTATTAAAAAAAACTTTTCTTAAAACCATTTTTAAACAATTTACAACAAAAACAAAATATTTTATCGATATTCTTTGAATAAACTAACCATTCCCTATCACATTTCTCTCCATTTGATAAATGCCTAGTGTAAAATGCCGAAGAAAAACATCTTCCTAATTTATCTTTAGGACCTTTTTCGAATAATAGATCTCTTATAGGGCCATTTTCCACTAATATATCTCTAGATTTTGTGTCCAAATTATCCCAAGTTCTTGGATCATAAATATGCAAATTCATGAGCATAGGCTGACTAGGTTGTTCATTGCCTAAAATATTTTCATTTGCCTAAAATATTTTCATTCTCATTTTCATTTTCATTGTCAATATCAATTTCATTCTGATTCTGATTCTCATTTTTACTTTCATTTTCATTTTCATTTTGATTCTCATTTTTATTTTCATTATGATTCTCATTTTCATTATCATTTTCATTTTTACTTTGATCATCAATATTTTCATTCTCATATTCATTCAAGCCCAAATCATTAATGTTATCATTTTCAATTGACTTTTCAACTAAATCTTGTGTTTCTCTAACAATGAATTTATCAAGCGCTCCACTTTGAGTTTGGACAAATTGTTCAATTTTTCTTTTTTTCTTGCGTTTATCATATCCAGAAGGATACTTTCTTGGAGGCATTTCTATAATAAAACAAAAAAATATTATAATCAAATTGAAAGAAGTTAAAAGATTAGGAAGAATACAACCTAATTTGAAGCCTTAAATCAAGTGGAAGAGGTACTCGAGTAGTCTGCAAAAGATAGTTGACACCATAATAAACCTGTCTATAACCTGTTCATAAACCTGTTCAAAAAATAAAAGAAATAATAAAGGTCTCAATTGTAGAAATACAATTGCATGACACCATAAGCTCAAAAAAAGATGAACAGAACTATAAAGGAAAAGAGAATTACAGATGTCTATAAGCTAACATAATCAATAAAGTATTAATCTTTTATTTGCACAAGACATAAAAGAACCAATAACCCTCATCCACAGTAGTTTCTATTAACATCATTAATCACCAAAAATACCAAGATCCACCCCCATCCACTGATCCACAGTATCCACTAAAAAGAAAAAAAAATGATTTTTAAGATCAACTACAACACGAATTTAAAGGTCAAAAGACCGTAAGGCCCGTAACAAAATTAACTAAAACCTATAGTGGAAGGAAATAGCAATTAGCAAAGGGGGAAGCTTGGTCCTTAAACAAATCATTATCATTTATCAAGTAAGTTAGTAACTATAAAACAGATCTTAATTTTTAAGAGAACCCAGATCACGAAATATAGTATATTAAGAGGAAAACATCCAAACTAAGTAATTACTTCTGAGTTCTGACCAAATGTGTTCAAATTAGGATATACCCAATTAAGACATTAGGGCATGAGCGGCTATTTTTCTCTAATTTAAAGTAACAGATCTATTGAAAAAAAATATAATAAAACCCATTTTCTATCTAAACATTTAAAAATTAAAACCCATATCAGAAATCACAATTTCCGATAGTTACATGCAAAAATAAATCATGGGTTTTGGAAAAAATCGAAGGAGTTACCAGAAAAATCTCTGCGTTTTTATCCAGAGAGACTAGCCTGGTCGCTGGTGGCGATGGGAGCGGAGGTGTTGCTAGAGCCTAGGCCTAGCGGCAGGAGTAGCCTAATCACTCGATCGTTTGAGAGAGGAGGCAGTGGGGAGAGCTGGGGGAGATCGGAGTGGAGAGTCTAATCAATTGATCGTTTGAGAGAGCTCAGAGAGGAGGTGGAGGCCGGAGGGGACTGGGGAGGGATTGGGTGAGAGAGAGCTCAGAGAGGAGGTGGAGGGGACTGGGGAGGGATTGGGTGAAAGAGAGGAATAAATAAGGTTAGGGTTTATTATATACATATAAATATAAATATTTTTTTTTGGGCCCCCAAAGAATTGGGGCCCTGAGCAGTCGATCACCCCGCGCAGGCCCAAAGCTGGCCCTGGGGCGAGTTAGGAGTTGGGTGCTGTCCTTCTTTCTCGAGTTGGAGTTAGATGAGGGTCTATGCCAGCCAGTTAAAGTACTTAAAGTAGAAATAATGTATAACATGTTTTCCATTACCTGACATATTTCCAGGACTATTTTCCTGCGAGTATAAGTTATGGTATTAGTCAACTAGAACTAGAATTAGAATAAAATTTTATGGTGTTAGTAAACTAGAACTCTAAAAAAAAATTAGAAGTTGGATAATTATACAAATTTATCTTACTTTTTTAATTTCTCTATACAAAAATAAGAGCTCTAGTCTCTCAAATTATCCCACGTTTTAGCTCTAGATGGTAAAAATTAGACCCCTTCTATTTATTTTCTTTTTTTTATTTTTCATACTTTTTTCTCTATTCTCTTTCCTTCAAAGGTTACCACTATCATTAGACTATGCTATTAGATAGGATCGTGCCTCCTCTTACTCATTTCTTTATATAAATTTATTAGTTTTTTACCAAATGTTATATAATTGTATAATTAATTTAAAAGCAAATACATTGTAGATTCATAATTTATTAAAACCTATAAATCCTTTTTTTTGGGGGGGGTGGGGGGGGTGGGGGGGGGGGGGGGGGGGGAGCAAAAAAAAAGAAAATGTGGAAAACATTTTTCGGACTTGTACTATAATAATAATTAAAAGAATAAAGAAAACGTTACAACATATATTATAATAATAATTAACAGAGAACAAGCCAATAAAGAAGAAATATCTTATTTCTCTCGGCCATCTTCCCCTTGATATAGCCTAAAGATGCTTTTTAAGGAAAAAATTAATGTTGTGCTTCTAGAAATAAGATTCGAAAAATCACTCATAATTGATATATATGTTGAGAAGAGTACTATCATATATATAGGGTTTTTCATAGATACCATGCACATTTGTATTTGAATATTAATTAATATATAAACTATCTTTAAAGGGAATTGTGGTGCAATCAACCACTGGGAACCAATCTTTATTAGTGTATAGGAACCAATCTTTATTAGTGTTTACTCTAAAGAAGAGCCAAGAGACCTTGAATTTCCCCATCTTGACACATCAGTTTTTCCTTTACAATTTTTTCGCCACATGTGCATCCTTTTGCACTGTCAAGCTACATCTATTTTAACTTTAAATCTAAATCATTCATTTCAAACAACACAACTAAATCTTTCTCATATCATTAATCATCAATCACACATACGTTATAGCATTAAATCTAGGAAAAATTTTGTTACCAAAAAAACTCGGTGAGATCCCTATCCCAAAATTACCAAAAGTCAAACAATGATGATAAAAAATTTTATAGTTTTCGAACATTGTCTTCTTCCTAGACCATCAATTCCCTAGGCCATCAATTTTCGAGAGAAATTTCACAGTCATCAAATTTTTTTAATTAACCAAATTTTTTAATTCACATTTGGAAATATTTTCACCATATTACTTTGGAAGTATTCGTCATCTAATTTTTTTCTTTGTGGTTACAGATTTTCACGATAGTCTTCTTCACTCAAATATAAATTTTGGTGAAAATTTTCAACATATAATGATTTTATTTTATTTTTTGTTTAAATTTTTAATTTTTTTACTTCCTCCCGCGTTAATTTTTTTTTACATATTTCCATCCTCGACCTTTTCTTCCTCCACATGAAAATATTTTTTTCTTGCTTTAGATTGCTTCGGGTGTATTCATCACCTAATTTTTTCTTGATGATTACAAATTTGCAGGATCATCTTCTTCATTCAACTATAAATTTCGGTGAGAGTTTAAAACATAGTGAGGTTTTCTTTTTTTTTCCCTAATAGTTTTTCATTAATTGTTTTAATTTTCTATTGCATTATTTTTTAAAATATTTCCATCTCCAAGTATTTCTTCCTCTACAAGAAAATTGTTTTTGTAATAGAAAAATTCAGAGCCATCTCCTATTATAATTTTAATAGATTTTGTTAAATGCAGAGCAAATCAGGAGAAAAGGATATTAATTTTTATTGATATTGTTGTCTATATATACAATGTGAATAGAATATGTTATAGTACTTTACCCAATGTGGGACTAAACAAGAGTTGTGTATATAATATGTAACACCCCCCTCAAACTGCAATTGGATTGATTAATGATAGTTTGCCAAGAAGAAACGAATGTGGATGCATGGTATGAGCTTTGGTGAATAGATCTACTACCTAAAGATCAGTATTCACATAGGGAAGTCAGATAGTGCTAGGTAGAAAATGATGATGAGTGAAGAAACAGTCGGTCTCAATATACTTTGTTTTTTTATGAAATACTGGGTTACTAACACTTTTGATTGCGCTCATGTTGCCACAAAGAAGAGGAGTTGCCATTGTAGAGGGGATGATCATGTCAAGAAGGAGTCGTCATATCCAGAATCTCTGTGGTATTAAACACCATGGCACGATATTCTAATTTGGCATTGGAGTGAGAGACAATGTCTTATTTCTTAGATTTACAAGAGATGAGGGAGTTACCCAGAAATATGCATTAGCCAATAGTGGATTATCGGTCTATAGTCACCTCCTCAGTTTGCATCACTGTAGACACGGAGAGTGAGTGATGATGAAGCTGGAAAGAACAACGCCCTTTCTAGAGTCTCATGATGGTAGTGTAGAACATAAAGCAATGCGGCTTGGTGAGAGAAATGTGGAGCAACAACAAACTGACTGAGTACATGAATGGCGTGTGAAATATCGGGTCTGGTGATGGTGAGGTATACTAGACTCCCTACAAGATATCGATATTGTGTGGCATTAGGTAGTAGGTTACTGTCAATGGATTTGAGCTTCACATTCAATTCTAGAGGCATATGAGATGGTTTGGGATCTGTTAGGCTGGCACGTAGGCATACGAGCTGCTTTGATGATGTTCTTAGCAAACTTCTGCTAAGCGAGATGGTAGCCACGTAGAGTTTGGTTGATATCTAGTTTGAGAAAGTAATGTAAGCTACCTAGATCTTTCATCTTAAACTCTTGTTGGAGGTGAGGTTTGATTTGGGTGATGGTTGATGGGTTGTCGCTAGTGATGATCATGTCATCGACATATAGGAGTACGATTGTGCGATGTCCATCAGAGGAAGAGATGAACATGGCCAGATCATTTGCACTGGAAAGGAAGTCTGTCGACTACATGACATGTGTGAACATAGTGACCTATGCGTGAGGTGCCTATTTGAGGCCATAGAGTGCTCATCGTCGGTGGCAAGCAAGACCCTTGGAGTTAGGAAGTTAGGGAGGTGGAGTCATGTAGATGTCCTCGGTGAGATGTCCATGTAAGAAAGCATTTTTTACCTCTATTTGGTAAAATGGCCATTCTTTGGCAGCAACATCATCGAGTAGTGTGTGAATAGTGATCATTTTGGCAACTGGAGTGAAGGTCTCGTCGTAGTCCACTCCGAATTGTTGTGTGAAGCCTCAAGCAACTAATCGAGCCTTGTGGTGCTCAATGGTTCTGTCTGCTCTGACAGAACCATTGACCGCTATTCAAAGGAAGAGATATGAGATCCCATGTATGGATTTGTTGGAGAGCTGTAAGTTTATCTTTCATTGTCTGTTATGACTCAGGATACTTAACTGTGTCATGATAAGAATTAATTTCCACGTAATCTAATGTCAGCATATTTATGGTGTGGAAGGCAATAGAGGTAAAATTAGAGTCATAGTATTTGGCTGGTGGTTGGCGATCCCGTGAGGGATATCTCAGTTCAGGTGTGACTTCATTGATGTGTGGTTCAGATGAGGAGGTCGATGGAGGGGATGATTGATCCTCTACAATAAGAGTGGGTTCAGGATTGACCACTTGTTCAGTGTGAGGACTATCTTCTGGACTTAGCTCTTGAGTAGGAATTAATGCGAGAGGATAAGGTGTTATTTGTGAAGTTGGTGTATCAAGTTCAAGGAATATGTGATCTACAGGAATAGAAGGTGGTGAGGGTATTGGTGGAGAGGGTAGAGCATGGTATGTTAGATGTTAAAAAAAGGTTACATGTGGAGAGATGCGGAGGCAATTAGTATGGGGATCATAGCAGCGATAGTCTTTGTGATGGAGATTGTATCTAAGGAATATGTAGATGATGGAGTGAGGTGAAAGTTTGTTGCATTCTAAAGGTGAGAGTTGAACAAAACATGTACAACCGAAGACTCGAAGGTGAGAGTAGTTCGGTTGTGAGTTGTATAGTTGTTGGAAGGGTGTAAGACCTTGTAAAGTGGAGGATGGAGCGCGATTGATGAGGTAGACACTTATGAGAAGGGCTTCAACCCAAAATTGAATAGGTACAAATGCAGATAGGAGTAGGGATCTGGTGGTTTCTAGGATATATCGATGGTGCTATTTGACTACATTGCTTTGTTTATGGGCATGAAGACAGGAGAATTAAGAAAGAGTTTCTTGGGAGGCTAAGAATTCTAGGAAATGAAAAGATGTGTATCCCCCCTGAGTCAGAGCATAATGTTTTGATATGGGAGGAGAATTGTGTTAGGATTATGGTTGCAAAGTTCTTGTAGATTTCAAAAGCATCAGATTTATTTTTCATCAAGTAAATCCAAGTAAAACATGAGTGATCATCAATAAATAGAATGTAGTAGCTATTCTAACCTTGAGACGTGTGTGGATGGCCCCTAGATATCTATGCGAATAAGTTCAAAAGCTTCAGATGCAATTGTATTGCTTATTTGAAAAGGAGGGCCAAGTATTTTGCCAACTTGCAGGCAGTACAAGGAGATAATACATCTTTGGAAAGGGTTCCTAGTTTGCTAGTTGAGCAGAGAGTACAAAAATGAGTAAGTGATAGGTGACCTAAGGAACGATGCCAGAGATTGCTGGAGGTTAGTTTGGAGTTAAGAAGGTGGATAACGGAAGCAGTGGGAGCAGGAAAAATGAGCTTGTCCATATAGTATAGACCACCGAGATTACTGCCAGCCCTAATCATTTGTTTGGTACGAGGATCCTGTATAACACAAGAAGAAGAAATGAATGTAGCAGTATGATTATGTGAAGTAATTTGGGAGATAGATAATAAGTTCATTGTTACATTGGGAATATGGTGTACTTTAGAGATTGAGAATTGAGTGTTAATTGTGAGGTGACCAACAGATGTCATGGGTGAGTGTACCGTCGGATGTGCGAACCATAGTGGAAGGGAAAAGAGGTGTTTAGTTATTGAGGTGTGTTTGTGATAACGTCAGATGATGTGTGGCACCTGAATCCAAGATCCATGAGTTAGTTTTTGCACCTAAGTGAGTGACATATGAGGTAGCAGCCGAACCTGTAGCTAGTGAGATAGCTAAATGGTGTAGCACCTATAGGAGATTAGTGTAAGGTGGTGATGCGGATGTGGATGGATTCTCGGTGAAGGTCCTAAGTTTGTGTGGGCAGCGATATTGTAGCTAGTCTTGCAAGGCACTTGTCCATAGTGTGACTCCAAAGCTTGTGAAAGTCACACCATATCAACTGGCTGGAGGAGTTAGGATCAGATTGATGTTGTCTAGCATGTGAGAGATGTGGTCTATGAGGGGGACCGTGGGAGGGTGATGGACGGGAGGTGGCATGGATAAAACTCGAGTTGATAGGGAGAGTGGTGAGGCGAAGGCGCATCTCTTCGGGCTGTAACCCTGTGACAGCGATCTCAAGAGTGGGTATAGATGACCGATGAATGAGTTGGCTCCAAACAGATTTAAACTCTGGTTAGATCTTCATCAAAAACTAAAAGAGATGTTGTCGGTCTCTATAGCAGAGGTAATTGGTCCTGGAGGATAGGTTAGGAAGAGGTGTATTGAGAGCTGCGAGTTGTTTCCAGAGGTCAAAGATGTGGGTGTAGAACTCGCAAATCAAGCGATCACCTTGTGTAACCATAGAAATCTCCTGGCATAGGTGGAATTCCCGAGCATCGTCTGACTAGGTATAGAATCTACTATACATATTCCTAGAGGGATATGATAGTGTTAAACCGTGCAAGTTGAAGTCAGATGGAGGGTGAGACGGACTGTATGATTGCTGCAATGGCACGATCTTCAACAAAAGTCCAAGTCGTAAGAGCAAATTCATAAGGAGAAGGTGGATGTTTCCTTAGTGAAATCACTGCTAGTAAGTGGTTGAGTTGGGGATTTTGAGATGCCATCTATGTGTCTCTATAGCCCATGACTATGAAGAATGACACGTAGGAAGTAAGACCATACACGATAATTGTCACCATTGAGTTTTACGTCAATGGATTATTGATGAAAGTGCATCTTCGGCATCATCATGTTGTTGATGTAGGGTTATATTTATTAGTGGTTGAGATGCGGTGTATAGTGACGATCGTAGGTGATCATGGAGTGCTGAAGTTGATGAGGATGTTGCTGTCGGTCAATGGTGTAGGATTTGCAATGAATGACTATCGACTATGGTCGATAGTGCAGGATCTGCAGTCAACAGTGCAAGCAGCAACACTGCATGGTCAGTCATCAGTGCAGATCATAGTTAAGCAGGCGTTGGGGTGTTGGGTGGTGGCGACTAGCTGAAGACTAGGGTTAGGGTTAGGGTTGTTGATGGTGGTTGGCCCCACAGATTATTTAGATTTGTAGGGTTGAGATTTGAAGAGAGGATTGATTGGGTCGCTCTGATATTATGTTAAATACATAGAAAATCAGGAAAAAAGGATATCAATCTTTATTGATATTGCTGTTTCTCTATACAATGTGAATAAAATGTTAGGTCTCATGCTTATGAGCCTATTTTCTAATCTGGTTTTGAAACAAACAATTTCTAATCTTGTTTTCTAGTATTTGTTTTCTTCCAACATGCATCCAGGTTGGAGGTTTGTTGGAATTGCGTGCTAACGATGATATTTAATGAGATTGGAAGGAAATTGGAATGAAGCCATCACAATTCAAGTCAAATACGAGATCGTGCTTCATCCTTACTACCAAGTTGAGGATCGTCCAACATCGAGCTCAAATGAAGACTTTTAGCTTGGGTGTATTGTTTCTAATTTAGGTCTTTTACTTTATGTGTTTATACTTAAAGCTCAAACCACATACATACACATTTCGTTTTATCGCTTTTAAGTTTATTCATATAAATATGAAACAAATAAATACATTTATATACATAAATATTTGTTTCATATTTATCGCATTGGGCAGATAAGTTATTTAAAACGATTTCATCAGAATCATGTGTTTAACGATTTCGTATCTTTGTTGATTCTGTAAATAGATGAAATCATATTTAAAGATTTTGTATCTTTTGACAAAATTGCAAAATAATGAGTGTTCATAATTAGGGAGTGATATTTAAAAAAAATTCTTTTCTAATGTGTTTATTTTCACAAGTATAAATGTTTCCCCAAATTTTACTATTTTTTGAGTTGTTTCACTATTTTAAATTGAATTTAGAAATCAGTTCTTCAAAAGTCAAAAATCTATGTAATAGTTTTTAGTTGACCTGCTGCCTTAATCAGTAGACCGATTTTGTTTCTCAGTCAACTTGCCAGAACGAGTTTTACAACATTTTTTTTACAGTCTACCAGTCGACTAACCATTTGAGTCAGTCGATCGAACATAGTGTTTTCAGTCAACTAATTTTTCTTTTCAGTCGACTTAGTCATGGCTGTTTGTTTTCTTTATAGTAACGGCTAGTTGATCAGTTGACCGATAAAAGCAACCAGTCGACTGATCTACTCATTTTACTGTAACAGCTAGTTTTTTGGTAGTTTTGTTTGAGAGGCTATAAATAGCCCTCAAGACTTGGTTTTTTATGAAGAGTTTGACAAGAAGTTTTGGGCAGTTTGTTTCTAAGATTTTTGTGTGTTTGTTTATGTGAAAAGAGTTTCACAAAGAGAATAATCTCGATTTCGTTCTTGAGACGCTCAAATCTCAATCTCTCCTGTCTTTGAAGAAGTTTTCTAAATCCTTCATTTAGCTAATTTTTATTTTGATGCACACACACACACACACACACACACACACTAGATTTACTTGAGTTTAATTTCATTTTACTCATTATTTTCACACACAACCACTTGAGCTTAAGTATTCCACATTTAGTATATTTGGTTGTGAGGTTTATTCATTGAGTGAGCTTTCATTTTGTTCTCATTTGTATTGGAGAACAAATCCTTAATCCGTACTTATTATTGAAACACGTTGTAATACACAAGAACGCTTAGAGGAGTGGTTGGAGAGAGACTGGGGTTAATTCCAAGAGGAGTGGGTTGGTAGCAAAGCCTAGGAAGTGGTTGTAAATCCAAACACTTGAGGAAGGTAACACGAGTAGTCCAATAATTAGAGGAGTGTGGCTTGTGTGATTAACAACGTGTGTGTTGTAAAATTTTTCAGTGATCTTTGAAAACCATTATTGTATAGTATTTGAGATATAGTGGAGATCTCCTCGAGATGAGGAGCGGAGACGTATGTTGAGGGTTGACCGAACTCCATGATCATATCGTTTGTTTGCGATTGTCTTTTGCGCACTATTTCTCTTCATATCTTGTGCTTGGTGTTTATATCGCCTATTGTCTCTTGCTTATCCTTGCATATTTCATTGTATATCATAATTGCTAGGATATTGCATTATAAGTTTTTAATTTGACATTGTAAATAGGATTAGATTAGCAATTACCCTATTCAATCCCCCCTCTAGGGTACTTTCATAAAATTATTTTACTACTCTACCTAACGTGGGACTAAAAAAGAGTTGTATATACAACATGTAGCAGATTCGACGTCCCTTGTTACAATTCTGATAGCTGTGACATCTTTCGCTACTCTTGAGTATTAATCTACAAGAGGTAAATTCGGATTTTTAGAACCATATATTATTAAGAGTAAACTGCATTCATAATTTTAGCCTATTATAATTTCTTTTTTTTAACATATATTATGTTTCTTTGTAATCCAAATCAACAATATTTTAGTTGACCCCAAGGAAGTTAACTATTTTTCTAAATAGGATAAATTATTTCTTTTTGTTTTTGCATATTCATTTTCTTTGTAGATGAGAATTTGTGTTTTTCTAAATATTTTAATTATTTGGTTTTTTTACAGTCTTATCTTATTGGACTATGAAGAGTGTCAAAATTTGTTGCAGTGATTACATCATTACAAGTAATATAGTCTTTGAGGTAATTATCCCTTCAACTTGGTTATATTCGAATGACATAATTTTTATTTGAGTACTTTCATATATTCTTGAGAGCAGTTGATGTCTAACATAAATATCTTTAGATTATTTCAGGGGCTTCTTCTTGGTTGATTGAACATAATTTCGTTTGTGATATTTATTAGATTGAAATATCTAACAATTGGCTTTTTTTAAGAAAACAATTTGTAAATAATTTTTATTATTTAAATTTTAATAGAAGTTTCTATTGATTTTTTTTGTTATCCGCTCTAATTGGGTATATTTGTTTGGAATGTTAATTAGAACGTCAAGGGACAAGAGAGTCACTAGGCAAATCTAACCCATGTGAAGGTTACCCAAATCAATGAAGTAATTTTGTTTACTTTCTGCAAATTTTGTGCTAATAATTATTGGGTCAATAGCCATTTTAAGTATTTACCTATTTATTTTAAATATTTATCAATGTGATTGCGAAGTATAGAAATATGCATGCCTTCGTCTTATCTCTCTCTGAATACAAGCTTAATGATAGTTGTTACAGTGATTAAATTTCATGTTTTAGCTGTTGAAGACGTACTCATTAACGGAAACTCCATTGAGAGGCTGCTCAAGACCTTACCTTATTAAGGTATATTACAATAGAGAATTAACAATTTCTATTTTTCTCTCTATAATTTTATTTCTAAAGGATTTTTATGATGATGGTTAAGTTAATAGTGGATTTTGAAGCAAAACTTTGAAACAAAATGTGAGATATTATGAATAGGTTTTAAATTTTATATTTTATTTAGGATGAATTTTAAATGGTTTTATTTGTTATTTTTTAGAAAATAGATGTGAATTTGGTGATTACTATCTATTTTTTTGACTAGAAACAGGGTGAGGTGCCCTGCATATATATATATATATATATATATATATATATATATATTTATATATATATATTTTATTTGTTATTTTTTAGAAAATAGATGTGAATTTGGTGATTACTATCTATTTTTTTGACTAGAAACAGGGTGAGGTGCCCTGCATATATATATATATATATATATATATATATATATATATTTATATATATATAT
>NC_033797.1:51320646-51333695 GCF_001876935.1 Asparagus officinalis | reverse complement strand
TATCTGAAAAAATTTACATATCCGTCTTCTGGAGATTGTTTGAGGAAAATTTCAATACCCCAAGGCCAAACAGCCATTAAACATCAAAATACAAACCAAGTTAAAGTTAACCTGTTACAGTGGTAACACCAGAAAAACATCCGACAAAAAACACCAAAATGCTTCAAAAGGACAGAGACAAAAAACCAGGACTGGGAATAGGAGGACTATAAAGTCATACTGCAGCAGAGAAATTTATCTGAAAAAATTTACATATCCGTCTTCTGGAGATTGTTTGAGGAAAATTTCAATACCCCAAGGCCAAACAGCCATTAAACATCAAAATACAAACCAAGTTAAAGTTAACCTGTTACAGTGGTAACACCAGAAAAACATCCGACAAAAAACACCAAAATGCTTCAAAAGGACAGAGACAAAAAACCAGGACTGGGAATAGGAGGACTATAAAGTCATACTGCAGCAGAGAAATTATCACCCACCTCAGCTTCACCGTTCGCTTGAGCAATGAGCTTCATGCCCAGATTGATAGCAGCTTTGTGGAGTTTAGAGTCAGTTCTGCTGACAGATGTGTCAATCCAAAATAAAACATTTCTAGCAACATTAGAGAAAATGCGATGAGGACAAGCATCGATGCCATTAAAGATGAAGTTGTTGCGGCAATTTCATAAACACCAACAGAAGCACGGGAGCAGAACTCTCCAAATGGTGGTAAGATCCCGACTGAGGGCTGAACTAAAGTTAAAAGAGATCACGTCTTCCAGGTTGTTAGGCAAAACTACTGAGGGAACTTGCGGGAGAAGAAAAGACCAAGCTAAAGAAGAGAAAGCATAATTTATGAACAGGTGGTCATGAGATTCAATGACCTCATTGCAGAGGGGGTAGCTGGGGCTACCTCCCCAACCTTTTAACACCAAATTGTCCCTAGTATTCAACTTGTACTTACTTGCAATCCAAAAAAAACTTTAACCTTTAGCGGGATGGGAGATATCCAAATAAAGCTGTAGTGGTAGGAGATAACTCCTCCAGAGGTGATGAGAGTTTAGAATGGTTTAACAGTATAAGTACCTGAAGAGTGATAAGGCCAGAGGAGCTTGTCGTGAGAAGCTGAAGCAGAGATTAAGAATGAGGCTAGGTGGTTGAGAAGAGCAATGATCTCATTCCTGGTAGCCTGAGAGACTCCTCTCCTTAAAATTGGATGCCATTGCCAAGCAGTTGAATGCATGAAGCCTTGCGAAAAAGTAGAGCAATTCTTTGAGAAAGCTAGGAGATGAACACTTAGAAACAGACTACTGAGGGAGTTAACTCCAATCCACTTGTCACACCAAAATCTACAAGTTTTTCCATCCCCAACACTCCATTTAACGTGAATAAAGAAGGGAGGACAAATTGAATGCAAGTCATGAATGAATTTGGAAGCCGAACCCTTAGGGGGTGGACAGTAGGATTAGATTGATCCTTAGAATATAGAGAGAAGATAACTTTATTGACAAAGGAGTTTCTATCCATAATTTTTCATATCCACTTGGCTAGGAGAGCTATGTTAAAGGAAGAGATGTCTTTGACCTCAAGACCACCTTCTTTTTTTTTCTTTGCAGACAGTTCCCCAATTAATAAGACACTTGACGTTAGAGGGATGAACATGACCACACCACAGAAAGTTTCTCCTGATTTTGTTAATGGCTTTTATGAGCCAAACATGCAATTTGAGGAAAGACAAGTAGTATAAGGGGAGGGAAGAGAGAAGGGAGTTAAGCAGTGTAAGTCTCCCACCAATAGATAGCGTTTTTTTCAAAGTGCAAGCTTTTTAGAAATGGATTTTAAAAGGGGTTGACAATCTCTTCTTTAGAGAGAACCTTTCTTCAAAGGCACACCAAGGTAAGAGAAGGGAAGGTTACCCACAGAGCAGTTGAAAGAACTAGCTAAACGTGCACCATTGAAAGGAACTTTGCCTAAGTAGAAGAGGCTAGTTTTGGACTGGTTGACTTTAAGTCCAGAAATATTAGCAAAGATCAAGAGAACTGCTTTGAGGGTTGCAATGTCGGAATGAGAATCTTTAGAGAATATGATGGTATCATCTGCAAACTAGAGTGATCTGATAAGGTTTAACTCACCTTTGAGGTTGAGGTTAGAGAGATCACTAGAGGAAGCCTTACTCTTAATCATTTTTCTAAGGACATCACAACCAACAAAAAGAGCATAGGTGAAAGAGGGTCATCCTACTTAAGACCATGATAGCACTTAAAAAATTTAGTGGGAGAGCCATTAACCAAAATAGATGATTTGGAGGAGGAGAGGATGAATTGGATCCAGGAGCACCACTGAGGACTGAAGCCCCTAGCTCTGAGAAAGTTCAAGAGGAAATTCTAGTTAACACAATCAAGGCCTTGAAGAAGTCCACCTTTATAGCACAGATCTCCTTCTTGCCAAAAGAGCAGAAGTTAACCATCTCATGGGCTAAGAGAATGGAGTTTAAATTAGATTTCTCACTTTGGAAAGCAGCTTGGGAATTGGTAACAAGCCGAGGGAGGAAAATTTTGAGTCTATTGGCCAAGACTTTGGTAAAAATCTTGCAAGTGCTGTTAAGGAGGCTGATAGGTCTGAAGTCAGGAGGAGAACATGCACCATCTTTCTTGGGGATAAGACATATATAAGAGTAGTAGATGTTAAGAAGGAGTTGGGGATGGGAATAGAGGGATTGAATGAAAGAGATAACATCAAGATGAATTGTGGACCAAAACTTTTGGAAGAAAAGAAGTGGAAGGCCATCAGGGCCAGGGGATTTTTCAGGGTGAAGATCAAAGACAGCAAATTTTATTTCTTCAGAGAAAAAAAAGAGAGTCAAGAGGAGATAGATCTATATTGTTATCAGGGTATAAGATGTTCCAGTTAATGACAAGTCTGGATTCAGGAGGTTGAAGGAAGATGTTGGAGAAATATTCATAGAAAGCTTGTTTTATATCTAAGTCTAAAGAAACAACTGAGTTGTTAATGAGGAGATGAGGAATAAAATTTTTTCTTCTGTGATAGGAGGCTGTCCTATGAAAGAAAGCTGTGTTGCTGTCCCCCTCTTTCAATCATTAAATTCTAGACCTCTGCTTCCACTTAATTTTTTCAGCCTTAGCTAACTAGTGAAGGTGTTCTTTAACACTGAGCCTAAGAAGGGATTCTTGGTTGGAAAGGGCTCTAGACACCTCAATACTGTTGAGGGAATCCAATGTGACCATAGCTTTGGGGAGGGCTGGGTTAAAGGAGCCAAGAGAAGAGCTTTTCCATCATTTAATTCTTTTTTTAATAAATTTCAATTTGAGATGCTTATATAAGTATATATATATATATATAAGTATACTCTATACCTCGAATGAAAGGATGCTATTTACTAAAGAAAAATAACGTATTTTGAATTTAAAATTTCATTTTGATTTGAGTTTTGTCTTTAATTTTAATATTGGAAAAATTCTTTTCAAATTATTTTATTTCTCTTTGGCATTTCATAGACTATAATTCAGTTAACTTAAATTTTTGAGGAAACAACTAATTTAAAATTCTAAACAATTTATTTATCAACCTTTCCTTTGGAGCACCTTTCTAACTGCCTGTTACATTTCTTTCAAGGATTTAAAAAAATAATACAATGATCATCTCTCAGGATCTAGATCCTCATTATTTAAGATTTATTGTGTATAATGTTGTCCTATTAATTTTAACAACCAGATTTTACAAATTATAGAGATTCTTAATCCATGATTTCTACAATTTTTTTTACTTTAAGTTGATATAGTCATGAAATCTAAAGACCTCATTGGCTACAATTTATATGCATGTAAAATTGTAGGTTAAAGAAAGTTCAATTAGTGTGTTGACATACATCAAAATTGAATAAGGTTGGTATTTATCCAATTTTCATATCATAGTATCTTAAATTTATCCATTAGTTCATGTGTAATGTATTTTTACATACATGGTGACAACATTTGTAGTAGTTAAAGAATTTATTTCTTTTATTTTCATATTTTTAATTGTCTATTATTTGTTTATATGTAAAATTATAAGTTAAAGAAAGTTCAATTTATGAGTACTCATACTTAAGATTAAAGAAGGTTGGTGCAATCTGGCCTTTTTCGACCAAATAAGGGTAACCATTGGGGCCATGTTCTGCCCAAACAGTTGTACTCAATTATTTTTTTGATATTCTCAAGCTATTTCTTCAATACCAGATTTTTGTTTTCATTCTTATTTTACCCAGTTATTAAATTTTTCACTTTTTATAATAAAAATTAGATGCATTATTTGCGTTGTTTTTGTAGGGATACCTCTAGTCCATTCTTCAATTTCATGTTCAAAATTCATATTTAATTCATTCATCAAACTTTTTTGCAAATATTTAAATATTTTTTAAGATGCATTATTTGCTTTATTTTTGCAGGAATACAATGCATATGAGGTAATTTCTAATATCATAGGATTTTCTATTTTTTGATATGATCTGCTCAATTAGGATTTACTCTTTTAATTATGTTTAATATACATTAACTACAAATTTTAATTTCAATGGCCACTCATGCACATCAGTCTTTTACAATTCTCATTGTTATAATCAAACTATTATTCAATACCCATTTCAAATTTACTCCTTATTTCTATAATCAATTATCTTTTTATTCAAAAAATTTCTACATGTTTTACTTACTTTATTTTGCAAGATGACCATGACAACAAGTTGAAATTCTACATCGGTATGTTTATTTTCACATTATACACTTGAGCGTTATCATTGTGTTAATTTCGCATATCTTCCTAATAGTGATCCAATGTACGTGCATGCCACTTTCACATTTTGGATAATTTTCTCCTATTATATCTGAATTTATTAGATTTGATAGGAATTTCAACTGTAATATTATAATACAACAATAAAAACATATTCACTGTGGTTGCACTATATATGAGTTACACAATATATCATCTTAGTTAAGTTCTAATTTATTGCACTCTTCACTTAAGATTCTTCATTGTTCAATATATTGCAAGAAAGCAAGATCTAATAAATCCTGGAAGCAAACAAGACCTGCCCGGAGTTGCATGGGTGGGAATACATAATGAACATAGGGGATTTTGATATTTATATCAATTGTGTGTGCACATCGGAATACCCATATGCCTTAACACAATGATATAACTAAGCAACATCCTTTAATAAGCATTGCATGAGTTTGTAATTGTTCAGATGATTGAGTTTTGAGATGAAGATTTCGAACACCTTGAGCAATAGAGCTAAGAAATATGCTATTTCCCACAATTTATTTTCTACAACTTAATGCTGTATCAAATTGTGAGTTTCTATATTTTTTTCTTTTTTTCTTTGTTGTTACAAAAATTATTTTTTTAATTTAATTTCTAGACCAAATAGAAATATTGAATTTAATATTTGAATATCATATTGATATATACATTTATTAAATTGACATAGAAAACAAATTTAAATATAATAATAATAACATGTACCCTAAATGCATCATAACTGATATAAAACAGTAATAATGTTTATTAAAAAACTTAAGATATTTAAGTAGAGTTGTAAGGAATTCTCTCAAAAAAAAGGTAGAGGTGCAAAGTAAAAGAAAAGAAAAAAGAAAAAAGAAAAGATTTGCAATTAATTGATGCTTAAAGATTTAAAGATATTTATAGTTAGAAAAGTTTCTTTCTTCTTTCTCAAACTTTTACATTGACATTTGATTTTTATTTAAATTACAAGAAAAGATGCATGGTCATCCAATAGCATATGTTGCCTCATTATTCACAAGTCATGTGTCCCATAAAGTTGAAAGTCAATGATTAAAGATTATGAGCTTACTGGTTGGATTAGAATTGTTCATGATCAAGATATGGCAGACACAACTTTTATGTATAAGGACAATTTAATTATGAGGAGAGGTTGAGGAGTCGTGGACAGTTGAGGAGGCTAATTTTAATCCTCATGGTGCTCCATTCCACTTCAACTGATGCCCGTCTACATACATTTCTCTTGAACATTTTCTTTGTGGCATTTATTTATTGTAATTTTATAAATATATTTGTAAAAGTCTCTTATCAGGCATATATTTCTTCAAATATGCATTATGTATTCACTTAGTCAAAGGTAAAGGTTTTCATTGTATAGTTTTTAATAAAGCAACTTTTATTGGTTTTGCTGCATTTTAGATGCATGTTGCCAATGTCTCATGTTATGCAAGTAGATCATAGTTCGATTCATTTCCATTATTTTAATGTTAAAATGACTGTTATATTTTCAAACATTAACAGAATATATGATATATAATAGTTTTTATTACTGTTGTAGGAAATATTGGGAAAACTCATAATTTTTCAAAGTTAATATTTATCATGTATTAAATAATTATAATAATGCAATTGATTAAAACTAGAGATAAAGCAATGGATTTGTGTGTAGGTGCTGAAAACTTGAAACAGCTCATCAATTCATGTCATTGCAATGCAAAACTCAGACTTTCAACCCTGTATAATGCAATTTCCCCTGCTTCTCAAAAAGTTTCTTCGTACAATGTGGTGGGGGGTGTAAATGTTCCTAAGCATTCTTTTATGAGCTGGTTAGTCTTGCAAGACAAAATCTTCACTCAAGACAGGCTTCTTAGAAGAGGGGTAATAGATTCAAACAGTTGTTGTCTTTGTGCAGAAGCTAAATGCGAAACAAGGAATCATCTATTTTTCAAGTGTGCTTATTATTGTGAAGTGTGGAATAACATTATGAATTGGTTGGAGTTCAATTAGATGTCTTGCAACTCTGTAAGGTTACGAGGAAGGGACTCAAACAAAATTTGAAAATGATGGCTTTAAATGCAACAATATATAGCATATGGAGGGAACGCAATGCAAGGATTTTTTAGCGTAAATCCAGGAATCCAGTGCAATTGGTCAGGGAGATAAAAAAATGGAATTTGGATTGCAATTCTTAACAAGCCAGGAGCTGATAGTTGTAGCTTATTGCTGAAATAATAGTGTGAAGATCTTTGCTTGTTGTAGTTTTTTGATATTGTGAGAGTAATCTCAATTCTTAGCCGAGCTATCTCGATGTATATAACTTCATATTTTGATTGATGAATAAAATTTTTTATTTACCAAAATAATAATAATAATAATAATAATAATAATAATAATAATAATGATGATAATGATAATAATAGAATAATTCTTTATATTTTACAATATTCTTCATATTTTCCAAAATATTTTTAATAGTTTACAATAGTTAATTTAGTACTCTATTGATCAATAACTTAGATATTTGTTACAATGTTAATATATATGTTGATGGTTTATATGATCACACAGTCAATTATGTCCGTGTTTGGACGAATTTGTTGAGGATTGACAAAGGAGCCACTTTCTTCCCTGACATTATATCTAAAGACCAATCAGGTTCTAGTCATGTTCAAATGGGAAATCAGGTAGATGATAAGCTTGAGCAGGAGGAGGTTCAGTAGGAGAATACACAAGCACTACAACAACAACGGCTCGAGGATAGTTTGGCTTCCACTAGGCCAAGGCGAGCATACAAGCAGGTACTGAAGCTGGGGGCTGATCAACCCTTGAAGCACTATGGACAGGTTAATTTGGTAGAATACGCACTCTTGGTGGAGGATGATGAGCCAATCTCCTTCAAGGAAGCTATTCGGGATAGAGATAGTGAGAGTTGGTTGGCTGCGATGAATGAGGAGATGGAATCTCTTCGAAAGAACCAAACATGAGAGATGATTCCATTGCCCGTAGGAAGAAAAGCTATTGGTTGTAAGTGGGTGTATAAGAGAAAGGAAGATCTTTCAGAGCTCGGTGGTACAAGGTACAAGGCGAGGCTAGTGGCTAAAGGGTTTACACAAAGAGAGGGTGTGGATTATAATGAGATATTTTTTCCGGTGGTGAAACATGCTTCTATTCGGGTGCTATTGAATATTGTTGCTCATGGTGATCTTGAGCTGGAACAACTCGATATAAAGACAACCTTTTTGCACGGAGACTTGGATGAAGAGATCTACATGTATGAACCTGAGGGCTATAAGGTTGAGGACAAGGAGAATCATATGTGTCACTTGAGGAAGTCACTCTATGGACTGAAGCAATCTTCTCGGTAGTAGTACAAGTGATTTAACTCCTTCATGCTGAAGCATGGGTTTTCCCGAAACGATTATGATTGTTATGTTTACATTCGGAAGCTTCGTGGAGGGAATTATATATATCTTCTTTTGTATGTAGATGACATGTTTATTGCTTCTAAGAGCAAGGTAGAGATAGATAGGCTAAAATCTCAACTTGGTAAAGAGTTCGAGATGAAGGACATGGGCGCTACAAGAAAAATATTGGGTATGGAGATTAGAAGAGAGCGGGCAAATCGGTGATTGTTCTTAAGTCAGAAGGGCTACATAGAGCGGGTTATCGCAAGGTTCGGGATGCAAAGTGCTAAGTCGGTGGTGACTCAATTGGCTCCACATTTTAGGCTTTCAGATAAATAATCTCCCACTACAGCGAAAGATAAGGCACACATGGAGTGTGTTCCTTATGCTAGTGTAGTTAGCAGTTTGATGTACGCCATGTTGTATACATGTACAGATATTTCACAGGCGGTCAGTGTGGTCAGTAGATTCATAGCGAATCCGTGAAAGGCACATTGGGAAATGGTGAAGTAGGTCCTGAGGTACTTGAAGGGTACTGTTGATACGGGGTTGTGTTTTGGTAGAGATATGTAAAACCCTAAAAATTTATGTTAATATAATTAATATGAGATGAATTATGATTTATGGATATTTATTTTGATAAATATAGTTAAATAGGGTATGAGTATGATACCATGTGTGTAGGCATATAAAATTGCTTATAGGTCCCTTAGCTCAGCTCGGCACAAACCGACAAACCAACGAGGCGACGAGATTGACTAATCGCACGCAAGCAACGGAATACGTCCATTCGCGTGCGGGATCAAGCCAAGTGTTCGAAGAGTCAACGAGTCATCCAACCAAGAGCATACTCGGACGAACCACGATCGAATCAAGATCGGTTTCGGACTCGAACTCAGAAGTGGATTTATTGCCAAATCAGGAATCCGACTTACTGCCAAATCAGGAATCAAATCAGAGTCTGGATCAACCGAATCACGGACAGAACCCAAAGGTGGAAAACAGCAGAAAACCAAACACCCGGAGGGGCTCGGAAACCAAGTCACCGAGGCGGCTCACCGAGCCACCAAGGTGGCTCGGTGGCCGAGCCACCAAGTGGTGGCTCGGCCGAGCCACCTAGGTGGCTCGGTGGCCGAGCCACCTTGGGGTGGCTCGGCCACCTCCGAGCACAAATGGTGGCTCGCGAGGCCGAGCCACCTCTAGGTGGCTCGGCCACCTCCGAGCCACCAATTGGTGGCTCGGAGGAGGCCGAGCCACCTCCTTGGTGGCTCGGCGGCCACCAAGTGGCTCGGCCACCACCGAGCCACCAAGAGGTGGCTCGGTGGCCGAGCCACCAGGTGGCCGGCGCGAGCCACCTCTTGGTGGCTCGGCATGAGCCGAGCACCTTGAGGTGCCCGCCACCTTGAGCTGGCCACACGTGCACACGGGCACGGGCACAGTAACAAGAGCCTATAAATAGGCAAGGGGTTCTTCATTTCAAAAGGTTGGAAATTTTGGAAGGCGAAGCCCTGCTGGATTGGGGACTCAGAACTTAACAAGATTCAAGCTTTGGGACTTCGAGGACTTGCACATCCAGATCTGGTGCTCGACGATCATCAACGCCAAATAAGGCAGGTGTTCGAGAGGACCAGATCTCAGATCTACGCGTACGAACTCCGGATCTAGGCTTGGTCTTAGATCCCGAGACTTGGACGATTGTTTCCTTGGTGAAACAATCCTCCCCGGCTATTATTTCCTTGGTGAAATAATACCCGTCGTACTGTGTAGATCCGACCGGATCTAGATCTCGCGGTGGTCCACGGCAAACAACCCCGGCGCAGGCAAAGAACCCACAAAAGCGAGCGACCGCAAAACAGGAGCTCGCGATTCGTTCGACACAAAAGGAAAAAGTTGTAATTTTCATTTCTTTTTATTTGATTTTCGTTGTAACCGGATCTTATAAAAAGACCGGATCTTTTGTAACTCAAAAAGTTGTAACTCAAGATGACAATAGAATCAATAACAAAGAAAGACACGATTTTTCCCGCGAACAATCTGGCGACCACAGTGGGAAAAATCGTGTCTTTCTTTGTTATTGATTCCATTGTCATCTTGAGTTACAACTTTTTGAGTTACAAAAGATCCGGTCTTTTTATAAGATCCGGTTATAACGAAAATCAAATAAAAAGAAATGAAAATTACAACTTTTTCCTTTTGTGTCGAACGAATCGCGAGCTCCTGTTTTGCGGTCGCTCGCTTTGTGGGTTCTTTGCCTGCGCCGGGGTTATTTGCCGTGGACCACCGCGAGATCTAGATCCGGTCGGATCTACGCAGTACGACGGGTATTATTTCACCAAGGAAATAATAGCCGGGGAGGATTGTTTCACCAAGGAAACAATCGTCCAAGTCTCGGGATCTAAGACCAAGCTTAGATCCGGAGTATGCCTGCGTAGATCTGAGATCTGATCCTCTCGAACACCTGCCTTATTTGACGTTGATGATCGCCGAGCACCAGATCTGAAGGAGTGAGTCCCCGAAGTCCCAAAGTTTCAATCTTTTTTAAGTTCCGAGTCTCCAATCCAGCAGGGCTTCGCCTCTCTCCAAAATTTCCAACCCTTGAAAATGAGCATCCCTAGGCCTATTTATAGGCTCTCTAAACAGTGCCCGCGAAAGAACAAATGCTGGCCACTGTCGGCCACTGTCGGCCAGTGTCGGCCAGTGTCGGCCACCGTCGGCCACCTCGGGGTGGCCGGCACTGTGCCGAGCCACCTTGGTGGCTCGGCCACCGAGCCACCTCTTGGTGGCTCGGTGGTGGCCGAGCCACCTTGGTGGCCGCCGAGCCACCAAGGAGGTGGCTCGGCCTCCTCCGAGCCAGCATTGTGGCTCGGATGGTGGCGAGCCACCTAGAGGTGGCTCGGCCTCCGAGCCACCATTTTGTGCTCGGAGGTGCCGAGCCACCCCAAGAGTGGCTCGCCACCGAGCCACTTAGGTGGCTCGGCCCGAGCCCACTTGGTGGCTCGGCCACGAGCCACCTGTGCCGGTGAGCCCGCTCGGTGACTTGGTTTCCGAGCCCCTCCGGGTGTTTGGTTTTCTGCTGTTTTCCACCTTTGGGTTTGTCCGTGATTGGTTGATCCAGACTCTGATTTGATTCCTGATTTGGCAGAATCGGATTCCTGATTTGGCAGTAAATCCACTTCTGAGTTCGAGTCCGAAACGATTCTTGATTCGATACGTGGTTCGTCGAGTATGCTCTTGTTGGAATGACTCGGTTGACTCTTCGAACACTTGGCTTGATCCCGCACGCGAATGGACGTATTCCGTTGCTTCGTGCGATTAGTCATTCGTCGCTCGTTGGTTTGGTTCGCTTTGTGCCGAGCTGAGCTAAGGGACCTATAAGCAATTTTATATGCTACAGATACCCCCTCCAAAGTATTTCAGTCTCGTTCCTTTATAGAAGAGTCCTGGAAACTTTGGATATGCTTGTCCCAACTTCCAGTCGTGTAAAGGGATCTTGGAAATGACTTCCGTTCTTGATTCCTTCATTCTCCAGGCTATTCGGTGCTTTGTCGAATGTCTGAACAGAGTTTCGGTGGCTGCATTTATTGTCTGACCGTCTGTCGGAAATTTTGAACTTTGAAGTCGGTTCCTGATTAGCTGACCATCGATTGTTGGCGTCGAGTCTTTATCTGCAACGCGTTGTCCGGCGTCTTATTGTTTGAGTTATCCTTAAATATATTATAGAAAAAACATTCTCCAGGAACTTCTCAAATTAGGGATAGTTTATACTCATATACTTATTCGGAGTATTTAAGAAGCAGTTTATACTCGTATACTTTTCGGAGTATGATATCTTTCGTTGCAACGCATTGACCGGCGTTGACCTAGGGTTACGCGTTGTCCGGCGTTGAAGTAGGTTTTGACGTCGTACGTTGAATTTTTTGCTTGCACAGCATTGATGGCGTTGACCTAAGTTACGCGTTGTCCGGCGTTACCCCTGGGGTTTTGACGCGTCGTACCGTTGACGACTCTTGATCGCAACGCGTTTGACTGGCGTTGACCTAAGTACGCGTTGTCTGGCGTAGACCTTTAGGCGTTTGATCAGTCGTATGTGACTCAGGTCACGAGACGCAACTAAAGAAGCTGATGCGTCAGTGACTTTCGATTTATAGGAATTTTGGCAAATCCTCAGCCATCAACGGGTTTGATGGCGCCTTTACCGACTACGTGTTTCGAGTCCGGGCTAGATGCGGATTGTTAAGTCCAGTTCCGCGCATGTGACGTTACTAAAAGAGTTAACCCTTTTATGCTGACGATATTGGAATACGTAGACTTCGTCTTTCTCACTGTGAAAAGACTAAACAGCAACGTGTGTTAGACTTGAACTTAGGATTTTTGGCAAATCCTCAGCCTTTAACGATTGATTTAGCGCTTAGACGACTACCGTTTGGTCGGGCTAGGATGCGGATGTTTAAGTCCGTTCCGGCATTGACTTATGCTAAAAGAGCACACCCTTTTAGTGCTACGATATTGAATACGGTAGACCTTCCGTCTTTCTCCTGTGAAAAGACTAAAACAGCAACGTGTGTCAACGTTGACTGAGGATTTTTGGCAATCCTCAGGCCTTTAACGGACTTTGAATTAGCGCTTTACGCGGTCTACCTTTGAGTCGGCTAGCCATGCGTTTAACACAAAATTCCGTTCGCATTAAGCGTTGTGGCTAAGGAGAGTGAATCTCGCTGACTTGTCTATGATGTTGAATACATAGGCTTCGGCCATTTACGGATAGCTAACCCGGCACGGTATTAGACGTTACTTACGCCTACTTAGGCTTCGGGATGAATACCCCCAGGAATCGCACTTCTGGTGTCTTTTCAATCGGTAAAAGAC
>NC_033797.1:51319226-51320629 GCF_001876935.1 Asparagus officinalis | reverse complement strand
CAACGTGTTTTAGACGCTGACTTATCTCTACTTAGGCTTCGGGATAGAATACCCCAGAATCGAACTCTGGTGTCTTTTTCTACGGGGAAAGACTAAACCGGCGACGCGTGTTAGGCGTCGGCATATCCTTTCTTAGGATTCAGGATGAAATTCCCCATGCGTGTAAGGCATGGATTTTGGTGTTATTAATAACAGCCTGCCGCAATGTTGAATATGCGGGCGAGTGTTCTTTTCAACGGTTAAGAACTAACCGGCAGCGCGGGTTAAGCGCAGACTTATCCTTGCTTAGGTTTCAGGATAGAATACCCCAGAATCGAACTCTGGTGTCTTTTTCTACGGGGAAAGACTAAACCGGCGACGCGTGTTAGGCGTCGGCATATCCTTTCTTAGGATTCAGGATGAAATTCCCCATGCGTGTAAGGCATGGATTTTGGTGTTATTAATAACAACCTGTCACAATGTTGAATATGTGAACGGGTGTTCTTTTTAAACGGTTAAGAACTGACCGGCAGCGCGTGTCAGGCGCAGACTTATCCTTGCTTAGGTTTCAGGATAGAATACCCCAGAATCGAACTCTGGTGTCTTTTTCAATCGGTAAAAGACTAAACCGGCGACTCGTGTTAGGCGTCGGCATATCCTTTCTTAGGATTCAGGATGAAATTCCCCATGCGTGTAAGGCATGGATTTTGGTGTTATTAATAACAACCTGCCACAATGTTGAATATGTGGACGGATGTTCTTTTCAACGGTTAAGAACTAACCGGCAGCGCGGGTTAGGCACAGACTTATCCTTGCTTAGGTTTCAGGATAGAATACCCCAGAATCAAACTCTGGTGTCTTTTTGTACGGAAAAAGACTAAACCGGCAGCGCGTGTTAGGCGCAGACTTATCCTTACTTAGGTTTTAGGATAGAATACCCCAGGATCGAACCCTGGTGTCTTTTTGTACGGAAAAAGACTAAACCGGCGACGCGTGTTAGGCGTCGGCATATCCTTTCTTAGGATTCAGGATGAAATTCCCCATGCGTGTAAGGCATGGATTTTGGTGTTATTAATAACAACCTGCCACAATGTTGAATATGTGGACGGATGTTCTTTTCAACGGTTAAGAACTAACCGGCAGCGCGGGTTAGGCGCAGACTTATCCTTGCTTAGGTTTCAGGATAGAATACCCCAGAATCGAACTCTGGTGTCTTTTTTCAATCGGTAAAAGACTAAACCGGCGACACGTGTTAGGTGTCGACATATCCTTTCTTAGGATTCAGGATGACATTCCCCATGCGTGTAAGGCATGGATTTTGGTGTTATTAATAACAACCTGCCACAATGTTGACAATGTGGACGGATATTCTTTTCAACGGTTAAGAACTAACCGGCAGCGCGGGTTAGGCGCAGACTTATCCT
>NC_033797.1:51295054-51318226 GCF_001876935.1 Asparagus officinalis | reverse complement strand
ACATTTATTTCTCTCAACTGGAAAATTCTTTTTCAGAAATTCTTTCTCTAACATGTTTATATACATGTCTAGAACCTTCCCTCAAAATTTCATAATTTTTGGATCTGTTTTACTATTTTTAACAGATTTTATAAAATCATATATACCTGCTACAGTACCGCCGGTCGACCGAAATTTTCCGCCGGTCGACCGACGAACTCTCTGGATGTCTCCTGAGTTTCTGACCTTGTTCGCGGTCGACCGCGATTTTCATCGGTCGACCGCTGGAGTCCCAACGGCTCTTTTTAGAGCCGTTGAAGATGGTTTTTTGGTCTTTTGACTTGGGATTTTTTGCTGAGATCTTTAGAGGGTATAAATACCCCTTTGCTGTTTTGTCATTTGGTTTGGGGTTTTTGTTGAGATCTTGAGTGGGTATAAATACCCAATTGCTGATCTCTTTTCAAGTATCTAAGAAGTTTTTAAAATAAGTTTTAAACAAGGGTTTAAAGTGTGTTTAAGGGTTTGTTTTGTTTGTGAAGAAGTTTTCACAAGTGGAGGAGATCATCTTCTTGTTTGGGCTTCAATCTCCATCTCTCCATCTTGTTATTCAGAGAAGAATCTCTAAACTCATTTCTAGCTATTTATTATTTTGTTTATAATTTCTATATGCTAGATTTTAATTGAGTTTAGTTTTGATTTTGATTTCACTCATTGTTTACACACACCCACTTGAGCTTATTGTATTTGCATACATAGTATATTAGGGTTGTGAGAGTTGTAACATTGAGTGTGGGCTTTTATTGTGTTCTCATCCATATTAGAGAACAATTTATATTTGTTACATTGTGAGATTGTTAGGTTTTCGGTGAGCTAGAAACCGAGTGTGGTGTGAAAGTTTTCGGTGAACTAGAAAACCGATTGTGAGGAGTGACGTTGATTGGTGAGCGTTGAAAACCAATACTGTGAGGTGTAAACGTTGTTCGGGTGAATGTAGAAAACCTGGTTGTGATAGTGGAATTCTCCCCGGGAGTGGGGAGCGGAGACGTAGGACGGAAGGTCCGAACTCCGTGATCATATCGTGTGTTTGTGATTGCATTGGCGTTCTTATTCTTGTTTTCATATCTTATATCGCCTTTGTGTATTGCTCATCATATTACCCTATCACTTGTGTAGATTGTTTATTTTACCCTTGTGTTGTTTATATATCCTTGCATATATACATATATCTCTATCATATAGGATATATCTCATTGTTTATCTTTCTTATCGTAGCTAATATATATTGTTGTATTCCACACTTGCTAGGATAACTAATTAATATATTTTAATTGGCATTTAAATCGGATTAGATTAGCATAAGACCCTAATCACCCCCCCTATAGGGTCTAACAAGGACGAAACTTTGGACGTCAGCGCAAATAACAGCTTTGTCCGGATCTTCATCTGCCAATAAAGCTCGAATATGATCGGACAATGATGAAGAAAGAGCTGCGAAGAGAACAAATGAAATGGATATAAGATATGCACGCCCACATATAGCAACGAACGGAAACATATTACGTTCATTAGAGAATTTCACAACTGAGTCACCTTGGCTTGGCGAGACTATAGTAGGTTCTACAACAATTGGGATCTGCTCAGAAACAACGCTCATCGGTTGATTCACTACATCAGACAGTTGTTCACTTGGAGCCCCCAATGGCCTCGGATCCAAATCTATGAATCCTTGAGGAACAAGTTCTATAAACGAGGAAAAGATGAATAAACACTCCGTTAATCCAACTTCGAAACGCATTAAAGACGAGACATACCAAGTTGAGCCGAAGTTGCAGTAAATTGCTCTTCCACGATAGCCTTCGACCCTCCAACTTCATAAACAACTGGAGTCGGATCAGAAGTCGCAACAAGTTCAGCTTCGACAATATCAGAGGTCGGAGGAACAGTAGATGATGATTCAACTGCAGCCGAGGGACCTGTCAAAAGCAGGAAACCCAGGCCTTCAGGTTGATCGTATGCGCCAATGATAGTAGACGCATCAACTTCATTTGTTGGTCCTACGTCTAAAGTTCTTATTTAGTCATTAAAATAAGAAATAACAGCTTAATAGGGGACTTAAGTTCGAAAATACATACCTTCTGATGCGCCTACTTCAGTTGAATCGACTCTAGTAGTTGGTCCTGTGGTAGCAGCCGCATCTGGGACTGACAGCAGATCGGAAATGCGCTGATGCTCATCTTCAGAAATAGCGAGATTGAAATCATGTTCATTAAAGTATCCAATCTCCACATCATGGGTAATTTCTTGGTCTCCAAGCTCACTAGGGAGAATATCTATTAAATAGAAAGACCCGTCGGTACATATGTAGGGGTAAGAAGAAATCAAAGCAAATAAAACTAGGGTTACCTTCAGAGATAGTTGCGGGATCAGCAGCGCTACTACTCACAACTATCTCCTTTAGTTTAACTAAAAGAAGATAAAGCGCACAAGTTAGTAGGAGAGGAACATGTTCCGATTCACTACTAAAAGAAGATAAAGCGCACAAGTTAGTAGGAGAGGAACATGTTCCGATTCACTTATCTCCCAGAAATACCCCCCAAATGAGAAAACATTTGTACCTGTGTCGGCAGTTGACGAGGTCGATGCAGTAGCTGGAGGAGCGGCAGTGTCCATACTGAGTGGCTCTTCATCCATCGCTTTGTGTACCTGCTGAGTGAAGCTTGGTTCATCAATATTCATCAAACCAGGGGAGGAAGGCTCAGGCATAATTTCACCTTCTTCTTCTGGCTCACCTACAATAGCCAAAGAATAAATGAGATTTTATATTCAAAAATAAGATAGTGAAAAAGAGATGAGAATGAGATTTTACCTCCCTCGTCAACCGGAAGATCCTGAGTAAACTCCTCTTCGAACAATGGGGGAAGTTTACGTTGTCGATGGGCAATCTTCTTAATCCTCTTTGATACGCGAGTATCTTTGGGAACCTCAGAACTCTCGTGATGAAATTTGGTGCATAGTTCAGATCCTTGAGCAGGGCAGGATTGAGCCTCGGAAGAAGCAGGAGAGCGGGACCTCTTTCTGCCAATAAGCGGGGTGACATCTTCCTCCTCTTCTTCTTCTTCTTCCAAGACAGGCCATCTGACGGTCATTTTATTGGAAGATGATAAGGGAATATTCTTTTCTTTCATTTGAACACCCTTCGAAGGAGCACCTGGTGATTGGGGTGAAGAAGCTCGACGAGTTCTGTGGGCTACGGGAGAGAGAGGGATGTCAGCTTGTACTTCATCTCCGGTTTCATCCTCCTCACTGGATATTTCGAAGTCATCACTCTCTTCAAAATCAGCTATTTGCTTTCCTTTGCGGGAAGATGCAGCAGGTCCCTTCCCTCTCCTAGAAGGTATAACTCTTCGAACTACGACTTTCGCTTCTAGTTCAGAAATTTTCTTCTTCGTAACGGGCATGTTGGCGGCTAAAATCCATCGGCAATAAAGAAAAGTCATGTGAAGATTGGGCTCAGCGACGGGTAAACTAAATTGAGCTTCTGTGCAGCTAACAACATTACAAAACCAAGCTCGCACTCCATCGATAAGGCCTCCACAGGTCATTAGCCAATTATTGGGATTCCCGACATATAGCTAGTCGTAACCGAATTGTCGCGCAAATCGGCAAGGAAAATAAGGCTCGATTCTACATATGTTTCTTGACCGGAAAACATTATAGCCTGGTCGAATGTTCATAAGCCAATGGAAACTACCCATATTGAGAGAAGTCCTGCTGGTACCAGGCATTTCCTCGTCAATGAGCATGTCATTATATGCACTAGAAAATCGGGGGAAACATTTATAAAATTCCCAGCACTTAGCATTCCTGAACTGCCTCACCCTGTCAGGCCATGTCGAGAAGGCCTGAACTGCCTCACCCTGTCAGGCCATTGTCAGGAAGGATTCAACCACTTACATCCTTCTAAAAACTATAACAGCGGAATCTCTGGATCGGATACGTCGGGAGCTGACATCATGTCGGTTCGGTGGAGGACCAACCACGCCATCAGATATGTATATGGTAGCTCAACTCTCGACAGGGGAATCTTACTCGAAGGTGTTGGACCCTAGAGGGGGGTGATTAGGGTCAAGAGGCTCTAATATGCAATAAAAATTAAATACAGACAAACCACAAAACAGAAATACAATCAAAGTAAGAGAGATAGAGTTAGGAATCGTTATCCTTGACGCGCGATGTGTTAACGAGGTTCGGCTCGCTGACCTACGTCCCCGCTCCCAACTCTCGAGGAGAAATCCACTACACACCCGGTTTGGAAGCCAAAACTTCGTCTACACAGTGATCCCACATGATCTCACACTACACAGTTTGATCTCAACAGATCACACTCCCTCACAGTTGATCTACACAAGATCTCACTCACACAGCAGAAGAAAAGATGCAAGACTCTCTCTTTACACAGCCCCTATGGCAAAGAGAAGAATTACTAAAGCTTGGAAGTGAACACACACAAAAACCACAGAGAAAAACAGATTTGAAGATTCTCTCAGGAAGACAGAAGTCTCTCTGGTTTCTGCAAACGTTAGGGCAACGGAAGAAGAAGAAGTCTGGGGTTTAAATAGAGGAAATTTAATTAATTTAAAAACAAAACCCAATCTTCTCAAATAGGAAAATAATCTCCTTTTCAGACCCTTATCTCAGACTGTGCCAAACACCATTAAGTGAAAGCACAGTGTTCTAGGAAAATGACCGTTTTAAAAAAGTCGCAGCTGACCGAAGAGAATTTCGGTTGACCGAAGGAAATTTCGGTCGACCGAAAAAATGCTTCGGTCGACCGACCGAAAATTCGGTCGACCGCGAACAGCGTTGAAAACTTGGAAAAACAAGCAGAGTCATCCTCAGTCGACCGGCGCGGTCGACCGATAGAAAAATCGAGATTTCGGTCGACCGCACCGGTCGACCAACGACCTCTCTGGAAAAACACTGGCAAATGATCATAGGAGCGGTCGACCGGTCCGGTCGACCGCTTTCTGATATATTGCTGAAATTGAATTTTGACTCAACTTAAAATATTTGCAAAATATTTATTTGACCTCTGAAAATTATAAAACTTTGTAAAATGTTTTTAATACTAAAAACAAACTGTTTGGAAAAAGAATTTTGTAGATAGGTCCTCATACTTGTGATAAATAGTATTTTGTGAAAAACGCTTAAAAACATAAGTATGAAAAAAAACGTGTGTGTGATTCCCAATAGCTTCAAGTAAGATCAGTAACTATTTGCCTACATTCTAGCACTAGAGAGAAAATAATAAACTAGCTAATATCCTCACATAGAATAAAGTTCTTGAGTCTTGATATAGCTTTAATTTTGATAAAGCTTCTGTATGAATTTGTTGTTCTTGAAATAACATTGCTTCATCAGTATGCCTCCTCCTCCTTTGGATATCATCGTTGTAGCATATATTCCATCCATCCTCCATAAATGGCACTAGCAAGCTTGATAAATGAATTTACTACATTTGCACTCAATAAGCCATTAGTACCGTTAATGGTGGTTGTAAAACATCATCAAAACATAAGGGCTAATAATCTCCCCCTTTTTGATGATGACAACCAACCATTATAAGAGCAAAAATAAAATAGCTTATAGATAGGTGTTCCCCCTATCTATGAGCTCCCCCTTAGTATATGCAACAAATGAGGAGATTTCTCTCCCCCTTTGTCAACATCAAAAAAAATGGGGTAAAGAGAAAATAAAATGCACAAAACAAGCACACAATGTAGAACTTTCACATAGTGCATAAGCCCAAACCATTTCTTATGCGACAAAAATCATCCTCTCCAAGAGGCTTAGTAAATATATCCGCTAGTTGAGATTTTATGTCAACAAATACTAGGGATACATCTTGTCTCTCTACATGATCGCGTAAGAAATGATGGCGCACGTCAATATGCTTAGTTCTAGAATGCAAAACCGAATTTTTGGAAATATTTATAGCACTTGTGTTATCACAAAAGATTTTAATATTTTGAAAATTCAAATCATAGTCAACTAAACTTTGTTTCATCCATAAAACTTGAGCACAACATAGGCCGGCGGCAATGTATTCCGCTTCCGTAGTGGACAATGCAACACAATTTTGTTTCTTGGAAGCCCAAGAAACAAGGGAATTTCCTAAGAATTGGCATGTTCCACTAGTACTCTTGCGATCTACCTTACATCCGGCAAAGTCGGCATCACAAAAACCATATAAATCAAAAGTGGTGCTTTTTGGATAAAACAAACCAAGGTTAAAAGTTCCATTAACATACTTAATGATCCTTTTAACCGCAATTAAATGAGATACTTTTGGAGATGCTTGAAAACGTGCACATGCACACACACTAAACATAATATCGGGTCTACTAGCGGTGAGATAAAGAAGACTACCTATCATACCTCGGTATAGTTTTTGGTCCACATCTTCACCACTCTCATCCGCATCAAGCTTCACACTAGTACTCATGGGAGTAGGCGCATGCTTAGAGTTCTCTAAATTGAATTTCTTCACCAATTCCTTCGCATACTTGCTTTGTGAAATGAAGATTCCATATTTAGTTTGCTTGACTTGGAGCTCGAGAAAGAATGTAAGCTCTCCCATCATACTCATCTCAAAGTGATCCTGCATTACTTTAGAGAATTCCTTGCACAAGGATTCATTAGTAGCACCGAAAATAATGTCATCCACATATATTTGAACTAAAATGAAATTATTTTTCCTTTTTCTCACAAAAAGAGTGTTATCAATAGATCCTTTTGAAAAACCATTTTCAATAAGAAAGCTAGTGAGGCGAGCATACCAAGCTCTAGGAGCTTGTTTCAATCCATATAAAGCTTTTTGTACCCGGTAAACATGATTAGGAAAAGCATGATCTATAAAACCGGGGGGTTGCTCAACATACACTTCCTCTTCTATAAAACCATTTAAGAAGGCACTTTTAACATCCATTTGAAATAGTTTGAAATTTTTAAAGCTTGCAAATGCCAAAAACATACTAATAGATTCCAACCTTGCAACCGGTGCAAATGTTTCATCATAGTCTATGCCCTCCTCTTGATTGTATCCTTGGGCAACCAAACGAGCTTTATTTCTAGTAACAATGCCATGTTCATCAAGTTTGTTTCTAAAAACCCATTTAGTACCAATAACACTAGCATTGTTAGGTCTAGGAACTAACTTCCAAACTTCATTTCTTTGAAAATTGTTTAATTCTTCATGCATAGTCAAAACCCAAAATTCATCATTTAAAGCATCATTTATCTTTTTAGGTTCTAGTTGAGATAGGAAAGCAACATTACCACACTCACTCAAGGCTTTTGAGCGAGTAATGACTCCTTTTGAAGGGCACACAATAATTTGTTCCTTTGGATGGTTTGATATGAATTTCCAAGCTTTAGGCGGTTCAATTTGTTCATTGTCATTTGAGCTATCCACATCCTTTTGAACTTCTATAGAGGGAGTATCATTGATTTTTAATAAGTCCAATCCTCCCTCAACATCATCATCGTCATCTTTCCTAGGCAAGACAACTTGAGAGCCAATATTAGTCTCATCAAAAGTAACGTTTATAGATTCTTTAACAACGAGGCTTCGTTTATTGAAGACCCTATAAGCCTTACTTCAATGTGCATAACCCAAGAAAATACCAACATCAATTTTGGAATCAAACTTATCATGGTGATCTTTTGTATTTAAAATGAAACATTTACAACCAAAGATACGAAAATAACCAATAAAAGGAGTTTTTCCATAAAAAAGTTCATATGGAGTTTTCTTAAGCTTTGGTCTAATCAAAACACGATTTAAAACATGGCAAACCGTATTGACGGCTTCCGCCCAAAAATATTTGGCAAATCAACATAGTGTGTGCCATCTCTTGTATGGTGCGATTTTTCCGTTCAACAACACCATTTTGTTGTGGTGTTCTAGGAGCGGAAAACATATGAGTTATACCATGATGAGCACAAAAATCATGGAGGAATTCATTTTGAAATTCACCACCATGATCACTTCTTATTTTAACAACTTTCAAATCTTTTTCATTTTCAATTCTTTTAACATGATTAGCAAATTCTTCAAAACAATCATTTTTCTTAGCAAGAAATATTGTCAATGTAAAACGAGAAAAATCATCAATAATCACAAAAACATAGTGTTTGCCTCCAAGAGAGGTAACACGCATAGGACCAAACAAATCAAGATGAAGTAATTGCAAGGGTTTAGAAGTTGATACCTCATTGATGGATTTGAAAGAGGATTTTGTTTGTTTACCTTTAACACAATCCTCACATGTGGTATCTTTGATGAAGTGCAAGCTAGGTAATCCTCTCACAAGATTTCTCTTAGACAATTTTGATATTACCTCCATATTTGCATGTCCAAGTCTTTTGTGCCAAATCCAAGGATTTTCATCAATAGCCGCAAGACACTTCACATCTTGATTTACTAATTCATTCATCTCAAAATGTATACATTAGATTTGCGATTAGCAATAAAAACAATTTTTCCATTCATACGAATGATGCATTTATTCGGTTTAAATGAAATATCAAAACCTTTATCACTTAATTGGCTAATGCTAAGAAGATTATGATTCAAACCATTTACTAAATAAACATCTTCTATAATAGGTGAGGGTTTCTTACCAATAGAACCGATACCAATGATTTTACCTTTCTCACCACCACCGAAGGAGACACTACCTCCTTCAATCCTTGATAGGGTTGCAAATAACTCTTTGTTGCCCGTCATATGATGTGAGCAACCACTATCAAGGTACCACATCTCCTTACGTCGTTGCCGTGACGTTCCCTACAAAAGAAGAAGATGAAGGTGTAGTAGCTTTAGGTACCCATGTCTTGGGTCCTTGGTGGTTAGTAGTCTTGGTACCTTTGGGTACCCATATCAAACCATAAAAATCTTCATTGTCTTTAATTCTACAATGAGTAGAAATGTGTCCATGTCTCATACAATAGGTGCATACAAAATTTCTTTTGTATGTACGAATGTTAGAACCATAAAACCTATTTCTACCATGGTGATTGTAGTTGGCATAAGCATGAGTGGGTCTAGTCCTACAACCCTCAATTTCTAATCTTTCAATCTTTGATCTTAATTGCTTATTCTCGAAATCGAGATCTCCTAGCAATTCATCTTTTAGAGCAAGAGAGGTTGTTAGTTGTTCTAGCTTAATATCACAAGAGGCATGCAATTTTTTGAAAGAAGAGTATTCTTTAGACATTCTTTTAAATTCAAAGTTCAACTCTTCTAAAGCCATAGCTATGTCACATTGCATATAGAAAGATTCACTTTCGGCCTCGGATATTACCTCATGTTCATTTGCCATGAAACAAACATTTGGGTCATGAAGAGCAAGTTTGGCTCCTTCTTCATCACTATCCGAGTCACTTGGTTCGGATTCTTCCCATCCGGCATACATAGCCTTCTTCTTCTTGTACTTCATGTACTTTTCTTTGAGCTTGGGGCAATCCTTAGCGATGTGACCCGGTTCATTGCACTCAAAACATTTACCTACACGAGAGGAAAACTTGTTGTTAGATCGAGGGTTAAATTTCTTGTTCATCTTTATGAGTCTAGAGATTCTTCTAGAGAGATGAGCCACTTCTCTAGAAAAATCAACTTCACTATCCGATGACGAAGATGAGTTGTCACTAGCTCCTTTGAAAGCCTCCCTTGAGAGCTATGGTCTTCAATTTTGGTGACGGCTCCTCAACTTCGCGTGATGACACTTCCTCCTTTTCCTTCCCCTTGAGCTTCTTCTCATGCACTTTTAGCTTTCCGATGAGGCTATCAAGAGCTAAGGTAGTGAGGTCATGAGCTTCCTCAATGGCCGTAGCTTTGGGCTCCCATGCCGGAGTCAAGGAGCGAAGTATCTTATAGTTCATCTCTTGAATGGATAATTGCTTATCTAGACCATGTAATTCATTGATGATATTAGTAAAACGGGAAAACATAGCATCAATGGATTCATTAGGAAGCATTTTAAATAGCTCATAATCATGCATAAGCCCACTAATCTTAGATTCCTTAACTTAGGGGGTTCCTTCATGTGTGATACATAATTTTACCCAAATTTCGTATGCGGATTGTATTCATTGGGGGAAAGACCATAAATTAAGGCGTTCATGGCCTTAGCATTGAGATTGGTAAGGTGCCTTTCATCATCGGACATGTTCTCGACTTTGGACTTCTCTACATATTTCTTTTCTATGAGGTCTAGGATGTCAAGATCAATGCAATGGAGGTAAATTCTCATCCTAGCATTCCAATAAGCAAAATTAGTCCCGGTGAAGAGTGGTGGTCTAGTGGTGGATTGTCCTTCTAACATATGCATATTCAAAGAAGCCTCCATTGGATCTTTTCTCTAAGGTTGTTAAACCAAAACCTGATATAGAGACCAAAGCTCTGATACCAATTGTTGGACCCTAGAGGGGGGGTGATTAGGGTCAAGAGGCTCTAATATGCAATAAAAATTAAATACAGGCAAACCATAAAACGGAAATACAATCAAAGTAAGAGAGATAGAGTTAGGAATCGTTATCCTTGATGCGCGATGTGTTAACGAGGTTCGGCCCGCTGACCTACGTCCCCGCTCCCCACTCTCGAGGAGAAATCCACTACACACCCGGTTTGGAAGCCGGAACTTCGTCTACACAATGATCCCACAAGATCTCTCTCTCACTACACAGTTGATCTCACAGATCAAACTCCCTCACAGTTGATCTACACAAGATCTCACTCACACAGCAGAAGAAAAGATGCAAGACTCTCTCTTTACACAGCCCCTATGGCAAAGAGAAGAATTACTGAAGCTTGGAAGTGAACACACACAAAAACCACAAAGAAAAACAGATTTGAAGATTCTCTCAGGAAGACAGCAGTCTCTCTGGTTTTTGCAAACGTTAGGGCAACGGAAGAAGAAGAAGTCTGGGGTTTAAATAGAGGAAATTTAATTAATTTAAAAACAAAACCCAATCTTCTCAAATAGGAAAATAATCTCCTTTTCAGACCCTTATCTCAGACTGTGCCAAACACCATTAAGTGAAAGCACAGTGTTCTCGGCAAATGACCGTTTTAAAAAAGTCACAGCTGACCGAAGAGAATTTCGGTTGACCGAAGGAAATTTCGGTCGACCGAAAAAATGCTTCGGTCGACCGACCAAAAATTTGGTCGACCGCGAACAGCGTTGAAAACTTGGAAAAACAAGCAGAGAGCCATCCTCGGTCGACCGGCGCGGTCGACCGATAGAAAAATCGAGATTTCGGTCGACCGCACCGGTCGACCGACGACCTCTCTGGAAAAACACTGGCAAATGATCATAGGAGCGGTCGACCGGTCCGGTCGACCGCTTTCTGATATATTGCTGAAATTGATTTTTGACTTAACTTAAAATATTTGTAAAATATTTATTTGACCTCTGAAAATTATGAAACTTTGTAAAATGTTTTTAATACTAAAAAAAACTGTTTGGAAAAAGAATTTTGCAGATAGGTCCTCATACTTGTGATAAATAGTATTTTGTGAAAAACGCTTAAAACATAAGTATGAAAAAAACGTGTGTGTGATTCCCAATAGCTTCAAGTAAGATCAGTAACTCTTTGCCTACATTCTAGCACTAGAGAGAAAATAATAAACTAGCTAATATCCTCACATAGAATAAAGTTCTTGAGTCTTGATATCGCTTTAATTTTGATGAAGCTTCTATATGAATTTGTTGTTCTTGAAATAACATTGCTTCATCAGTATGCCTCCTCCTCCTTTGGATATCATCGTTGTAGCATATATTCCATCCATCCTCCATAAATGGCACTAGCAAGCTTGATAAATGAATTTACTACATTTGCACCCAATAAGCCATTAGTACCGTTAATGGTGGTTGTAAAACATCATCAAAACATAAGGGCTAACAGAAGGCTCAACACCCACTTTTGTAAAAGTGTTGGCTAAATTGCGTAGACCGCTATGGATGTCAGCAATCATAGCAGAGAGTAAAGATAACCTACCACCGATGGCTAATTGTACAGCTGGAAAAAGGACCTCAAGAGGAAGGACTTCTGAAGATTGATGCGGCACTACACACTTCTTTAGCCATATGGCCAAATAGCCAGAGAGAAGAGTCTTAGGTTTCATCCTCTTTGTGGTTTGCCACAAGAAAGTGCTGAATTTCGCTCCCCTCGGAAAACCACCTTTAGATGATCCGGTCGTATAAGACTGAGCGTTGATCTTTGTGATTAGCTTGTTAACGTCAGAAGGGGTCAAGGTAGGTGATTCACAAACGGCCTCACCAGTCAAGCTTTCGAGGTTATGGAACAAATAATCGGCGAACTGCTTCAGACTGACTTGAGCTGCCTTCTTACTCTTCACCTCAATCCTAGCTATAGCTGTTTGGTAATGGCAAGTTAATTCCCAAAGAATACCATAAGCAGTAGAACCAGCCTTCTTCATCCTCGTAAGCTGACGATTGGTTGGAAAATATTCTTGATAAGGAGTGTTCCCCAGTGGCAATCCGGATACTTTTATCATTTCGTGGAGTGGAAGCCCTAACTCCCCATACTTAGTGAAGAAAGTATTGGTCTCTGGATTATAAGACTCGAACAAGACGAGAAAGTGATCTACACTTATCGGGAGACCATGCATGCTGGCTCGGATTGGAGCGTATAATCCCAAGTTCGCTAACTCTTGACCCCAACGATTGAGTACGTAGTTGGTCATCCTAGACCACCATTTGTCTGGGAGCGAATGAACCCATCCATAACATCTGAATTTCGGAAGGGGGAATTCTCTGCTGATCCGAGCAAGCCTATTCTTTACCGTGTTAGCCTTTATCATCAGTTCATTCTGAGGCCCACTATCCGGTCCAAGTACCCCTGGATGAAGACCGCGAATAGTATGCCGACCACTGGAGCCAGGAGCACTAATATCCTTACCAATGAACCCGCAATGGATGCGTTCATGGTCATCTGTCAAGTGCCACGACATCTTCCTCGAGACGGTTACGTTCCTTAATTGCAGAATCGAGTACTGCTGAGGGAATGGGGGAAGGAACAGAAAATCCCCTTCATGCTCGTTCAACCAAGCTTCAGGACCACAACAAAGATTATCCGGATCTTCAATCGAATCCCTGAACAAATAATCAGGTTTCTTTAACGGCTCGATGGAATCTCGTGTGGAGGTTAAAGGCGAGTCAGTCAACAGTTGACGCAACGTACGATGACTTCCTTTACGAACCAGTTCAGGAATGCTATCATCATAACCCTCATTAAACTGACGGGCCTCTCTGACCAGAAAATCACCGTTGAAGGAAGCATGAAGAATACCACTCTGGCACGGGTCTTCTCTATCAGAAAAGGTAACTGAAGAAAAAGGCACTGCAGACAAATTTGGAAAACAGTTGGATGAAGGAGAGGCTAAGAGAGCAAGGCAAAATGCTCTAAGTAGCCGCGACGGTATTCACTGCCGCGCGTTACCGCGGCAGTGTATGTTGCCACGCTCAGCCGCGGCAATACGTACTGCCACGGTAACTGAACAGCAATCCTTGGTTTTAAAGAACCACGAGTTTGAGCCAAATTTGTATTTTGGCCGTGATACATGTCTTGATTAGACAAGATATGTATTTTGTAGCGTCGATCCCCTCGAAGGAGGATGTCAACTCTTCCCGGATGCCTCTCAAAGGAGGCAAATGAGGTTATGTGAACAAAGCATCAATTTTAGACAGTTAAAGAGGATGAAGAGCGTACCCCCAAAAGAAGAAGCCACGGCCTCAGTTTCCTCTGACGCTTGGGCTGCAGATTTCCCCTTGGGAACCCTAGATCTCTTAGGAGACATGGTGAAATCAACCTGAAAAGCAAGAAAAGTTAGGGTTTTATGTGAAATCTCAAGCAAAGATCAAAATAAAACCCTAGAACACAACATATGGGTGCGGTTTTACCAAAGATCAAGGAGAACAAAGTCTGGAAGATGAAAGAACCGAAAGAGAACTTGAATCTGAGAAAGCCACTCGAAACCCTAGGTTTTGTTGGAACAAAATCACTCAAATCCGAAGAGATAGGGAGGAGAAAAGCCAGAAAAATCCTTTTATAAGATGTTTGAGGAGATTTCGAACTCAAAATAGTGGGTAAAAATGACCCGAAAAGGCCCGACAGCAGCATTATAACCCGACTGACCAAAACTGGGCGCGGCAGTCGACACTAGCGCCCTCGAACGCGGCAGTCAATGCTGGCGCGCTCGAGCACGGCAGTGAACGCTGGCACGGCAAGTGAAGTTGTCACGCTAGTGCACCACAGCCAAATCTGACGCGCAGAAGCGCCATGCGTGCACGATGATCCCTTGGGTATTTTAACACATACATCCCCCGTTGTATTTGGAATACATACCCGAACACTCCGATGAGTATATGAGTATAAACTGCATCTCCTTGAACCTCCCAATTGGTATATAAGGTTAAACTATTTCCCGAACACTCCGATGAGTATATGAGTATAAACTATTTTTCCATTCTTCAATAGCAGTTCTAATTCAAGACTTCGACAACGGCCACGCGATAAACGCAGTACCGGAGGAATTTTAGCTATTCTACAAAGCACTGAATAGGCTAAAAGATGAAGAAGTCAAGAATTAAAGCCATTTACAGACCATCCTACGTAACTTCCTTAATAAAAAACTGAAGAAATTGTAAGGAAAACTTATCATATCCAAAGTGTCCCAGACTCTTCTCTAAAATAATGAGTCTGAGATACTTTAGAGGGAGTATCTGTAGGCGTTAAAAAAATGCTCACAGACATCCAAATACTGCTCAAGGCAAAGAGAAGACGATAAACGCCATTTTCTTAGTATCATTCAAAGGAACCGAAACAATATGGAAGAATAATATACACACCAACAGGCAACACATGGTGACGCGGCTAAGGTACGGTAACACATGGCGGCGCGGTTTAGGCGCGGCAGCTCATGGTGGCGCGCCTTAGGCGCGGCAGCTCATGGTGGTGCGCCTTAGGCGTGACAGCTCATGGTGGCGCGCAAACTACAGTGGGTGCCGCGGCGGTTACAAAGCAGTTATACAATGATTTTTTAAAAGTTCACGTGGTGGCGTATCAGAAATAGAACGTGTGCTGACGTGGACAATTAGTTAAACCACGAAAAAAGTGGTTAAAAGTCATGGGAGAACAGTTTCAAGCACGATGGGACATGGTTGTAACCGCTCCTTTGGCCGTGACAGTCTACACTGGCGCGCCAATAGCCACGGCAGTGTTGGCTGGCGCGGCTAAAGAGAGGTCATGTGGTCAGTTATTTCATCCATGTTTCGACTGTTGTGCACTCCTACCCCTATAAATACCTCCCTAGACACGAAATAAAGAACAGAGAGCAGATTGGGGCATAGAGACTTAAGCTTTTGGTGATTTTGAGGAAGAAAGAGAGAATTTTCACCTTTTATAAACAACGTTTGGTGACTCCTAGAGATTTAAGTTTAGACTTGATCTTTGGAAGAGTGAACATCTTACATCGATAAGATATTCGCTTCAAATCCCTACTTTGATAAACGAAGCAAGGATCTTTAAACACCCTCACAATCTATGAATCGGTGGTCCACGAGTCAAAGCACTCCCGGCACAGGCAAAGTCCCACAAAACAGGAGTCGATAAACGATTTCTATGTTATTTCCTCGAGAGTTGTAATTTTCAGTTGTAATTTTCCTATTTTTCATTGTAATTTTCTGTAAACGATTAAAATTTTAATGGAATCGACAATAGAAACAACTTTCGCTAAAAACAATGATTAATATTGATATAAGGAAAGCATTTGATACCATCAGTTGGAGTTTCATTTTAGATTTGCTCCTTGGACTAGGTTTCCCTGATTCTATGATCAAATGGATTATGGCATGCATCACTACTCCAAGCTATTCAATCTCACTAAATGGTTTTTTACATGGCTATTTTAAATGTGAGCGTGGTTTAAGACAAGATGATCCTCTCTCCCCTTATCTCTTCATTCTGGGAAAGGAATATCTTTCAAGGAAGTTGAGTCTCTTGCAACTTGACAGGAAGTTTAAATTTCATCCAAAGTGCAAAAAACATAATATTACACATTTGGTCTTTGCGGATGACCTCTTATTGTTTTCAAAAGGTGACCATTACTCAATGCATAAATTGCACCAATATGTTCAAGAATTTGGCAGGATCTCTGGTCTTGAAGCAAACCCTGACAAATGTTCCATTTACTTTGGGGGAGTGGACGACTGTACAAAGGATTTAATCAAGAACTCACTGGGATATAACTTGGGTGTACTGCCATTCAAATATTTAGGAGTCCTACTTACAACCAAGAGATTTGTTTGAAAAAAATTAAAGGCCAATTCAACACATGGCAGAAACACAAAACTCTCTCTTATGCTGGTAGGATACAAGTGATCAGAAGTGTGATACTAAGGATTCAAAATTATTGTACTTCTAGTTATGTTCTCCCTGTTAAGGTTCTTCAAAGGATTGATGGATTATGCAGTGGATTCCTATGGGGTAAATTAGAACAGAAAACTAGGATCTCCCTTGGAAAGAGTATGCCTATGGAAGAATCATGGTGGCTTGGAGTTGTTTTCAGCTCCTACTTGGAATTTTGCATCAGCTCTGAGGCACATATGGCATATTCATACAAATAAGGAATTACTATGGATTAAGTGGATCCATGGTACATATTTGAAACATAGTGATATTTGGAATGTTAATATAAGAAGGGGAGACTCATGACTATGGAAGCAACTGATCAAGAGTAGAGACAGAGCTCTTTTGTCCAGTGGAGGGTCGGAAAATTAAAAAAATATGATATGTGTATGTGTTGGGGGGGGGGGGGAATCATATTATCTGCCTTGTACCAATTGCTATACCCAAATACAATCAATGTACCATGGTCGAAATTAGTGTGAGAGAAGCTTAACATCCCTAAGCACTCCTTCATATGTTGGCTTGCTATTCAGGACAAACTTTTAACCCAGGACAGAATCCTAAAGTAGGGGATTATCACATCAAATATTTGCTGTTTATGCTCTATTGCAGCGGAAGAATCCAGGGACCATCTATTCTTTGAATGTCACTTTTCTTGCTGTGTATGGAATGGAGTTTTGGATTGGCTACATTGTCCAAAATCATCCTGACCCTGACCTGAATCGGTTTTTCTAAAAGGGTTTTTGTTTGTTTTGATATGTTTCTTTGTTTTGCTTTTGTTATCCTCGGTTAAGTATTAAAACTGAGGTCTTGAGGTGTACTCAACTTTCCAAATTTTGGTTGTGAAATAAAATTTTTATTTACCAAAAAAAAACCCCTCATGTGAGGGTTAATATTTAATTAGCCCGTCTAATGACGGGGCTAACTACTCCGCATGAGGAGGCGAAGTAAAGTTACCCCGCATCATCACATGGGGGCAACAGAAGTAATTATGAGAAAATTACATAGTTATTATACTACTGCTAGCTAGCTAGCTATCCAGGAGTTTTTTATCCTCATGACTCATAAGGGTGACACTAGGGGCACACCCCCAACCACAACCTCAACCACACCCCCTCTCTCATTTGCTACAGTACACCGGGTCCCACATGGGATTTTAAAATTTTAAAATCCCATGTGGGGCCCGGTGTACTGTAGCAAATGAGAGAGGGGGTGTGGTTGAGGTTGTGGTTAGGGGTGTGCCCCTATCATTTTCCGACTCATAAAACATTATTTGATGAAATGGTTACTACTAGGATACTAGAAGCTACCGAAGATGCAATATGAAGCTGGAGTGAAAAGTGAAAAACTATTGATGAAGTTTATATTTTAGCTTAATTTGATTGTAGTAGCAAACATAATTCTACATTGAATATTTGAATAAAAAACGTACACACAAATTAGCTAAAATTATTTTTTAATTTAAATTTGTTGTTATTAATCTTATCAACAATCATATATTTAAGTAGTACATAACTGGCAATTAATATTTGTATAGATAAGATGATGTAAATTCCAGTTGAATTTATTTATTATAAAAATTATTAGAAAAAATCTTAATTTCAATAAGCACAAAGTTGGTATTTTTCTAAAAATTAGTGTGTTTAACCTACTTACTCCTTCTTTATTTGTCAAACATAAATAAGTTAAAATTTCATTTTAATTATCTAATCCAAACAACGTTACTTTATTTTTAACATCTCATGACAGATTAACTTAAGTTAATCCTTCTCTCTTAACACCCTATACCAAACGGCATCTTTAGGGATAACTTGCAAGATGTTTCTACCTAAAATCCTTTCTCCTTTTTGTGTTAATGCCTGAATTGAGGAATACAGCGCTGAGATTCTTATACGGACGCTTTAGATATTTCTTTCTCTTATCTTTGATTTTCTTATTTAAGTTAGATATTTCTTTCTCTTATCTTTGATTTTCTTATTTAAGTCCTTCTTTCGTAATCTTCTGAACGATTAAAATGGTTTCAGATCTTCAAAGTATTTAACTAATTAAGATCTAAATTAGTATATCTAATCTCCGTTGATTGATGATTGGTAAACTAATAATGGCCGTCATTATTTAGTTTTATAAAATTATTGCAATCATTATACACTATCATATATACTTTATTCTCTCTATGCTACCTATATATGGAACTGAAACTTATAGCAAGCTTTCCTTGTACTTTAGTGGCGTTGAGTATTCTGAATTTCCAAGCCTTGGGGCGAGGAGAGAGAATCGTTCTCCAACAAAATTTAGTGGCCATGTCATTATCCTGACTGGCAAGAACATTAATGCAATTGTTTATTAGCAATTTGCAACGATAAAATAATTGTGTTCAGAGGATAGTAGTATGGTACGCTGGATGAAGGTCCCACTTAATAAAAAAATCTGCCATGATACTTGTGTGCGCAGAAATATTCTCACTTTCTTGTTGAAATTTCAACGTTGAATAAATTATAAGGCAAAAGAAGCCCTTGCCATTTGTCCGTTATGAACAATAAAAACAATTAATTGAATTTTAACCCTTTAAAGTTTCATCCGCTTTTAATATTGATACTATGAAGTTTAAGATTGCCTTACACTGTGTTTGGACAGGAGAAATGGAAGAGAAGGTAGGAGAAACCTTTCAATCTATTTGGGAGTTCCTTGAGAAATAAAGTTTTTACTGTCATCCACCACCCTCTCACACACGCACGCATACAAACACAAAAAAAAAATTTGATCACCCCTGTCACTATGTTTGGGAATTTACCAATTGAAGGGCAGGAAAAAGAAGAGAATGATAATAAGAGAGGAGATGTAAAATAAAAGGAAGAAGAATTATTATGTTTGAGAATTTAATAAAGAGAATGGATGGAAAGATTCATTAACCGTTGGACCCATTATCATGTTTCAAAATATCTCCCATTTTTCTAATTTTTTTCTTGTGTGTCTGTGTTTGCCGGTGCGGGCGTTTGGGGGGGGGGGGGTGTTGCTATATGTTGCGCAGCGTGCAAGTTAATTTTAGATTGTCACCTCCTTTTTCTCTCCATTTCTTAAAAAAAACTCCAAACAAGTGCTTTTTTCACACTGCGCCTTTTGCCTCTCTCCATTCACCTCAACCCAAACAGGGTCCAAGTTGAGGCCGGATTTTAAAGGCGAAAGAGAATTTTTTTTCCTTCTCATTTCTTCTTTCTCCTATCTTCTTCAATGACAATGAAATCTCAAAACACACTGTTAAAGATATCCTCATATTTTGTCAAATTAATTTAGACTATCAACTCTAACATGTCACCTAATAAGCATGTGTCAAAAGAAAAAAGATTAAAATACTCATCGTCACATTTTTACCCAATTCTTTTAGGGGGAAAACCCTCATAAATACCCAATTACATGTTCTTCTAACATAATAAAAGAAGCATGCTTCAAAATAAAACAATTACTCTATACATATATGATTGTAGATAATTCCAATAATTATTTACGTAGATTAATAATATTGGTTCATTTAATGGTAACCACAATAATTTTTTTTTTGTTATTTATGTATCGGTTTTTCTATAGAGTGCCCATGGGCACTCTATAATAGAGGAGAGAGATAGAGAAAAATGAATTATGCACAGAAATTATTACAAATCAGGAGGGGCCCATGAGCTATTCATTTCTCTCTATCTCTCTCCTCTCTTATAAAGTGCCCATGGGCACTCTATAGAAAAACCCTTTATGTAAATAGTATCATTCATAGATCTATAAAATGAATAGAAATTACTAGTGAATTGTAGAATTTCTCCATAATAAATGATGCAGAGATTCTTAGTCCATATGTTTTTTAAATATTTTTTAAACAACCATTAGTGCTATTAGAGGATTTTGCTAGGAAAATTTTAAATTTCAAAAGGTTTTGTGAGATGCCACAGAGGTTAGGGGTTTAGTTGAATAAAAAAAAGTTCAAGGGCGTTACCTGCAAACGACCCAAAAGTTTAAAAAATTCTCAAATTAAAAAAAGTTCAAAGCATTATTTACAACTTTCCCAAAGGTCAAGTGGTTTTATGAAAAGAACCCCATATTAACCAAATGTATTATCATATTTAAGAGAGTCGAGGTTTAGTTTAGTATTCTGTGAGTCACGTTTTTAAAATATCATGATGTTCTCACATATGAAAAGCTATGGAAATGTCCTCAAAGTTGAAAAAGCAAAATAAGAAAATAAAAAAGGGACCCACATTTGAGAATCATTGGAAACCTTGCAATTGAAAAAAAATCTATGGTAATATCCTCATAATTGGAAAAAATTTCCTATAAAACATCATAAATGCAATGAAAAGTGACTTATTCTCATAAAGGGCTATTTACATATATACCCTTTTAATCATAGATACTTATCAAAATACCCTCCACATTTTAGTAGTTGCAAAACTACCTGTCAAGTCATCGATATTGAAAAAAAAAATTACCCTCAAAGTAATTAATTATTAACATTGATAACCTAATTTGTAATCTCAATGCGAAAAGTATCAACAAAATTGTCAAAATTTTAGCACCAAGTTGACGATTAGTTGATTTTAAGGGTACTTTTTCATGAAGTTGATGTATTGAGCGGTAGTTTTTCAAATACTAAGATTTGATGTAATCTTTGCAAATATCTATGATTTAAAGGGTATATATGTAAATAACCCGTTAACAAATTATCCTGATATTTATTAACGTCCAATCTAGCCGGCGCCCTTTTCCAGCTGTAGTAACAAACTTTTCTTATCTTCCATTATCCCTTTCCATTAATACTTGAAAAAGATAATTATTATGTATGCAAGCATTTATTAGCCTCTCATTGGGCGAGAGATGGTGGGGTTTGGTTGGACCCCAGCTCAGGATTAGGTGTTGGTGGGGCCTCATTCGCCGCAGCCGCAAGAAAGGGAACCGATTGGGACGGACGACGTGAAACCCGCCTGTTAATGGGGCCAACAAATGGAATTACGCCCTTTCATTGGCTCCGTAGGAACTTCACTCACAGTTTTGACTTTTGTTGTTAATTCACATGTATTTTTTTTTTTTTAAATTGGACTTTTCCACATCTTTTCCGGCTTTAATAAGCCCACTTGAGGCTCCTTTCGAGCAGCCTAGCAGAGAAAAAAATAGAGCGACATAGCTCACCTTCCACCAACCTTTAATATGATAGGAAAATATGACGAGAAATCAGATCCTTATTCTTTTAGGAAAAGGAATCATTACGTATAACTTTTGATGATTAGTTTGTCAGATACTTATCCTCCAAATCTTTTAAGAAAAATGTGCAGGATTTTGTATTTAAATATTTATAATCTGATCATGCACTAGAGACTAGAGTCCATCAAATTTGGGCCACATGGTAGCTTTCCTTTGATTTATGACACAACTTGCGTTGCCTAGCGTTCTGGTGCACGGGATATGTGCACGATACAAAATGTGGAGAGTAGTTTAATTGAATCGTCAAGACATATGTATGATGCGTAAACTTGAGAATAATTTCCTTGATTTTTTTAAATTTTAAATGTGAGAGCATTTCTGTTGATTTTTCCAAAAGAGAGCACATTTACGTTGATTTTTCCAAATTCTAAGTATGAGAATATTTTTGTTAATTTTTTGTAAGTATAAGACCGTTTTCTTTGGTATTTCAAAGTGTGAGGACTTTTCCAAAAATTTTAAATTATGACCTGCAAATATAGGGAGAACATAAAAAAAAAAGGGGCTTTTCCTGAGTAAATAGTATATATATATATATAGATGAAAGAGATGCAAGAGATACGATACATATACATATATACATATGTGCATGTATGTGTGCGCGTCATATTTATTTTGGTTAAGTCTCAACATTTTTGTCACTTTGCACATGATTGTCCTAGATAGATCTTATACTCTTGTCGCGTATTTCGCTTCCTTAGATAAGCCCTCTTCTAGATTCATATGTTTCGTTATCTTCTTGTTAATGAAATAATATGGGAAAGTAGATCTGTCGATTTACGATAAACAATGATTATCTAAAATGATACCCACTTACTAATATCTACTCGTAGAAAAGGCGAAAATAGAAAGGATCACCTAATTTCATGGTCACCACTTAGTTAAGTGCCCAGAATGCAAATGTATCCATAAAGGAATAATATATATATATATATATATATATATATATAGGGAGAGGTTCTAATAAAAACATCCTTAGCCTAAAAACTAAAAACTAATATCATCCAATGGCCAGGATTCAGTCAAACAGTCAATAGACACATGCATTAATTACCCTATTAAACACATGCATTAATTACCTCAACGCAGTGAATCCAGATTCACTATAATTCATATAGATTCATTACCTCAACGAACACGTTCTTCACTGCAGTGAATCCAGATTCACTGCAGTGAATCCAGATTCATTACCTCAACGAACACGTTTTTCACTGCAGTGCATCCAGATTCACTGTAGTGAATCCAGATTCGTGTTCGTTGAGGTAATTAATGCATGTAATTAATGCATGTGTCTGTTGACTGTTTGACTGAATCCTAGCCATTGGATGAATGAGGTTTTTAGTTTTTAGGCTAAGGAGGTTTTTATTAGAACCTCTCCCTATATATATATATATGGGAAAAGTGAATCTAAGGTGGCACCCTAGGCTCCCACCTAAGGACGCGGCCTAAAATCACATCATT